>NC_090811.1:24308964-24647297 GCF_036512215.1 Solanum lycopersicum | reverse complement strand
TACAACAGGAGTATGGGCTTGATTACTCCGAGACATTCAGTCCTGTTATTCGGCAGGAAACCATTCGCCTGTTACTGTCACTCGCCGTGCGCAACAATTGGCTCATCAATCATTTGGATGTTTCCAATGATTTTCTTCATGGCATGCTTGATGAAACTATCTACATGAAGCAACCACCGGGCTATGTTGATCCCCCGCTTCCCTCAACATGTTTTCAAACTCCAGAAGTCTCTGTATGGGCTCAATCAAGCCCCCCGTGCTTGGTACACACATGTCTGAAAACGTTCCTCCAGGGACTCGGCTTCACGTGTTGCGTACACGACACGAGTTTGTTTACTCGACATTCTACACACGGTACAGTAATTCTTTTTGTCTATGTAGATGATATCATTATTACAGGCTCTACTGCAGCTCTCATTCAGGATGCCACTCGAGCTATGCATACTACCTTCAAAATGAAGGACCTTGGCCCGTTACATTATTTTCTGGGAATGGAGGTTTCTCAGACAGGCGGCGACTTGTTTCTTCATCAGTCAAAATATGCTCGAGATCTGTTGCAGAAAGGTGGACTGGAAAAATGCACCAGTCAACCAACACCGATGGCAGTCTCTTCGTCTACGAATGGAGCTGACACTCCCTTTGCCGATATCATCCACTTTCGCAGCCTCATTGGGGCTCTACAGTATCTAGCCATTACCCGTCCGAACATCCAGTTTGCTGTCAATCGAGTTGCTCAGCGCATGCATCAACCAAGTGAACATAATTACCATTGTCTAAAACGCATTCTGAGGTACATTTTTGGCACTCTTGGTCGTGGTTTACTCATTCGACCCGGGGACTTGGAGCTTCGGGGTTTCTCAGATTCAGATTGGGCGAATGATAAAAATGACAGAATATCTACATCGGGGTTTCTCATTTTTTGGGCCGAACCTGATCTCCTAGTGTACAAAAAAACAACCCAAGGTCTCTCGGTCCTCGACTGAAGCTGAATACCGCGCCCTTTCTCTTCTTGCTGCTGAGACCATGTGGGTCACATATATTCTTCGCGAACTTCGCGCCACTCACACTGTTCCTGCTCTCTATTGTTACAACAAATCAACCATCTGTGTGGCCAAGAATTTCGTCCTACACACCAGAATGAATCATGTTGATACCGATTGTCTCTTTGTTCGCGATGAAGTTCAGGCCGGCACCATGAATGTGCAGTATGTACCCACTGAAGAACAACCGGCTGATATTCTCACCAAGCCTCTCCCGAGCCTACAACACGATTACCTCAGTTCCAAGCTTCCGTTCGCTTCCGCTCAGCTCAGCTTGAGGGGGGATAATAAAAAATAGTATTAAATAAATAGTATTAAATAATATTAGTATTTACTGTGTACTAATCCTAGTCCTATTAGGATTAGTACTCCTTCCTATATCTCCTATATATATCTCCCATGTGTTCCCTTATTAGGTTAACACTTCAATACAATCAATATTTCTTCATATATAATATAGAAAAGGGAAAGATTTCTAATTGAAAATTGCTAATCACTGAATAAAAGCTTGTCAAGTGTCATCCTATGGAATAAGGAACTGCACACAAATCTAAGCTAAATCAAACGTGTTTTTAAGAGGAATTTGACTTCCGTATAGTTTTGGATTCCTAATTTGCTTTGGACTCAACCATTTTATTTAGGGTTTACTATATCTATAAATAGTTCATACAAATGATTATTGGAGGCATTCAAATAGATGGAATCTAGAGGAGGTACTTGAAGAGAAAGTCTTTAATATTTTATAGGGTTCTTTGTTTCTTCTTTTTTTCTTAGAGATTAGTAGCTAAAGACCCTGTTCTTTGGTTATACCCACCGATTAAATGTTGAACATTCATGGAATTTGGAATTAATTATTGATTGTCATTATAAGTTACTTTTATTTTTTGCTTTACTATTTTATGCTTGCGTACCATAAAATAAACCTAGTGTCTAATCTTGAATTGACCATAGGAGAGATTAGATAGACCAGGGAATATAGAGATCCTGATCCACCCATTAAATTCAGGAGATTAGTGTTTAAGAGTGACGCCCGGAAAACGAACACCTTGCTTGGTTACAAAATAGGATGAAATATAAATGCTCGCCAGTTAGTCTATTTATTCGTGCTCAACGATGTAGTTAGATAGCTAACTAAGATAGGTGATGGGAGGTGTGTAACCCGGGATCATACTATCAACCTTATAAACGATTAATTTGACAACTAAAATTAGTTGAAGCGAATAATATGATACATGAAATTAAATATATGTTGCAGCCCTAGGATATTCTAACTTATTATTTAATACCTACATTCTATTCTTTTGCCACTCTTAAATAAATAACTAGACTAGTATACTTTGATAAAATTAGTTAATCGACAAGTCCTTTGGGTTCGATAATATGATTCTTTTAATAATCACTATATTACATGTGCGATCACGTACACATGTGTGTGCAATTAAGAGCAACAAGTTTTTTGCGCCGCTGCCGGGGACATAGAAATTAATTCTTCTTCTAGGTTATACTTCTTCTTTTTATTTATTTATGGGATAATGCCCAAGTACCCCCTCAACCTATGCCCGAAATCTCAGAGACACACTTATACTATATTAAGGTCTTATTACCCCCTGAACTTATTTTATTAATAATTTTTTACCCCTTTTTGGCTTACGTGGCACTATCTTGTGGGCCTAATGATGGTAGACTTTTTTCGAACTAGTGCCATGTAGGCTAAAAAGGGGTAGAAAATTACATATAAAATAAGTTCACGGGGGTAATAGGACCTTAGTATAGTCTAAGTGTGTCTCTGGAATTTCGGGCATAGGTTGTGAGGGTATTTGGGTATTTTCCCTTTTTTTATTTACTTTTTTAAGCAGTTTTTTTTTCAATTGTTTTTCTTTCATCAAATAATTTTATACTCTTATTGATATTGATAATTGGGATAAATCGTGGTTGGGTGATGAAGTCCTTTATGTCATATATGTGATTGTCGATATATTCCTTGGAGTGATTGTCCGAAATTTGATTCCCTTCCCCCGAACCCATATTATGATTCTTGTATTATTTGTGATCTTGGTTGGGGCGATGAAGTGAAGAATGCAAAACAAGTTTCACTTATGGAATGTACGGACATGTTGGACAAAGTTAATTAATAAATCGCTCAACAAATGTTTGAATGTGTGGAAGGGCAAAAATTAGTCATGAAAGTTGAAGATGTGCCTGATGCTATTCAATTAGAAATTACTGGCCTAGAAATTGTAGCCCAACAAACAGAAAGCTATGAAGAAGCAAAGAAAGTAAGCCAATCATGGCCACAAGAACAAACTCAACTTCTAAAATTTCAAGAGTCTATCCGTGATGGTCTAACATACATGACAATCCAACTGATTGAAGGAAGAGTTGAGCTCACCCAAGAAATAGATCAATATAACTCATATATTCATGACTTAGAGGCTAACTTGAAAAAAAGATTGAGGCGCCTAAAGCAAATTATCAATTGTCATGGATAATGACAAACTAGTGGAGCAAAAAGGGGATTTCAACCATTCAACTACACTTTATTCCTTAACATTGATGTAGAGAAAGAATACAAAAGTGCGAATGTCGTAAATAATGATACTTTAGAGTTGAGGGAATTTGAATCTCATTCAAAAAAAAAATTCACCAAAATTTAAACTAATAGATGAGTGTATTGATGAGGAAAAAGGCCCCTACATTCTAAAGTTTTTTAGTCCATGCAAACAAAACAACATTCTTCACTTAAGGACCAAGAAGTGCAAGATGCGACATATATTACTTGGTTCATTTATCTTTATATCATCCCCCCCCCCAAAAGGAAAAAATATATATGCAAAGTTACGGCTAGAAATCATAACTTCAAAGTGGGAAGATAAATGTGTTTGTGTCGTGTCACGTTGTTAAATTAAGCGCTTATTGGGAGGCAACCCAATTTATAGTGTAACTTCTTATTTATTAATTTTTTATTTTTTTAGTATTATTTGTTGTGATGTTTTTACAGGTTATGGAGAATTCTGAGTATCTAAAATTTGAAGCTAAGGAGCACGTTGGAACTTAAGTGTGAGGCGCGTACGACCTTTGAGGAAAATAAATACAACATGCTACTAGCTAGCCTAAAGGCCTCAGGGAGTTTTCCTAACCCATGTTTTAAATTTTATTTAATTCTTTGGGGACATAGCATCTTTTTATGTGTGGGCTGGAGGAATGAATTTGTAGTTTTTATTGTTTTATTGAGTCTTTTATTTTTTAGGGGGGGGGTTCTTGGCTTTTGTTTTGTTTTCTTTTCCTTAGCATAGTCCCTTTTGAACCGAGTGTCTTTTATTTCTTTTTTCTTTTTGGAAGAATTATTTTTGATTTTATAATTTAAAGAAAAGAAAAGACCTTTTTAAGTTGTGTGATACTTGCTACTTAGGTCTAAGTTTTTAGTAGTACTTTCTTGTGAATGCTTGATAAAAAAATAAATTACATACTCCTTGACACCTAAGCTCATGATTGTGACTTTATGTGTAACTCATTTTATTTTGTAGTTTGTTATGATCGTGTCTTTCTTAGAAGTGAAATTGATCCACCTTGATTGATACTTGTGTCATGTGTGGTAAACTTTTATTTATTCCATGTTTTGCATCTTAGTCTAAAACTTGCCATGCATGTTATTGAACCGAAATAAAAAGTGATGCTTTGTTTAGGAGATGATAATAGACATTCTTCGATTTTTCTGAAAATTTTAACCTTTTAAGATATTATATCACTAGTTATCCCTTTTGAGTTTGTAGCCTTTTGTTGGTAGCCATATTTTGCTCTTGACTATTTTGTTGAATCCCTAGTTTTTGCGCCTTGATTACTTGAGCATTATAACATAAAATTATTATAATTATCAATTCTGAGAAAAGGGATGGATGAGTGAAAATGTAATCAAGAATAGCTACAAAGTGCTTAAAATCCCTCTTTGAAGGAATGTGATGTAAAAAAAATAGGTTACCCTGATGATGACCCTGGTCTTTTCATGGATATCGTGCACCTTAACAGATGTAAAATACATAAGTTGAGATTGTTTATTATGAAGGAGAACTTAAAGAAGAAAAAAGATTTGAGCATTCTTGAGATGATGAAATTAATTTGAAATAATTGTTGAAGAGAGGACTGAAAATAAAGATAAGAAAATAATGGGTGATGAAGCATAAAATTGCAAAGTGCTTAAGAAAGTGTAATTCACTATTATATAGTTTTCTACCTGTCCCAAGCCTATATTACAACCCGTTAATGTCCTATTTTATTCTATTCTGGTATACTTAATTAGTGGTGGTGTACATAATGGGCAAACCTATGGTTCTTTCTGTATACATGTGAATTTTATTTGTGAGTATGAGAGTTGTTCTTGATATGAAAGTCCTTAATTTATATTCAACTTTTTTAAATTGAGTGTGTTGACTATTTCTTTTTGTGAGGGCACATGTTTCATCATGGATAGGTGATTTTATTAGCTTTCTTTGATGACAGTAGGTAAACACGTTTAAATTTGATGAGTTCAAAGAATTTCCTTGAGGTTATGAGGTGAGAGGTTTTTTTTGTTTTTTTAACGTCTTGCATAATAATTGAGAATTGTATTTGATATTCTGAAATTGGTACAAGACCTAATTTTTTTGTATTAATCAAAGTGATGACATTCCTATTTTGATTTATTTAAGATGAGTTTGCTCAGGGAGAAGCAAAAATTTAAGTGTGGGTGATGCTGTGAGGGTAAAACTATATATTTTAATCATTATTTGTCTCATATGTATTATTCATATTTGTCCTTTTTGAGCATAAAATTTATGGATTGTGCTAAATAATTTATTTTATTTATAGAAATAAATTGGCATAAAATTGAAGAAGTTCGAAGCTAAAACGAATTAAAAATGAAAGATTCAAGAACGAAATCAAGCAGACAACTTAATGGATTAAATTTAATATAATGATATATATTATAGGATGATCAAAAGAGAGCAAATTTCAAATTGCAAATTGCTGATCGGTGCATAGAAAGTTTGTCACGTGTCATCCTATGGAACAGGGAGCTGCGCACAAATTCGAGCTAAAGCAAACGGGTTTTGACGAAGAATTCGACTTTCGTATAGTTTTGTATTTCTAATTTTCTTTGGACTCAATTATTTTATTTAGGATTTATTATATCTATAAATAGTTCATACAAATAATTATTGGAGACATTTAAATGGAAGAAATTTAAAAGAGGTACTTTGAAAGAGAAATTCATCATTACTTTTTAAAGTTTTTTTCTTCTTGTTCTTTTCTTAGAGATCAGTAGCTAAAGTTCTTGTTCGGAGGCTGTAGCTACGGATTGAATGTTGATTATAATGTCGTTTTAAGTAAATTCTTGGTCATAAACATAAGTTACTTTTATATTCTTCTAACTATTATATGCATGTGCACCATAAAATAAATCTAGTGTCAAATGTTGAATTGACCATAGGAGAGATTAGATTTACCATGGAATATAGAGAGCTTAGTCCACCCATTCAATTGAGGTGATAGTGTTCAAGAGTGATGCCCAAAAAACAAATACCTTGCTTGGTTACAAAATCCTCCCTCCGTCCCATTTTATGTGGCAACATTTGATCGGGCACGAAATTTAAGAAATAATGAAGACTTTGAAATGCTTACCAAATTACCCTTCAAAAAAGTAAATTCACTTTTCAATTTTCTCTCTCCTCATAAATATATTAGAGTACTATATTTTAAATTTAGTGGGACCAACACGAGTAAAAGAGGAATTCTACCTTAAAATACTTACTATATAGGAAAATATGACATTCTTTTTGAGACTAACCAAAACGGAAATAATACCATACAAAACGGGACGGAGGGAGTAGGATTAAATATAAATGCTCACCAGTAAGTCTTTTTATCCCCGCCTAATGATGTAGTTAGATAGTTAAATGGGTAGGCGACGAGAGCTTTGTAACCCAATAATATGATAAATTAAATCCAATATATGCTGCAACACTGGGATTTTCCAATTTATTATTTAATTCATACATTCTTTCTTTTGTATACTCTTAAATAAAAAAATTAGACTAGTACAATTTTGTAAAAATATTAAATTGAAAAGTCCTTTGAGTTCGATAATTTGGTTCTTTTACGAGTCACTATATTACTTTGCGACCACATACACTTGTGTGTGCGATTGAGAGAAATAGTGGACCTACTGGCCGATGTTTGGACACGTAAATGGAATTTTGAGGCTTAAAACACAATGTAGAATCCAAGAACGGGATCTACGCTTCGTGGGTCAGACCATGACACGTAGGTGGTCCATAGATATAATTTGATAGCTTGTAAAGAGGGGTAATTTAATATTTTCCCGCCCTCTCTAATCCTAACCAATGACTTTTCACCTAGTTAAGGTCTAAATAGTGTCACAATATTATTTTTACACTTCAAATACTTAGAGCAAGGATTCAAGAGGAGAAAATGTAGGGATTTTTATCGTTCTTCAAATTTCATTGATTCCTCCAAAAACATTGTTCTTCCCAAGCATGTAAGTCTATCATAGTGATTGACTTAGTTTGTCCACTAAATGATAGTCTAAGGTTACATCTTTAGTTTTGATAATTCTTGAGATGAGTTCGTTGTTAAATTATGAGTTTTTATTCCAAATTTTCGAGTTGATATATATAATATCTATTGACCTTTTTTACTTCATTATTCATGTCTATTTTTTAGCATGAACCCTATATTTAATATATTCGGTGAGTTATTCATGATAATATTTTAATCGAATAATTATCTTAAACTGATTTTCTAAAGTACAAAGAGGCATTCTGAATAAAGAATAAGGGAATTATTGACTCCCAAATTTATTAATTTTAAAGTGAGAAAAGATAAACTTTGATTTGTAAACAAGTAATGAGTTTAGAGTTAATCAGAGTAGTTGCCTCTTTAAGAGGATCGTTCAGCAACTATCTCATACTAGAGAAAGAGTAATGTTTTTATACATTGGGCATAGATAAATATTATTGGGAGTAGTATTGAGCAGAGTTCAGAAACTCACAGCCCCCCATAAATCGAGCCTTCAGTCATAACTTAATGGATCCACTTAATTGAGGTGTTTTATATTACGAAATGATATAAGATTGTTTTGACAACATGGACAAGACAATGTATTATCATTTAGCTCATAGTGATGGTTTCCAATTAGAGAATCTCCCAATAGAGTTAAAGTGTATTTCTATACATCCCTTACTATGCTAAAATTCAGAGAATGAGAAAGTATTTATGTATTGCCTTAACGATTTCACTTCCTTATTTCTTTACATTCAGTTTAGTATATATTTAATCTATTGCAACCCTTTCTTTTAGTTTTTTTTCTATTAATGTATATTAAATACTCGTACAATCGATGTATTTATTTCATTTGACCTATATCTTTTATGATGCATATATAGGTGTTTATGATCATCAATGGGTGTTTTGTTGAGATCATTTGGCGCTTCAGAAAACTTTGATGAGCATCCTTGATTTTTAAAGGATTTCCCCTTTTACTTTCATGTGAATATTGAGTTTCCATGGGTTTTGTCCAAACTTCTATCCTTGAATTAGAGGCTTCATATATAGTTTGCGTAGATGAGTTTCTCAGTATTTCCCTTTAGTTTGCGTAAATGTCATTTGGATTTGATCCATCATTATCTAGTGCACTTGCATCGAGAAATATGAATGATCAGAGGAATAAATGTTCTAAAAACAACTCAAGGTACTTAGTCACTTGATAGTCTGGCAAAAAGGCTTCGAAGCCTACCTTGTGCTAAGTGTGGTAGAACCTATCCAGGAGAATATCATGATGGATATAATGGCTACTTCAAGTGTGTTAAGATGGTTAATGTCATGAGAGAGTGCCCTAAGAATATGCATTGTAATGGGGGAAACAAAGCCCAATCTTCTGTGGTGGCTCCAACATATAGAACCACTCATAAGAGAAGACTATTTTTATGGTATGGCTAGTTTCAAGAATAAGAAAATCATCAGGTGTTATCACTTGTTTCCTTGATGTCCATTATGATGATGTGTATGTACTAGTTGATCTTAATGAGAGTTTATCTTTCGTGATTCCTTATATGATATGATGTTTGTTATGTCCCCCCAAAAATAATGTAGGCCTTTCAGTGTTTTAACGCATGTTGGTGAGTCTATTCTACCAGAGAAAGTCTATCATGATTGTACTATCTTTGTTCATAACTAAGACATCATGTCTAACTTAGTTTATCTAAACATGGTGGACTTTGATGTTTTATCATGTATGGACAAGCTTCACGCTTGTTATGCCTCAATCAATTGTATAACTTGAGTAGTAAAGTTTAGATTTCCTAATGACCCAGTTTTATAGTGGAGGAATAGTTCGGCAGTTTCTAAGGGTCGTTTCATTCCATATCTTAAGGAAAAAATGTTATTCTCTAAGACATGTATTTATCACTTAGTTGAAGTTAACGACTTTAGTGTTAAGACACCAACTATTTAGTTAGTTTTAGTTTTTGGTGAGTTCCCAGAGGTACTTTTTGATGATCTTCTTCGTATCTCTCCTTAAAGAAATAGACTTTGAAATAGATATCTGCATTGATACTCGATCTATTTCCATTTCGCCATATAGAATGGTTCCACCTGAGTTAAAAGAGCATTTGAAAGATCTTTTAGATAAGGGTTTCATCCAACTGAGTGTCTCACCTTAGGGTGCTACAATTTTATTCGTGAGAGAGAAATTGTTCCCTTAGGATGTGTATCGAATATCGCCAATTTAACAAGGTTACCATAAAGAATAAATATCCCCTTTTGATAATTGATGAAATTTTCGACCAACTTCAAGGAGCCACTTGTTTCTCTAAGAAAGACCTTTGATCCGGCTATTATCAATTGAAAGTGAGAGAAATTGACATCCAGAAGACAATATTTTGGAATCGTTATGGTCATTATAAGTTCCTTGTTACGTCATTTTATTTGACTCACACTGTTGCAACATTCATGGATCTCATGAACAAAGTAATTAAGAGGTATTAGTATAGTTTATTATTGTATTCATCGACAACATATTGATCTACTCGATGAATGAGGATGATCATGCCAATCATCTCAAGATAGTCTTTGAACTCTCAAAGATTGAGAGTTATATGCAAAGTTATCTATTTGTGAGTTCTGGATTGAATATGTGCAGTTATTAGGCCACACTATGTATGGTGAAGGTGTTCGAGTTTCATTAAGAAGATTGAATCAATGCAGAACAAGCCTAGACCCACATCTCCAACTGAGATAATGAGCTTCTTGGGATAGGCTGGTTACAATAGAAGATTCATTGAGGGGTTTTATCTATTTCATAAGGTTTACTAAGTTGACTAAAAAATTTACAATGGTATAAAGCTTGTGAGAAAATCTTACAAGAATAAAAAACTCAGTTAACTACTTCTCTAATGTTGAGCCTACCTTAGGGTACAAAAGGTTTTATTTTCTATTGTGATGCTTCCCGGGTGGGACTTGGTTGTGTGTGGATGCATAAATATACGGTTATAGCCTATGCCGTTTGTTTGCTTAAGATTCACGAGAGAAACGAACTGACTCATGATCTCTAGTTGGCATTAGTATTTTTCTCTAAAGATATGGCGCCATTACATCCTTGTCTTTCATGTAGATCTATTCACAAACCAAAAAGCTCTCCAATATGTTTTTAGCCGACAAAGGAGGTTGTAAGAGTCACTCAACCATTACAACATGAGTATCCTCTATCAATGAGGTAATAACAATGTTTTTGCTGATTCTGTGAGCATGTTGTCCATGGAAGTTACTGCTAATATTAAAAAAAGAAAGAATGTATTGGCTAAGAAATTTCATATACTTTCACATTTGGGAGTTCGTGTGTTAGATTCCAATAAAGGTGGACTTGTGATGAATGCGGTTGAATAACCGTTAGGGTTAGAATTGAAGGATAAATAAGAAAAATAGCACCTCTAATTTGAACTAAAGGTAAATGTTTATAAGCAAAAGTTTATGCCTTTGGAACAAGGGGGGATAGTGTTAAGATATTGTGTGTTCCAGAAGTGGATGAGCTCCAAGTGAGGATCATGGTGGAAGCTCATAGTTCTAGAAATTCGATTCATCCAGGTTCCACAAAGATATCTCATTACTTGAGAGAAGTATTTTTATGGAATACTATGTAGAGGTGGATTGCAAATTTTGTAGCTAAGTGCCCAAATTGCTAGAAGCTCAAGGAATAAATCCGAGGTCATGTGATGTGGCTCAAATTATAGGACTTTGGGAATGGAAGTGGGAGATGATAAATATGGACTTCATCTCTAGTTTATTGCTATCTTGAAGGCAACATGATTTTACTTGGGGTATTGTAGACCGGATGACTAAATCAACCCAGTTTTTGCTGGTAAGAACTACGATTCAATAGAAAATTGTTCGAGTTATTATCCATGAGATAGTCTGACTTCATAGAGCCCCTTTATCCACTATTTCAAATAGGGGTGTGAAATTTACCTGTCAGTTGTGGAAGTCATTTCATAAAGATTTGGGTTCAAAGGTAAACCTTGGTATTGTTTTTCATCCTCAAACGGATGGGTAAGCAGAGTGTACTTTTCTGACATTAGATTATATGTTTAGAGCATTTGAATTGGATTTCGAAGGGAATTGGGATGACCAATTGCCTATTATAGAGTTTGCATACTGTAATAACTATCAATAGAGTACATATATAACTCTTTATGAGGCTCTTTATTGGGAGCAGGTGTAGGGATCCTATTTGTTGGTTAATGTTCGTGAAGCTTCATTGATATCAAGCCATGGAGAAGGTTAAAATACTATAAGAGAGGTTGAAAACTAGGCAAAGCTGTCAGAAATCCTATACTAATGTAATTTAAGAGATTTGGAGTTCGAGGTTGATGGTTGGGTCTATTCTAAGGTTTCACCTATGAAGGGTGTTACGAGATTTAGTAAAAGGAGAAGTGCAGTACCCAATAAATTTGTCATTAAAGGATATCCGAGAGAGATGAAATTGTGACTTATGAGTTAAGTTACCATCAAAGATAGTAGGAGTCCATGCGTTCTTTCACATATCTATGCTAAACAAGTTTTTGGAAAATGTTTCACTTATTTTCCCTATCGAGAATATTGGTATCAAGGAAAACCTATATTATGAGAAGATTCTCTTCGAAATCCTTTATCACTAGGTTTTCAAGTTAAGAACCAAAGAGGTTGCATCAGTAAAAGTCTTATGGAGAAATCAATCTATTGAGGAGGCTATCTGGGAGGTCGAGGAAGATATGAATAAGAGACATCCTCATCATTTTTACTATGATTTAGTTCCATTCAAAGGTACTAACTCGTCCTAATGAACTAGTTCAATTCAATTCCTCCTTCGTTGATTTGAGTTTATGAGTTATGTGTATTTTTGTACTAATTTAGATGTTAAACATTCCGTATCTATTCCATGTTATGTTCATCCATCGTTCGATCATGAATGATCCAAAAGGGGAGATATTCATTACAAGAAATTAGACGTTTAACAACCACTTCTTAACTAAGGAATGTGAATCCTATCGTTATAGATGTACTTTTAGCGACTAGTATTTTCCGGTGTAGAAGTTAATTTTTAGTTCAGCAATAAAGAAAGGCTAATATTTATACTTATAAAGTAATAATATTCCTTTTTTAAAGCTAAATATACTAAACTAAGGCGTAATTTTTTCCGTCAAATATATCCCAAACCTCTGCCTCAAAAAATCAAGAAACCCTTGATTCCACCATATCTCTCCAAAAATGAATAATGTTGTTTTCTCTTTGTTCTTCCTACGATTACATAACACAATCATTGCAAGTATGAATGAAATTTAAACCTAGTCTTCAAATCCAATTAGTGGCATTAGAGGTTTCAAATGGGCAGTTTGAGTTGAAATTATTGGTATTAAAATTGTTTGAAATAGAAATCGGGTTGGGTCTTGACCCGCCCAAGTTTACTTTGGGCTCAAATGGAATAAAAATGAGTTGGATTGTGAGCCATTCAATTTAATCCAATTAATCTCAATAATTTTAATATGGTGATACTTAACTTACATAATCACAATTTGAGTTTCAACGTAAGAATTTCTTTTAAAAAAAATAACAAATGGATAGATAAATCCTAAAACATGTTAAATAGATAATAATTCATATCTTTAATATAGAAACATATTTTGATAAAGAGATATTAAAATAGGTTGAAATTGGTGAATGAATTGTGCTCAATTGAGAATTCTCTTAAAATGGGTTAAGCTTGAATATGTTGAGATTGAATCCAATCCAAATTATCTTGAGCCCAACCCTTAAAATTCTGAACAAATTGGATGGATTACCTATGTTTGAGTTCATTTTTGACACCACTATGTGTCATCATACTAAGGACTAGAAAAATAAGTCTCCTATAGGTGTTGAGATTGCAAGTTTTAGAGTCTACCGAAAACATTCTTGGTTCAATTTTATTTTTCATTTAATTTCATCTATTTCTTAATTAAAATATATTCTGTTGCAGCAGCTTCCAAGACGCTCAGTAACCTTTTTTTTTACTGTGTCAAATATTTTTATTTTGCTTCGAGATTTGTTTGGTTAGAATTAAGCGTGCATTTAAAAAAAACATTTTGTTTGGTTTCTGAATGTTGTTAATTATATATATGAGGCTATGATGATAGTGTCTTCCCTTCTTCTTTTAAACAACTCAATATGGCAAGAAAATAGAGGGACTGTATCTTGGTAGGCCAATCTCGATGTCTTGTGATTTTGTGTCATTCCATGAACTTTTTTTCGTTTACTTGGGTTTGATGAAGTTGAACTGACAGTCTTTTATAAACGCCTCTTTACCTCCCCTAAGGCAATGATAAGAACTGCGTACACTCTATCCTCCAGGCCCCACTTTGTGAGATTCCACTGGGTATGTTGTTGTTGATATGAGTATTTGAACTGATATTTTTTAATTAAAATTTGGCAGAACCAAGTTTAATGTTACTAAAATCTTTCTCTAGAGGATTGCTTTTAATTGAAATTTCAAATTTTGTAATTAGTTTCCGTTATTTCATGAGGATTTAATATTTACATGTTTTGGGCTTTAAATAATTTATTGTGGCCCCTATATAATAATATTATGTCTTTAACGAAACATTTATTTTAAATTTATTGGACCAGTGGTATCGAGTTATAACTAAATTTTGTGATAACAAGACGTGGTACTTGTACTAGCTAGTATTAGACTATATGGATGTTCGTGATTATTAGGGAAAATACCCAAGTACCCCCTCAATCTATGTCCGAAATCCCAGAGACACACTTATACTATAGTAAGGTCCTATTACCCCCCTTGAACTTATTTTATATGTAATTTTCTACCCCTTTTTAGCCTATGTGGCACTAGTTCGAAAAAAGTCAATCATTGTTGGGCCCACAAGATAATATCACGTAAGTTAAAAAGGGGTAAAAAATTATTAATAAAATAAGTTCAGGGGGGTAATAGGACCTTAGTATAGTATAAGTGTGTCTATGAGATTTTGGGCATAGGTTGAGGGGGTACTTGGGCTTTATCCCAAATTATTATATTAAATAGTTCTGATAAATAAAACTGCCTTATTGTTATTCTTTTGCAAGACATATCCACCATGAACTAATGGAATAATTTATTTAAGATTAATATAGGAAAGCATGTTAAAAAAGGGAATATTACTTTTGTTATGATATGCGTATGAATTTGTACAATAAAAAAACTTATGAGGACTTCGTTGATGTTTGTCATGAATATGCTCCTGTTTCTCAACTTTGTTTTAACAATTGTATGAATGAATCTTAAATTCATCGAAGATTTTCATTCAAGAACTGTTGGGAAAATGTGGTAACAAAAATAAAATGGAAAAATAATGACACCAAGAATTGTACATAGAAACCGTTGTAAATAAGGGAAAAACCATGGGCCAAGAGGAGCAACTGATATCACTATAGTAAGGAATGTTACACTGTGTAGCCACGAATACAATACTCAAAGTGACTACTATACGCTCAAAAGGAACAACACTCTTTTAGTTTCAACCTTACTTAAATATCGCTCACACTCTATTTCTTTTCACATACTATTTTTCTTGTATAGTCTATGCAATACCTTACTTTGCTCTCAAAATGAATTTTTCTTTCTAACTTGGTGTATTTTTTAAACGAACAAGAGATTTCTATTTATTGGAGAAATCTAATCCGAGTGATGTCACCAGTGACAACATAAAAAACACAAGGTTTCAACCTTTGGACCTATGAACGGAACCATTACATCGAAACGAACAGGTACCGGACCTGAACGGGATGAGTTGATCGGTTCATTGATCGGTACCGAGATGAACCGAAATGGAATTACCAGGTAGATACTCGATTCCGTCCTGTCCCACTATATACTGAGATGGAACCAGAACAGACTGGAATGGAACAGGATGGGATAAACGGGATGACACATCTAGTTATTTCAAAAAATAATTTTTCTTAATTACAAAAATATGAATATTTTTTAATTTTTCTGAGTTTAAATTAATAGTTTTTAAAGTTATAATGTAATTTTTTACTTAAGTTATTTTCAAAGGTATTTTTTAATAAAATTTTACTTATTAAGTTTGCAAGTTAAGTCTAATTAAGTTTTTAAGATTTAAATCTTTTGAATTTTATAAGTTATTACTTATTATTTATTAATATGTTCTAATGTAATATCTATAACTTGTAATTTAAATAAATTAAATTTGTAATTTTAAAAAATTAAATAAAAATAAGGATAAAACATTTATACGAATTAAAAAAAATCAATTTAATTTATTTAAATTTGTACTATAAATTACAATTTTAATTTACAACTACTAGTAGAGTGCATAGTTTACGCGATCACCATCTAGTAAAGAGTCTGTTTCAACTAAGTCTCAAATGTAATACTAATAGTGGTAGTTGGGTTACTTGGGCAGTATTTGTTATTTAATATAAAATATAAATTATAATTTATTAATATATAATATAAATTAATCAATAAATATTTATATATCGAAACCAGACCGGATCGAGCTGGAACGGAACCAAAATAAATCGGGATAAACTTGTACGGTAACCGGTACCAAAGCTCAGTTCCGTGTCCCGATTCAAAATGTCCCATTTCGTCCCATTGGAAACCGAATGGGGACGAATCGGAATGGTACCGGTACATCCCGCTCCGTTGCCTAGCCTTAGCTGTAGGGCACATCTTCTTGCTTAACTTCATGACTAGCAAGAGGTGTGCTAACAGACTTAGCATTCTTCATATTGAAGTTCTCTAGTACACATTCAATGTACTTGTTCTGGAATAAATAAATCTTCCATTAAGAGTAATTCTCATGCCCGAAATTTTGTTTGGCATGATTCAAGTCTTTCATAGAAAGACCTACACAACTATTTCTTAAGCTCATGAATATTGGAAGTATTCTTACCCACAATCAACATATCATCCACATACAACAAGAGGATATAAAATCATTATGAGAAATTTTTTGTACAAATACACAATGATATGAAGAAGTCTTCTTATAGCCTAACTCCCCCATAACAAATTCAAACTTCTTGTACCATTGTCTAGGAGCTTACTTTAGGCCATGTAGACTATTTCTGAGTTTGCACGCAAAATTTTCTTAACCATCTACTTTGAAGTACTCAGTTTTTCTCATATAAATCTATTCTTCTAGGTCACCGTGATGGAAATCCTTCTTCACATCTATCTTCTCAATCTCTAAATAAAGACTAGCAGCCAAACCTAGAACTGTGGGAATCGAGAAAATATTTCTTGTATAGTCTATGGAATACCTCACTTTTTTTTCAACAATAATTTTTCCTTCTAACTTGGTGTATTTTTTTAAATGATCAAGAGCTCTGTATTTATAGGAGAATCGTACTTATAATGATGCCACCAGTTACAACATAAAAAGCATAAGGTTTCAACCTTTGCACCTATGCAGATTTCTTGGTAACATTTTAGCTGAAAAAAGAAATGGTGAGCTTTTGTTTGTTGCAGCATTTGTTGACTTTAACATAAGCAACAAACATTAATTCAACCTTTCCTGCATTTTAACTTTCATTATGTTTATCTACAATGGTTATGGACCCCACAAGAACTTGCTTGAATCTTTTAATTTGTTTGACATCTTAGATTTAAGGTAAACTTTTTATATTTTGAAAGGGAAAATGCACAAGTACCTCTCCAACCTATGCCCGAAATTTCAGAGACACACTTATACTATACTAAGGTCCTATTACCTTCGCCGCCGAACTTATTTTATAATTAATTTCCTACTCCTTTTCGGCCTATGTTGTACTAGCTTGAAAAAAAAGTCAATCAGCGTTCGGCTCACAAGATAATGCCACGTAGGACGAAAAGGGGTAGAAAATTATTAATAAAATAAGTTCATAGAATCTTAGTATAGTAAAAGTGTGTCTCTGAGATTTTGGGCATAGGTTGAGGATAAACTTGTGCATTATCCCATTTTGAAATGATTTTGCAGACCTTTTTGAGTTATGTTTATTGAACACCATATTATGGCTATATAAATATATGTACAGGAATATTTTATTTTTACAAAAGAAAAGATGAAATGACGCTATTTTATAATATCCTTCAAGTGTGTATGAAGGTCTATAACTAAGAGTTTTGCTTTTGTATGTGCCTTGAATTGCTTTGTCCATCATCTTTTAGAGAATAACTTTGAGAGACAACTAACCATGACGTAAGTATTTTATCATAAAATATTTTCAGGTTCTTCAGTTTTTTTGTGTAAATTAATATAACAGGCTTAAACAGAAGGAAAGGTCATGGTGTATTTTCGATTAGCTGGGCACATAGAATATTAAAATATCTGTTTATATCATGTTAAACCATAGCTAATAGGAGTTAGGTTTTTTTTTGAGTTTTTCCTATATCTCCCTAGATTAGGTAATGTAAAAATTTGCATGGTTCTGATTGTGTCTTCTAGATCTCTAGTCTAACAATTTTTCATTGTAGTGTTAGTATATGATTTTATAGAGAACATACAGTAGTTCCATCACCCTATGAGACTTTAAAATTTGAATAATTTAGAACGATTATATCATGTCAGAGTTAGAGAGATATTTGCATGCTTTGATGTCCATTTGAAAGCATGTGATGCAATGTTCTTGATTCAGTAAATTGGATCATTAAATATTCTGATTTATCGTCGTAATATTTAGCTTATAAGAGTGAGCTTTAAGTAAATTTCTATTTGTCCTGTTTTTGTTTAGACTAGGTAGTGTGAAAAGTTTCTTTGGTTTGTGTCTTCAGAAGCTCTAATTTAGGCATTCTTTAACTATTATGTATAAAATGGACATGTCAATCATGTTGTTACTATGTGATTTGAAGATAACTGATTGAAATTAATTAGTGTAAGTCTCAGGTTCTGAAAATAGTGATACATAGATTGTAAAGAGATTTGTGATTAATTTTGTTGAAGACTTTTGTTATTAATGTTAGGATATTATTGGATAGAATGGATCTACATGATCCATACAGTTGGACTGTCAAATAGTTTTTGATTGAATCTCTGTTATTATTAAAGAGGTAGCTCTTACAACATTGATTTAGAATGGACAAAATTTTAATACAAGGATCTGGATACTATTTGCCGATCAAATTTTTAATCATTATCACACTATTTATTTTTGTCTAGCCCCCTTCGGTATACTTTGCACCATTTCCTTGTTGCGCACTATAATTGCTTCATTGTCTCCTTGTTCTCCATATCAGTTGATGCGAGGGTCTTTGTGTATGAAATATATGTAATTTCTTTGCTTTTTGATTTAACTAATGCTCTGGTTTTACTTTCATTTACTCACATTAATGATAGTATTTGTTTTTCTTCACACAAGGGAAAAGCATGAAAGATACAGTGATTGGGTGTACCTTTTTTATCACTTGATGCTAAGATGGAGGACTGAAATTAGTGTTTGATGTTTACATTTGTACAGTATACAATAAAGTTAGAAACTGACGATCGGGGATGTGATACTTCTTTTATAATCAATAATCAAGTTTTTATAGAATTTTACTATTTTGTATAATTTTTGTAATTTTTAATATATTATATGTAAATGATTGAATGCATTTAATAAGAGAAGTTATCAGTTGGTTCATATATAATAGAACTGTAATGATGGAACTGTTTAATAGCTAAAAAGGAATTAGCGAAGGGAAAATAGACAATTATCAAAAGAAAAATTCATCGCCGGAATTTTTATTGTCGCTAAAATATCTCTAACGACCAAATTTGGGATCCAGTCTTTAACTTTTAATGAAGTGTCTTTTAATGACCACTGTCAACAACATTTATTTTTATCGTTATAGACGTTTTAACGACCAAATTTTCTTTCACTAAAGGTCATTTTTCTTGCAACAATTGTAATACCCATAAAGTTTCTAAGCAAAGGTTTTAACTCCCCCGATTCAAAAGAGGTAAAAAAGGAAACATTCGAAGAAGTTCCAGTTGCCACCCACGAGGGCCAACAATGCCCTATGGTTGGACGCATGCCCCATAGGTGAGCCTTGTGGGAGGGGCACTCTGGAAAACTGCCTGAGGCTGTGCTACGGCCAGGACCAACTTCCCGTGGATGGATCCAAGGTCTGTGATTGGGGCAGTCGTGGATGGCTCAATATTCTCTAACCATGAACCATGATCGACCAGTACAGAGCGTAGATCCATCCACGGTCCATCAGCTGTAGTCTCGTGGGTCAGACCTTATCTATTAAGTTAGTGACTTAAGGGTTTTTTCCGGTTTTAATATATTGAAGTGGTATCATTTTGCAAGTGTAAAGCACCTATATAAGTATTTTAACCCCCAAAACCCCTCATTCAACCATTCTCTCAAAACCCAAAACTCCTCTCACATATTCTCTTTCTGGAAGTTGGAGAAAGAAGGAAGAACCTGGATCTAGGTAAAGGTCAATTCTCTCAAACTTCAAGCCTTTGTGGGCATTGTGACTAATATATGATGACTTTTCATCCATGTCTAATCCTTCCTCCCATAGAATTCCACAAATCGAAGAAGAATTTCCCCGATTCTAGTTTGGGTTTCTTCCATTGTTGTGGTTTTTTATTGTTTATGATTGAATTGGAAGAATTCCATGTATTTAGGAAGAAATTACATGTAGTTATGCCTATCCTATGATTTTAGGTTTAATTGATGATATGGATTTGATGCCATGTGAGGGAAACTCTATGGGTTAGATATCCTTATATGTGATAAGTCCTCAAATTAGACTCATCTAGGGCTTTATTTTAATGCAAATAGTGTCATCAATTGTTTATTTTATCTCAATATCCGATAAAAAATCCTAAGTTTCAGGTATTGAGGATTTGTTGGGAGCATTGACACTTAGCCACAAAACGGAGACAAGCGAAGAAAAAGAGATGAATGGGAAAAGTTGCGCATCGCCAAGCAAACATGGAAATCCGATGTATAGCGAAGTTCCTCCTTCTGTTACAGCAAGTAGGCCTTGAAGAAAGTTGGTCATAAGGCAACGAAAAAAGGCAGTCAGCGGTTCGCCAATAAGTTCTGCAAAGAAGAAGATTTCCGCCCATCGATCTAGAACATGTAGACAAGGACGACAACGTTCAAGTGGTGATGAACTAAACGACACGAGATTCACATAATCACTCAGCTAATCACGACTAACTATGAAGAAAATATTCGCCATCACAATCCTGAAGTCTATAAGTACAGAACTCTTTTATTATTTAGATATAGAAATTTAGAGAGTGAAACAATTACACTTGGTATTTTGTTCTTAAATTTTCTCTCAAGTTTTGAAAGGGTTTGTGATATACCGTGGTTTCACGGTATTATTAATAATTTTTCCTTAAGTTTAGTGTGTCCAAAAGCCTTTTTGTGCTAATTTTTATATAAGTTTCTCTTTGTTTTACAGGAAATCTGTCCAAAGCTGAATGCGGAGATTTTGAGCGAAGAAATGCAGAAGAGACCACCTACGGAGCTTATGACGGTCCGTCATGCTTGTGACGGTCCGTAGGTAGCAGCGTAGTGCAGCTGCTGAAGGAAGATGGGGAAGTCTGACCATGTGAGGGATTACGAAGCTTGTGATGGTCCGTCGTGGCTATGACGGTCCGTCCTGTAGGTTCGTCATGAAGTTCAGAGATGTGATCCCAGTACCCAGATTCCAAGAGTTGAAGTTTTTTGGAACGAAGACCCTCGACGGACCGTTGTGCCTATGACGGTCCGTCATACTTGCCGTCGAGGGGAATGAAAAGAGCAGCAGAAGAAATTGCACAAGTATGGGACGACTGAGTCCATGACGGTCCGTCGCGAAGTCTGTCGACCCAGCCCCGTTTTGGCAGATTTCAAGCAATTAGAATCCTTGTTTAATTATGTTTTTGTTTTTATTATAAATAATTCGAAAAACCTCATTTTTGAGGTTAGACTCCGTATTGTTAGACTGTAGATTAGATATCAGATTTTTAGACTTTGTGTATTAGTGTTGGATTTTGAGATTCTTGCAAGTGATTTTTGGATATTAATCAAGCAAACTTTTGGATTTTAATCTTTCTCATTGAAGTAAGTACATGAGTTCTTATCTACTATCTTTGAATTATGTGTTTCTTGCTATTAGTAACTAAACTCCATAACTAGGGTTGTGGAAACCATAGGTAAATAATGAGATAAACCCTAACTAATATAACAATTCTAGATTAGTGTCTTGCATGTATTAATAATTCTTTCGCTTAGAAGTCTTTTTAATGGATGGCCAACGTTAGAACTCGCCTTAATGCTACTTGCCGGACCAAGGAGGTAGATAATAGGAAAAGAATTATTAACATAGATTTAGTGTATACTATCTAATAGGCTAGTATTGATTGGTACGAGGTAATAACTTAGTCAAATATCGAATACGATGCTTAATATGAGGTAAGGATAAGGGTTAGGATAGCAACATACGTAGCCGGACCAAGGTGCGGAGTGAGATTTTCTGGATGCCGGACCAAGGATTTAGAAATACATACCTTATCACTTTACATGCAAGATACTAGGAAAGAATTGTTATAGTTAGAATTATCAAGTTATGAACCTGTGGGGAACACGTAAACCCTAGTTACTTTGATTAATTGATTAAAATCCAACTGTCAAAGCTGTTAAGTGTCTCTTTCAAGTTCTTTATTTATTTTCACTCATTTAGAAATAGAAACCCCCTTTATCGTTTTTACTTTCCAAGGAAGTCATCGACCAAACAATAGTAATAACTGGTTGAAGTTAAGTCTAGACTATTTTCCTAGTGGGAACGATCCCAACCTCACTAGTTGGGTTATTTACTTGACACGACCGCTTTAATTCTTATTTGAGAAGTAAGTTTGAGCGTATAAAATTTTGGCGCCGTTGCCGGGGATTATAACTTTTAGATTAACTTGAAGCTATTACCATAGTTTAGTTGATATTTTCTTGATTTTACTTTGTTTTATTGTTTTTTATTTCTTTTCAGAACTATCCTCCTTGTATGCCAAATACACAGAGAGGAAGAGAACCCTTGTTTCCCTACGATCATGAGTTAGAGCTTACACTGCGCAATATGAATCAAAACTTGGGAATAAATGATGAGGATCCGAACAAGAACATCCAAGCTCCGGTTGATGTTCATGGTCAGATGTTACCCGATGCTCCAGGTGAACATCAACAAAGGGGAAAAAATCCCGTTCCACGGCCCCAAGCATACTACAGAGGGTATGATAACATAGCAGACTCGGATGAGCCACTTGTCTTGCCCCCTCTACCCACAGGCCACACCTTTGTGGTAACTAGTAGCGTGATGCAAATGCTCACTGCCAGAGGTTTGTTTTCAGGGCTACCTTCTGAGGATCCACATGCCCATATAGCTAAGGTAAGGGCAGTGTGTCAAAGTTGTGTGGGGAGGCCTGATATGTATCTAGATGTAATAGGGCTCAGAGTGTTTCCTCTCTCACTGACGGGAGAGGCGGCTATGCGGTTCACTAAGCTCCCATACAATTCAATCTTCACTTGGAACAAACTAAGGGATGCCTTCTTAGCACGCTATTATCCAATCTCCAAGAAACTAAACCACAAAGACAGAGTAACTAACTTTGTGGCGCTACCAGGAGACTCAGTTAGTAGTTCTTGGGATAGATTCACCTCATTCTTGAGAGGTGTTCCAAATCACCGTATAGATGATGAGTCACTGAAGGAATACTTCTATCTGGGACAGGATGATAACAACAAAGCGGTGTTGGACACTATTGCAGGTGGATCTTATGGAGAATGCCCTTATGCTGAGATCGCTGAAAAATTAGAGAAAATCTCCCGGAATAACAAAGCTTGGAGTACTAGGAAGTCTGATACAAGGAGAAACACCTTCGCAGTGCAGTCCACTCACAACCCAGCCACAGATGAGATTCGGGAAGAAATGGCTCAGATGAGAACTGAGCTTGGGTTGGTACTAAAACATGTCACAGGGGGTGCAGAAAAGATAAATGCAGTCAACTACTTGGCTAAACCACCACCTCCTAATGATGAGTGCTATTATGCGGAGGACACTTATGCAGTAAATGAGCAGACATGGGGTTTCCTACCAAGCGCCCAAGGCTCAAATAAGGATAATTGGCGCCAAGGTCAAGGGAACCAAGGTCGGAACTATGGTAACTACAACCGTAAAGGTCATTTTGTCCAAGATGGAAACTACAAATGCGACAACAACTTTAACAGGGGTAACTATGCTAATAGGAATGACAGGAATGGGCCCTATGTCCCTCCTCAATATCGTGAAGTTAGTCCTAGGGATGCTGGAGATAGTATTGCGCGAGTTGAAGATATGTTGCACAAAATGATGAGGAGGTTAGTGATGAACACATTAATGTTGAGGTGTGACTTAGCTAGTATTGGGCAAAAAGTTGATACACATGCAATTTCGATTAAACAGATCGAATTGCAAGTGGCCCAATTTTCTGCGACAGTGAAAACACGGCAACCGGGCAATCTTCCTAGCAACACTGTCCAAAATCCAAAGAATGATGCACACTGTATGACAATCACTACTCGGGGTGGTAGGCAAACCATTGACCCACCTATGCCATCTACTGAGGAAAATGTGAGAAAGGATAATGATAATATGGTAAAGAGTAGTGGTGAAGCAGAGGAAAGTAATGGAAAAGATGCAGAAGTACCTATCAAGGTAATTCCCATGCCTAGGCCACCACCAGCCTTCCCTCAGAAATTAGTGAAAAAGACCTAGGATGGTAAATATCGGCGTTTCATAACAATGTTGAAGCAGCTTTCTATCAATGTCCCTTTGGTAGAAGCTCTAGAACAAATGCCCAGTTATGCCAAATTTATGAAAGATCTGGTCACCAAGAAAAGATCGTTAACTTTCAAGGATGATGATAGACTACAGCATTGTAGTGCTATTGCTACAAGATACCTCGTACAAAAGAAAGAAGATCCTGGTGCGTTTACTATTCCTTGTACAGTTAGGTCATTACATTTTGCGAAAGCATTATGTGATCTGGGGGCAAGCATAAATCTCATGCCCATAATTTATAAGAAGTTGGGTTTGGGGGATCCAAAACCCACTGCGATGCGGTTACTGATGGTTGATCGGATAGTGAAACGGCCTATAGGGATATTCCATGATGTGCTAGTAAAAGTGGAGTCATTCATCTTTCCGGCTGATTTTGTTATTCTTGATTGTGAGGTCGATTTTGAAGTGCCTATTATTCTTGGGAGGCAATTCCTTGCTACAGGTAGAGCATTAGTTGATATAGAGAAGGGACAGATGACATTTCGATTGAATAATGAAGAAGCAACCTTCAACATTTGTAGGACCATGAGGCAGAGTAGTGAGATCCAATCGGTATCTGCCATATCCCACAAAGAAAAGATGAAGAAGGAGACTGAACAGAAAAATGCAAAACAAGAGTTTATGGTTCGGGATTTGGTGCTTATAGACAGTTTTGGGGTGCCTTGTCTTCCAGGAAATCTCAAGTCTAAATGGATTGGCCCTTACTTGATTACCCAAGTATTCCCTCATGGAGCAGTTGAGTTAAAATCCAAGGAGGGAGTGCGGTTTAAGAGGAATAGAGATAGAATAAAACACTATTTTGGGCATAAAGCATCGAGGAATTAAGTGATAGAGGCATACCATCTTGATGAAGTCTGAGTAATCAAGGGTCCCCAGTCGTGCCATGACATTAAATCAGGCGCTTGTTGGGAGGCAACCCAATACTTATAGTCTTTTTAGTAATGGTAGCATTTTTCTACTAATGAGTTTTTAAATTTGTAGACACATCACATGGAAATTCTGCAGAAGATCATTCTGAAATAGTCACCAACGGACACATGCAACGGACCGTCGTGCTCTCGACGGTCCGTTTTACACAACCGTGCTGGTTGTCAGAGACCCTATTCCTAAAGGTCTCTCACATTTTATAAGGGTCCTCCAACGAACATCTACGATGGACCGTCATACTCTCGACGGTTCGTCAGAGACCCCTCTCTTAAGGGTCTCCAGGTTCGCTTCACCTACCACTCTTGTATTTCAATTTTTTTATGCATTGGGGACAATTGCATATCTTTTTGTTGGGGGTGGGGTAAATGGAAAGTGAGTGCTAGGGTGAAGTCTGAGTAGCCCAATTCACTATCCTCTTTTGGGGTTTTCATTCCTGTGTTCTTTTCCCCCAAAAGACTGATTACTTTTTCTGTTGAACCGACATGTTTATATCTTTTGTACATAGTTTAATTCTGGAGCATGATGGCTAAAATGATATCCTGATAAACTGGAAAATAATGCATGACTAGACATAGTAAGTGATAATTGTGAGGCTCTAAGCATGAAATAGAGTTACACCATTGCATTACCCTAAGTCTTAAATTCGAACTAGGTGTCTGATAATCTGGTATAGTGATGAGATGTCAAGTGAGTGTGAGGAAATTTAAATAGTCCACTATTGGTACTGAGCTAGAACTTGCCTGGTTAGTCCTGCTAAAAGTAAGCTGTAATAGACAATTGGGAAATGATCATAGGCCCTTATTCAATGTAGCCTATTTCTAGCCTAAATAAAAGAAACCAAATGAAATTTATCTTTCTTTGATCCAAATAATCTGAGCTTAAAATTAGACCTTTCTTTTTCACCCCAACTGATCTTTTCTTGGAACAATGTGTTGGCCTTGGTCCCTCCTTGGACATGTGCACCTCAACTTATGCCAAAAGCATAAGTTGAGGGTGGCTAATTCATAAACAACCTTCATTATGGCCCTGACCCAACATTGGGTATTGTGTACCTTAACTCATGGAAAATCCATGAGTTGAGGGTGGCTACTATGAGGAATGCTCTGGAAAGTAGGGTTGAAAGAACAAAGAGAGAGAAAGAGCAAAAGTAAAGTGACTCAAGAATTAGTTGAAAATAAAAGTAAAGAAAAAGAAAAATACACAAGAAATACAAGCAAGAAAAGAAGAGAGTCACGTACACAAATGAAGAAAGAAAAGAAAATAGCAAGGTGAAATAATATGAGAAACTGGTCAAGATAAAATGAGAGACAGTGGATGGTTTAGCCGATATGTCAAGGAGGGCAAAAAGTCACTAAAGTATACCAAAATATACCTTACATGACCCCGAGCCTATGTTACTAGCTAAAAAAGTCCTATCGTGATCCTAAGGGTTTTCTAGCGAACTTAAGGCAGTGCAAATAAGGGCAAGCTTATGGCAAAAGGTATGAATGAGTGTGACTTTTTTTTGAGAGAAATTGCTAAAAATTAATACTTATACTCAAATTGAAACCATTGTGTGAAAAAGGAGGATTTTGTTTTAAAGTGAGGACACTAGTTGCAATACCAGAATTGTTAGCACCTCAGTGAGAAATTGAAGAGGATAGATGTTAGTGCATGGTGAGTTTGTGTCATGTTCTTATCCCACAAAATTCAAGTCTAATAGTGATAACATGCATAGATTTAATGAGATTAATCCGGATTGATAGCCAAATGATTGCAAAGGATAAAACATGGAAACTATTGTACAAATATTGTGTAGTTAGTCATAGTGCATCGCTTGAGGACAAACAACGAATTTAAGTTGAGGGTGTTGATATACTGTGGTTTCACGGTATTATTTATACTTTTTCCTTAAGTTTAGTGGGTCAAATGCCTTTTTGTGCTAATTTTTATATAAGTTTCTCTTTGTTTTGCAGGAAATCTTTCCAAAGCTGAATGCGGAGATTTTGAGCGAAGAAATGCAGAAGAGACCACCTACGGAGCTTATGACGGTCCCTCGTGCTTGTGACGCTCTGTAGGTGGCTGCATAGTGCAGCTGCTGGCGGAAGATGGGGAAGTCTGACCAAGTGTGGGATTATGAAGCTTGTCACAGTCCATCGTGGCTATGACGGTCCGTCCTGCAGGTTCGTCATAAAGTTCAGAGAAGTGATCCCAGTACCCAGATTCCAAGAGTTGAAGTGTTTTGGAATGAAGACCCTCGACGGACCGTTGTGTCTATGACGGTCCGTCATACTTGCCGTCGAGGGGAATGAAGAGAGCAGCAGAAGAAATTGCACAAGTATGGGACGATGGAGTCCATGACGGTCCGTCGTGACCACGACGGTCCGTTGCGAGGTCCGTCGACCCAACCGCGCTTTGGCAGATTTCCAGCAATTAGAATCCTTGTTTAATTAGGTTTTTATTTTTTTATAAATAGTTTGAAAAACCTCATTTTTGAGGTTAGACTTCGTATTGTTAGACTCTGTATTGTTAGACTCCGTATTGTTAGAATTTGTATTGTTAGACTCCGTATTGTTAGACTCTATGAGATTAGACATCAGATTTTTAGACTTTGTGTATTAGTGTTCGATTTTGAGATTCTTGCAAGTGATTTTTGGATATTAATCAAGCAAACTTTTGGATTTTAATCTTTCTCATTGAAGTAAGTCTCTTCTGGTTTCAAAAACCTCTTGTGAGTCTTCTTTTCGATTATAATCGAGGGAATCGACCATTTCGTTAAATGACATGAATTCTTATCTACTATCTTTGAATATTGTGTTTATGGCTATGAGTAACTAAACTCCATAACTAGGGTTGTGGGAACCATAGGCAAATAATGAGATAAACCCTAACTAAAATAACAATTCTAGATTAGTGTCTATGTATTAATAATTATTTCGCTTAGAAGTCTTGTTAATGGATGACCAACGTTAGAACTCGCCTTAATGCTACTTGCCGGAACAAGGAGGTAGATAATAGGATATGGGGTAAGTTTCTCGAAAGGGAACTTGATTTTACATAAAGCTTAGCATAGTCATTATTGTCTTGCGAAATTAGCTACCGAAATCATGAACCCACCATTTTTATCTTCACATATAGCGATCACACTGCAAGAACTCTCTCCCAGACTTGATTGTCCCTTTAATTTTTTTTATTTTAGTACTCGTGATAAAAATCATTTTCGATATTTGACACTTTGTTGTCACAAATTAAATCTGTTTTGTTTTAATATTCGAAAATGTCTTAAACTATCACATTTAGAATAGAATTATAAGTAGCTACTATTTTCACTACCACTCCCTAGGGACACGACCCCAACCCTTGGTTAAGTTACTAAACTAGATTTGATTCGTAGAAACTCATACTGTAGGCTAGTGTCATTAATTACGAGCTGCAAAAAAACGTCAAAGTACAAAAATGGCGCCGCTGTCAGGGAGTGATGTCATGTGAAAATGTAGTTACTTATAGTTTTTAGTTCTTTGTAGCATAGTTTATACTGATTTCACTATTAGTTTTGTTTCGCATTTGTATTTTATATTGTGCATGCATGTCCTCCAAGAATGACATAGGGTATGGCTAGCAAGCCAATTGAAATAGATCAATAAGCTGAATAATGACCTCACTCTAGGTGCACTGGTATCTCAATAGAATGACTTGACCACAAATATATCTGAGGTGTAAAACCAGTGGAACCGCTAAGAGTGTTATATACCTCCCCATGTGAGAAAGAGCTCCAGAGAACATGAAAAGATTCGTGTTGAGGACACACTTAAAATAATTCTCCAAAAGGCCACCGATCAAGATCGAGTTTTGGACTAAATGAGAGAGAGTATTAAAGCATTAAAAAAGCTTATCAGATCTCACTCTAGATAAATTCAGCACATCGATCACTCCTGATGTTCTCTAGGCCTCAGCTCGACCCAAACAATATATTGGGGTTATCTAGTGATACTAGGCCTAACTCCCTCATCATAGAGTAAGGTAGGACCATCGAGCCACGATTCAAAATAAGACGTTTTTGGGAGGTAACCCAACGTTTAACTTAGGATTTTACTTTATTAAATAATGGTGTACTAGTGCTGCAGGTTAGAATGAGGAAAATTTGGGAACGCTTAAGTTGGCAAACAAAGAATCCATTCTGCGTGACGCTAATCAGGTTGGCGAGCCTTTTTGAAATCTGTCATTTGGCTAAATAAAATGGTATTATCGAACTTGTAAAACTCGATGAGATTTAAAGTACTTGACGCTTCGCCAAATGTATTGGCATACAAGGGGAATACCGCAAATCTCACGCTTAGAAAATTGATGAACTTGAGTAAAGGGCGAGATAAATACAACTCGGAGTTATAACTTACTCACCGAATGGATGAGAACTGAATGGTTATATAAGGGGAAAAGGTTAAGTTTTCTGAAAACTCCATTTTCCCCCATCCCTAACTTACATAAGTAGCACATATTCCTCGATTTGTGATAAAAATTAGTATTTCTAGTACGATTATAGTGCTTGGGGTTGGATTACATTGCTTCCTAGCACATCATTATAATCTAATACAACACCAAAAGTTAGTAATCAAACCCATCAATTATTTTATCGAAATTTGTTCTCATTTAAAAAAATGATTTATAGTGCCAAATCTTTGCTAAGTCTTTTAGTTAATGGGATAACATATATTGTCGATCATCACTTGATATATCCTGCGTAGGTCATAAATCCCTCTCGACTATGCTTGGAGCTAAACATTAATGTGTTGGGATTGTGGAAGTTTTGTGGGTCTTCATAAAAATTGATGTTGAAAAGGTTTGAATAGCATTATCGGGGGTTGAGGGGTCAAATTTGAATGAATGCAGTAAAAATAAGCACGTTGGGTTGTTTGACGAGCTGAGTGTAGCTCACCGAACTACTCGACCGTTTTTCTTAATATCAACATTTTGCCTTTGATTGAATGTTTTATGCATTGGCCAAATCAACACGTTACAAATTAGCTCGATGAAGTGACTCTTCAGTTAGAACCTCTTTTGCCCCCTTTCTAAATCATTGCCTAAGTTGTTAATTGAAGTTTTTACAAAAATGACTAGACCAAACGTCGAAGGAAGATATGAACCACCCAGGAACGTAAGAGCACATGAGTTTAAAGACGAGCAAAAGAAAGCGGAGCTAGCCAGATATATAATATACACCAAGGAAGTCAGGGCCAAAAAATAAATTCCTATCGACGTTAAGGTGCCTCCATGGGCTCTAGGGTTCATTAATATTATTCATGCCTTCAGGTCAGGTCAAGAGATAGACAGAAAGACTACAACTTATATTGTTGCAGAAGCTAAGGGAAACAAAAAGGATGAAGAACAAGATGATCATGCTTTGAGGGCCCTTGTCGAGTTCTAGGCGGATGCATTAGGAACTGATGCCTAGACAGGAGGAGAGGCTGCATAGACAGGACCTTTCTTTACCCCTCTCTCTCTCTTACCTTTATTAAATTCTAGATATTGTCATTATTTGAATTTGAGGGAAATTTTTTTTTAGTTGTGATGGTGTGAGGCTCACCTTGTTTTGTTGTGCATAATTTTTGTGTGTTTTGAGATTTATCTGAGTTGTCTATTTTTAAACTTGTGTTTTTAATTCTGTTTTTTTTGTGTATTGTTTTAGCTTATAGCTGTCTTTTGTGGTACTAATATCAAAATAATTCAGACCCTTAAAAAAAATTTCACTTACAAAAATTTTGCCACCTCTTGTGTTGAATGTCGTTGTTCTTGTACATATTTAAGTCTCAATTTTGATCACTATCGATGACTTGAAAAGTGATCTCAATTGAACAGACATTAATGTGGGGCTACTTAGAGAACGAATGAAGTTTCATAGATAATATGTGCACGCTTTGTATATCGTTTTAATTAGCCAATTATTGAATTGATTCTTTTGCAATGACCTTTGCACACTACCAAAAGTGTGTTGTCTAGTTTGACTTAAGTGTCAATGCCTTGTGTGATTTGTTTCCTATGAATAAACCTTGAATTTGCCTCGTTAGTTTGAATTATTTAGAAATGTGTCCTCGTGAGATGATCTTATGCAACATTCAAAGAGTGTAAGTCAACTTTGACATATAACTCTTTTGTGGCCTACCCATGAGCATCTGAAATTTTCTTGAACACCCTTTGATCCTTATATCTTCTGGGAAAAACCTTGATGAAACCCACACCTTATGTTATCCATCACCAAAAATCCTATTGAGATGTGATATAAGTATATATCCTAACATAGGTCAAAAACCTAAGTTTGGAGTATGGCAAGAAGGGAAAGGAGAAGTGAAGAAGTTCAAGAAAAGTCTCGCAAACCCATGATATTGCATAAAAATGGAATCCCTCCACATATTAAAAAAAGAAAAAGAAAAGAATGAAAAAAAGGTTTTGTAAGGACAGAGAAATTGTATTTCAAATAAATCCATGGAGAAGAATCAAAAGATGACTTAAAGTCACTTGAGTAAGGATTGATGAAAGAAAAAGAGGATGTTTTGAGAAAGTCGCATCTCATTAAGGAAAAATACATAGGGCCTAAATGACCATACCTTTGCACTAAGCTCCCATTACAAGCCTTAGAATGACCTTTTTTTTAATCTTGAATGACACAAGTCGAAAGTCAATTATAAAATAAGGGCAAATGTATGGTTGATAACATGAATTGTGTTCCTCTTGTGAGTATGAGTGTTGCATCAGATTCCTGAACCAGAGTTAATAAATCTACGTGTGTGAAAATGGAAAAATTATTTTCTGTCGGGGAAGATAGATACTTTTATTGAGCTTAAACTTGCATTAGTAGAAATTACTGTGAGCTAGAGAATCTTTTGTAAGGGTGTGTTACAACTTGAATCTTTCAGTATACTCACATCCGGAAACCACACCGTAGAAGTTAGGGGAAATCTCGGATTGCAAATGGCGTACTTGACCTCTTAGAGTATTGTACAATCCCTTAAATATCATTCATCGCATAGACATAGTTAAAAGTAGCGCGGAATTAAAATTTTTACTAAAGCATAGCGTAGTCTTTAAAGTCTGTTTCATATAAAGTAATAGGAAATACTAAGGCTCAATTTCATCATCTTAATACAAAAGAATACTTGGTACATGGGCCATACTTACATACTAATATAGAAATACTTAGTCTATTACAATACTTCAAAAGAAAACATAAAATATATCTATGTCCTCGAATCAAATGAGGACATACTTCGACTTCTCTTGAATGATGTAGCGGTCCAAGTCTTCACTTTCCAAAAGCTCCTCACCTACCAAAAACTATAGAGATAGATAATAGCATGGAGTTAATATAGCCACATGTACTAAGTATGACATTATGCATAAAGATCAATTAAAAAATGACATTTATTCGAAATATATATCTTTTCATTTTAAACTTATATTATCATAAGAAGAACAACATTTAGCAACGTAGAAACACATAAGATAACATTCTAAGCGGATATCATGATTGTTGAGTCACTTTACATTGAACTCATTTCACTGTACAGTGAAGTTCTTAACTTTTATAGTGAAGCCAACCTTCACTAAAGACTACTTCTAGCATGTAGTCTTCTTACTAAAATCTATCCTAAGACCCACATAAGCAACACAAAGAGAGATCTCATACGCTCAAATTTACTTCTCGAAATGAAGTAAAAGCGGTCACATCACGTAAAGAATCCAACTACTGAGGTTTGGATCATTTCCACGAGAAAAATGATTCAGACTTTACTTTATTCTATTATTACTTATATTTAATCAATTATTTACCGAAAACAAATAACTAAAGGGGGGTTTGGATTAATGAAGGCAATTAGCTAAATTAAAGTAAACAAGTGACTGGTTCAAGTATTGGAGTTTAATCAAGTAATGAGAGTAACTAGGGCGTAAGTGTTCCCCACAGGCTCCTAACTAGGTAATTCTAGCTTCAACAATACTTTCATAGTATCTTGCATGCAAAGTGGTAAGTTAGGTATCTCTAAATTTTTGATCTTGCATCTAGAGAATTTCACTCCGCACCTTGGTCCGGCTACATGTGTTGCTTTACTAAACCTTCTCTTTACCTCATATTAAGCATCATATTTGATATTTAACTAAGTTGTAACTTGATACCAACCGACACTAGCCTTTTGAATAATATACACTAAATCTATGTTGATTATTCTTTTCCTATTATCTACCTTCTTGGTCTGAAATGTAGTAATAAGGCGAGTTCTAACATTGTCCATCCATTAAAAAGACTTCTAAGCAAAAGAATTATCAATACATGCAAGACACTATTTTAGAATCGTTATTTTAGCTAGGTTTTACCTTGTATTACCTATGGTTCTGATACGCTCAAACATACTTCTCAAATGAGAAGTAAAGCGGTCGCGTCAAGTAAATAACCCAACTAGTGAGGTTGGGATCGTTCCCACGAGGAAAATAGTCTAGACTTAACTCCAACTTGTAATTACTATTGTTCGGTTGATGACTTTCTTAAAAAGTAAAAGCATAAAAGGGGGGTTTTGTACTTCCTAGTAAAATAAAAATAACTAACGAACTTGACAGAGACACTTAACAGCTTTTAATGTTGAGTTTTAATCAAGTAATCAAAGTAACTAGGGTTTACGTGTTCCCCACAGGTTCATAACTTGATAATTCTAGCTATAACATTTCTTTCCTAGCATCTTGCATGCAAAGTGATAAGTTATGTATTTCTAAATCCTTGGTCCGGCATCTAGAAAATCTCACTCCGCACCTTGGTTCGGCTACGTGTGTTGCTTTCCTAACCCTTATCCTTACCTCATATTAAGCATCATATTCGATATTTGACTCAGTTATTACCTCGTACCAATCAATACTAGCCTATTAGATAGTATACACTAAATCTATGTTAATAATTCTTTTCCTATTATCTACGTCCTTGGTTCGACAAGTAGCATTAAGGCGAGTTCTAACATTGGTTATCCGTTAAAAAGATTTCTAAGCGAAAGAATTATTAATACATGCAAGACACTATTCTAAAATTTGTTATTTAGCTAGGGTTTATCTCATTATTTGCCTATGGTTCCCACAACCCTAGTTATAGAGTTTAGTTCCTCATAGCCATAAACACAATATTCAAATATATTAAACAAGAATTCATATACTTACTTTAATGAGAAAGAATAAAGTCTGAAAATTTGCTTGATTAATCAACAAGAGTTACTTGTAAGAATCTCCAATAATCAAAAACTCAGAAAAACAAAGTCTAATAATATGATGTTAAATCTCCAAGAGTCTAACCTCAAAAACGAGGTTTTTTCGAACTATTTATAAAAAAATAAAAACCTAATTAAACAAGGATTCTAATTATTGGAAATCTGCCAAAACGCGGCTGGGTCGACGGACCACGCGATGGAACGTCGTGGTCATGACGGACCGTCGTGGGCTCCGTCACCCCATACTTAGGTGCAATTCTTCTGCTGCTTTCTTCATTCCCCTCGACGGCAAGTGTGACGGACCGTCACAGGCACGACGGTCCGTCGAGGGTCTTCGTTACAAAATACTTCAACTTTTGGAATTTGGGTACTGGATCACTTCTCTGATCTTCGTGACGAACCTGCAGGACGGACCGTCATATCCATGACGGACCGTCACAAGCTTCGTAATCCCACACTTGGTCAGACTTCCCCATCTTCCTTCAGCAGCTTCTCTACGCTGCCACCTACGGACCGTCACAAGCACGACGGACCGTCATAAGCTCCGTAGGTGGTCTCTTCTGCATTTTTCGCTCAAAATCTCTGCATTCAGCTTTAGACAGATTTCCTACAAAACAAAGAAAAACTTATATCAAAATTAGCACAAAAAGGGCTTTCGGACACACTAAACTTAAGGAAAAAGTATTAATTATACCGTGAAACCACGGTATATCAACACCCTCAACTTAAATTCGTTGTTTTTCCTCAAGCGACGCACTATGACTCACTACACAATCTTTGTACAATAGTATTCATGTTTTATCCTTTGCAATCATTTGGTTATCAATCCCGACTAATCCCATCAAATCTATGCATGCTATCACTATTAGGCTTGACTTTTGTGGGATTCGAACATGACACAGACTCACCATGCACTAACGCCTATCCTCTTCAATTGCTCACCGAGGTTCTAACAATTCCGGTATTGCAACTAGTGTCCTCGCTTAAGAACAAAATCCTCATTTTTCACACAATGATTTCAGTTTGAGTATAAGGATTACATTTCAACGCTCGCTCTCAGAACAAAGTCACACTCATTCATACCTATTGCCATAAGCTTGCCCTTATTTTCACTGCCTTAAGTTCGCTATACAACCCTTAGGATCACGATAGGACTTTTTTAGCTTGTAACGTAGGCTCAGAGTCAGGTAGGGTATATTTAGGTATACTTTAGTGACTTTTTGCCCTCCTTGACATGTCGGCTAAACCTTCGGCTCTATATCAATTTATTTCGCCCAGTTTCTCCTATTCTTTCACCTTGTTGTTTCCCTTCTTTCTTCATTTGTGTAAGTGACTCTTTTCTTTTCTTGTTTGTAATTCTTGAATATTTCCCTCTTTTTTTTTCAATGAGTTCTTGAGTCACTTTATTTTTGTTCTTTCTCTCTCTTTGTTCTTTCAACCCCACTTTCCAGAGCATTCCTCAAAACAGCCACCCTCAACTCATGGCTTTGCCATGAGTCAAGGTACACAATACCCAAAATCGGGTCAGGGCCATAACGAAAGTTGTTTATACATTAGCCACCCTCAACTTATGCTTTTGGCATAAGCTGAGGTGCACATGTCCAAGCAGGGACCAGGGCCAACATATTGTTCCCAGAAAAGATCAGTTGGGGTGAAAATGAAAGGTCTAATTTTAAGCTCAAATTATTTGGATCAACGAAGGATAACTTTCATTTGGTTTCTTTTATTTAGGCTAGAAATGGGCTATATTGAATAAGGGCCTATGATCCTTTCCTAATTGTATGTTACAGCTTACTTTTAGCAGAACTAACCAGGCAAGTTCTAGCTCAGTATCAGTAGTGGACTATTCAACTTTCCTCACACTCACTTGACATCTCATCACTATACAAGATTATCAGACACCTAGTTCGACTTGAAGGTTTAGGGTAGTGCAATGGTGTAACTCTATTTAATGTTTAGATCCACACAATTATCAGTTACTACGCCTTTTCATGCAACCTTTTCCAATTTTATCGGGATATCATTTTCAGCCATCATGCTTCAGAGTTAAACTATGTACAAAAGATATAACGTGCCGGTTCAACAGAAAAAGTAATCAGTCTTTTGGGGAAAAAGAACACAGGCAAGAAAACCCCAAAAGAGGATAGTGAGTTGGGCTACTCAGACTTCACCCTAACACTCACTTTCCATTTATCCCACCCCCAACAAAAAAGCATGCAATTGTCTCCAATGCATAAAAAAATCTAAAGATTAGAGGGGTAGGTGAAGCAAACCTGTGGCGCATAGCGCCGTCGATCAACAAGCTGGTGGTTCTAGTTTCCCAGAACCCACATCCTCTGCAATCTGGACACCCTCAGTGATGTCCTCAGCAACAACTGCACCCTCAGTAGTGCCTCCTGCTGTCTCTACAGTGCGGGAGCCAGACGCCCCAGCCGCTATCTGTGATGCTCTAATCTGATGTGCCTCCGCCTCAGCAAGTGAGGCTCTCCTCGCGGCCTCCATCTCTCGGCGCTCCATCTTTCTTGCTCGCGCCTCATCCTTTGATCGACCCCTCCACCTCTTGGCACTCTCTCTCGGGGAAGATGGGGGAATGTCTGGAGTAGAAAACAGAGCCGCCAATACAGTATCCTCAGCAGGCTCGACAGACTCTGACACTCTTGTCGCTAGGATCGTGTCGATGTCTACATGAAGACTGGCGACTGCAGCCTGGAGAGTCGACACATCTACCAGAGGGGCTGGTCGAGCTAATACTCTCAATTCAAAGGCATCGAGGCGCTGGTTAACCTCAGCAATCTTCCGCTGCATCTGCCTCTCCATACGCGCCTCAGACTCAGCAATAGACTTCTGCATCCACGGCTGGATATGATGCAAAAGAGTGGCCATTTGTGCCTCCAGTTTTTGGACTCGAGCAAGCGAGGCCGGTGTCGGTAGAGGGGCTGTGCTGCTACCCGGGATAGACTCGACCGGAGTAGTGTCCGTGGATGCCTGTAAATCGAGAGGGGCATGAGATTGACGCTTGCCCCCAGATCACATAATGCTTTCGCAAAATGTAACAGCCCGATTGTACAAGGAATAGTAAATGCGCCCGGATCTTCTTTCTTTTGGACAAGAGATCTTGTAGCAATAGCACTACAATGCTGCATCCTATCATCATCCTCAAAAGTGATCGATCTTTTCTTTGTAACCAGATCTTTCATAAATTTGGCGTAACCGGGCATTTGTTCCAAAACTTCTACCAAAGGGACATTGATAGAGAGTTGCTTCAACATTGTTATAAAACACCCGTATTTACCATCCTCGGTCTTTTTCACTAATCTCTGAGGAATTGGGGGTGGTGGCGTAGGCATAGGAGTTACCTTTTTAGGCACTTCAGCATCTTTTGCAGTGTTATCCTCTAATTCAGCATCAACTTCTACCACTTTATCAGATTCTGTTGTCACCTTATTCTCATCAGATGGCATAGGTGGATCAATGGTTTGCTTGCCACCGCGAGTAATAATTGCCATACAATGTCCATCATTTTTTGGATTTTGGACAGTGTTGCTAGGAAGAGTGCCCGGTTGCCGTGTGTTCACAGTTGCAGATAGTTGGGCCAATTGTAACTCAAGTTGCTTAATTGATATTGCATGGGTATCAACTTTTTGCCCAATACCCGCTAGATCATTCCTCAACTCTTTATTTTGCTCATCACTAGCATCGAAACTCCTCATCATTTTGTGCAACATATCCTCAACTCGAGCCATATTATCTCCACCATCCCTAGGAGTAACTTCACGATTTTGAGGAGGAACATAGGGTCCACTCTTGTCGTTTCTATTACCATAGTTACTCATGTTGAAGTTGTTGTCGCGGTTGTAGTTACCATCTCGGACATAATGACCCTCACGATTGTAGTTACCATAGTTCCGACCTTGGTTCCCTTGACCTTGGCGCCAATTATCCTGATTTGAGCCTTGGGCGCTTGGTCGGAAACCCGCCATTTGTTCATTGACTGCATAGGAATCCTCCTCATAGTAACATTCACCGTTAGGGGGTGGTGGTTTAGCCAAGTAATTGACTTCATTTATCTTCTCTGCACCCCCAGTGACATGTTTTAGTACCAACCCAAGCTCAGTTCTCATCTGAGCCATTTCCCACGAATGTCATCTGTGGCTGGGTTGTGAGTGGACTGCACTGCGAAGGTGTTTCTCCTTGTATCGGACTTCCTATTACTCCAAGCTTTGTTGTTACGGGAGATTTTCTCTAATTTCTCAGCAATCTCAGCATAAGGGCATTCTCCATAAGATACACCTGCTATAGTGTCCAACACCGCTTTATTGTTATCATCCTGTCCCCTATAGAAGTATTCCTTTAGTGACTCATCATCAATACGGTGATTTAGGACACTTCTCAAGAATGAGGTGAATCTATCCCAAGAACTACTAACTGACTCCCCTGGTAGTGCCACAAAGTTATTCACCCTGTCTTTGTGGTTTAATTTCTTGGAGACCGGATAGTAGCGTGCTAAGAAGACATCCCGTAATTGGTTCCAGGTGAAAATAGAGTTGTATGGGAGCTCAGTAAACCACATAGCAGCCTCTCCCGTCAGTGAGAGAGGAAACACTCTGAGATCTATTACATCTAGATCCAAATCAGGCCTCCCCACACAACTCTTACACACTGCCCTTACCTTAGCTATATGGGCATGTGGATCCTCAGAAGGTAGCCCTGAAAACAAACCTCTGGCAGTGAGCATTTGCATCAGACTACTAATTACCACAAAAGTGTGGCTTGTAGGTAGAGGAGGCAAAACCAGTGGCCCGTCCGAATCTGCTATGTTATCATAGCCTCTGTAGTATGCTTGGGGCCGTGGAGCGGGATTCTGTCCCCTCTGTTGATGTTCACGCGGAGCATCGGGTAACATCTGACCATGAACATCAGCCGGAGCTGGGATGTTCTGGTTTGGATCCTCATCATTGATTCCCAAGTTACGATTCATGTTTCGCAGTGTACGTTCTAGCTCGTGATCGTAGGGGAACAACGGTTCTCTTCCTCTCCGTGTATTTGGCATACAAGGAGGATAATTCTGAAAAGGAATCAAAAACAATAAAACAAAGTAAAATCCAGAAAATATCAACTAAACTATAGTAAGAAGTTCAAGTTAATCTAAAAGCTAAATTCCCCGGCAATGGCGCCAAAATTTGATACGCTCAAACTTACTTCTCAAATGAGAAGTAAAGCCGTCGCGTCAAGTAATAACCCAACTAGTGAGGTTGGGATCGTTCCCATGAGGAAAATAGTCTAGACTTAACTCCAACTTGTAATTACTATTGTTTGGTTGATGACTTTCTTAAAAAGTAAAAGCATAAAAGGGGGTTTTTGTACTTCCTGATAAAATAAAAATAACTAACGAACTTGACATAGACACTTAACATCTTTTAATGTTGAGTTTTAATCAAGTAATCAAAGTAACAAGGGTTTACGTGTTCCCCACAGGTTCATAACTTGATAATTCTAGCTATAACATTTCTTTCCTAATATCTTGCATGCAAAGTGATAAGTTATGTATTTCTAAATCCTTGGTCCGGCATCTAGAAAATCTCACTCTGCACCTTGGTCCAGCTACGTGTGTTGCTTTCCTAACCCTTATCCTTACCTCATATTAAGCATCATATTCGATATTTGACTCAGTTATTACCTCGTACCAATCAATACTAGCCTATTAGATACTATACACTAAATCTATGTAAATAATTCTTTTCCTATTATCTACCTCCTTGGTCCGGCAAGTAGCATTAAGGCGAGTTCTAACGTTGATCATCCGTTAAAAAGATTTCTAAGCGAAAGAATTATTAATACATGCAAGACACTATTCTAGAATTGTTATTTTAGCTAGGGTTTATCTCATTATTTGCCTATGGTTCCCACAACCCTAGTTATAGAGTTTAGTTCCTCATAGCCATAAACACAATATTCAAATATATTAAACAAGAATTCATGTACTTACTTTAATGAGAAAGAATAAAGTCTGAAAATTTGCTTGATTAATCAACAAGAGTTACTTGTAAGAATCTCCAACAATCAAAAACTCAGAAAAACAAAGTCTAATAATATGATGTTAAATCTCCCAGAATCTAACCTCAAAAACGAGGTTTTTTCGAACTATTTATAAAAAAATAAAAAACCTAATTAAACAAGGATTCTAATTACTGGAAATCTGCCAAAACGCGGCTGGGTCGACGGACCACGCGACGGAACGTCGTGGTCATGACGGACCGTCGTGGGCTCCGTCGCCCCATACTTAGGTGCAATTCTTCTGCTGCTTTCTTCATTCCCCTCGACGGCAAGTGTGACGGACCGTCACAGGCACGACGGTCCGTCGAGGGTCTTCGTTACAAAATACTTCAACTTTTGGAATTTGGGTACTGGGATAACTTCTCTGATCTTCGCGACGAACCTGCAGGACAGACCGTCATATCCATGACGGACCGTCACAAGCTTCGTAATCCCACACTTGGTCAGACTTCCCCATCTTCCTTCAGTAGCTTCTCTACGTTGCCACCTACGGACCGTCACAAGCACGACGGACCGTCATAAGCTCCGTAGGTGGTCTCTTCTGCATTTTTCGCTCAAAATCTCCGCATTCAGCTTTAGACAGATTTCCTGCAAAACAAAGAAAAACTTATATCAAAATTAGCACAAAAAGGGCTTTCGGACACACTAAACTTAAGGAAAAAGTATTAATTATACCGTGAAACCACGGTATATCAGGTTCCCACAACCCTAGTTATGGAGTTTGGTAAACCATGCTATAAATCACACAATTCATAATAATAATGTAAAAATTCATGCACTTACTTTGATGGGAATGAGAAATCTTGAAATTTACTTGAATAAATCACAAAATACCTATAATCGATTCCATAGAAGTATATCAAATTGTAAAATCGAAAGTTCAATACTAAGACTAACTTAAAATTATCCAAGAGTCTAACCCCAAAAATGACATTTTTGGACTATTTATGATAAAAAAACCTAGTAAAAGAGGGAATTTTGTTTAGGAAAAATTTTCTAAAAACCCATCTGAGTCGACAACCCTCATGACGAACTGTCGTGGACACGACGATCCATCATGTTCTTCATTAACTCCATACCTAGCTCTTTTTTTGCTGCTTTTCTTCATCAAATCTTTATTCCTCTCGACGGACAGGAGTGACGGACCATTGCAAGCACGATGGTGCATCGAGGGGCTTTGTTTCACAACACTTAGAATCTTCTGAAGTTGGGTACTGGGACTACTCTCTGTTAGCATTGGCGAATGTTCAGGAAGGACTGTCGCGGGTATAATGGTCCATCGTGAGCTTCTGTAGTCCCACACTTGGTCAAAATTCCCCAAATTCCTTCAGCACCCATTATCTTGCCACGATGGTTGACCCCTACGGACCGTAATTGTCACGACAGACCATATGGGATCCGTAGGTGGTCACTTCTGCAATTTCAGCTCTAAATCTTTGCGTTCTCCTTTGCACATTTTCTGGAAATAAATAGAAAAATACATGAAAAATAAATACAAAAAGGCTTTAGACACATACTAGACATAAAGAAAAGGCGTTGAAATTAACGTGAAACCACGATACATCAACACCCTCAACTTAAATTCGTTGTTTGTCCTCAAGCGACACACTATGACTCACTATAAAATCTTTGTAAAAGAGTATCCGTATTTTATCTTTCGCAATCATTTGGCTATCAATCCTTATTATTCTCATTATGTTCATGCATGATATTACTATTAGTCTTGAATTATGTGCATCAGACCATGACACTGACTCACTACACACTGACACCTATCCTTTTTGATTTCTCACCAAGGTGCTAATGTTTGTGGTATTGCAACTAGTGTCCTCACTTCAAAATAACATCCTCATTTTTCACACAATGACTTCAGTTTGAGTATAAGGCTTACTTTTTAACTCTCTCTCTCGAAACAACTTCACAACTAATTTATACATATTGCTATAGTCTTGCCTTTATTTTCACTGCTTTAAGTTCACCATAATAACTCTTAGGATCATGATAAGACTTTCTTAGCTTGTAACATAGGCTCAGGGTCAGGTAGGGTATATTTATGTATATTTTAGTGACGTGTTTCCCTCCTTAACATATCGGTTAAGCATTTTACCTTTTTATCATTTTATTTTGCCCTATTTCTCAATTTTCTTTCATCTTGCTATTCTCCCTTTGTTCTCCTTATGTGTAAGTGACTCTTCTCTTTTCTTGTTTTTTTTAAAAAATCACTATTATTTTGGTCTTTCTTCCTCTTTATTTTTTCGACCCCACTTTCGGGAGTATTCACATAACATCCACCCTTAACTCATGATTTTGCCATGTGTCAAGGTTCACAATACCCAAGATTGGGTCAGGGCCATGACAAGGTTGCTTTCTACATTAGACACCCTCAAGTTATGATTTTGGCATAAGCTGAGGTGCACATGTCCTAGGAGGGACCAGGGCCAACACATTGTTCCTAGAAAAGCTTAGTTGGGGTGAAAAAGAAAGATCTTATTTAAGCTCAAATCATTTTGATCAATAAGGGATTAAATTCATTTGGTTTTCTGTTATTTTAGGCTCAAGATTGACTATTTCGAACAAGGGCCTATGATCTTTTCCTAATTGTTCATTATGGATTACTTTTAACATGACTAACCAGGAAAGTTTTAGCTCAGTACTAATGGTGGACCATTCGAATTTTCGTCACACTCACTTGAAAACTCATTATTCTACCAGATTATCAGACACCTAGTTCGAATCATAGATTTAGGTTCATGCCATAGTGTATCTCTATGTCATGCTTAGAGACACACATTTATCAGTTACTATGCATAATTTTTATTACTTCAGGATATCATTAATGTTTTATCCATCATGCTTCAGAGTTATATTATGTACACAAGATATAAACATGCCGGTTCAAGAATAAAATAATCAATCTCTTGGGGAAAAAGAACACAGCCAAGAAAACCCCAAAAGAGGATCATGAGTTGGGATACTCAGACTTCACCCTAGCACTAACATGCCATTTACCCCATCCCCAACAAAAATATATGCAATTTTCCCTAATGCATAAAAGAATCTAAAATAATATAGTGGTAGGTGAAGCAAATCTGAGGTGCAAAGCGCTGGCGATCAACAACCTGGTGGGTCTGGTGTCCTAGAACCCACTCCCTCTATAGTTAGGACACCCTCAGTAGTGTCCTCAACATTAACAACACCATTAGTAGTGTATCTCTCAACAATCACATCACCATCAGTAGTGCTCTCTCCACTTCAACAACTCTGGAGCTAGACGCCCCAACAACCAACTCAACACCCCTCAACTGACGGGCTTCCTCATCAGCAACCGATGATCTCCTCACAGCCTCCAACACTTGGTGCTCCCTCCTCTGCGCCCTATCCTAATCCTCATATCAACCTCTACGCCTCTTGGCATGCTCTCGTGGTTGAGGTGGTTGCACTGCAACAGTGGAGAATAAGGCCGCCAAAATAGTATCCTCGGCGGGCTCTACAGAAGGGGCTCAGACTCGGGCACCCTAGCCTCTAGATTCGTGTTCAGGTCCGCTGTCAGAATCTCTACAGCAGCATGAAGGGTCGACACGTTCACCGGAGTGGCTGTCCGGGATAGCATATGCAACTCAAAAACATCCAGGCGCTAATGAAACTCCATGATCTTTCTCTCCGTGTGCTGGGCCATTTTCCGCTCCATTCTCTCCTCCGCCTCAGCAATAGACCTCTGCATCCACGGCTGGATGTGATGCACAAGAGTGACCATTTGGGCCTCAATTTTCTGGACCTAGCAAGTGGGACTAGAGTGGCAGAGGGAGTCGAGCGAGAGGATCTTGGAGCGGTGCTACCACCTGGGAAAGACTTGACCAGGGTGGTGTCAGTAGGCTCCGATGTAGTCTGGGTAGCCGCTTGGGCTTACTCTACTGTATCCACCAGGTTCTCACCAAGCGAAGGCACATTTGTATGGGGCCCTCTATGTGGGGCCAACTCATTGGCCTCATCCCAGATGAGGCCGATCTCAACAGTTCTCGGCGGGGTCTTGATTTGATGTATGTGCCAAACAAGCACACCTGCGGAACTAGACAATGAAAACACCATGCACTAAAATGGGTATGTAGTTGTGACCTTGAAGTCCCTCTCGTGCATGACCACTTGAAGAGGCCAAGCGAAGTCCACCTCGAACCTTTCTATCATCGCCGCCAATAGAACTGCGCGATCTCATGTGACAATATTGTCTGCACCAGTGGGGGAAAGGTAGTGGCGTACTATCAACAACAAAAACATGGCATTAATGGTCAGGTTTGCATTCAAGATGGCTCCCTTTGGCTTACGTACCCAGTCACCAGCCTCTCCATCAACGGACAAGTATTGGGCGATCCACCTCTTGGTGGTCTGTCTCAACTCTGGCTCACGCATGAAGCATCCATCTTTAACAAGTTTCCACCAGTTATCGAACTCAGCGATGAGAGGAGTACAGGTGGCATCAACATCCTCGCCGTATAGATACCGACAGATCACTGGCAAGGATATGTCTACCCGCTTCCCGCGGACTCGGATGTGATCTAGCGGTGCATGATTGGCAGGGGCTGCCTGCCAGTCTATCTAAGATCGGAGAGTTGCCACATACGAGGCGTTAAGACTCTGACCAACTCCTCACTGTATCGGCCCACATTACGAGCCATCCATTTTAGCCGGTGCCTAGTGAAGATGGAATATATTGGCGCCATGGTGCAGAGACTCCTCATAAGGACCCGCCTCTTTAGTGTAAGGGTTCAGGTCATAACCCCTTATTATTCGGCAGCTTGGCGTCTGTGTACACCTGAAAATTCCCCTCAGCACACAACCGGTTGGAGACTAGGGCGGGGACTCCAGTTAGTGGTGCTGGAGTAGAGTCAGCACTATCGGCCTCATCAGACGAGGCAGACTGGGATGTAGTGGATGGATCAGATGCCTCCTAAGACCCAGAGACTTCTTTAGAACCTGATACTTCCTCAGAACCGGAAGCATCCCTCGATTGTGCAGCAGAACCAGAAGGCGTGCCGGTTAGTGTTCGCTCCTCTTTAGACTTGGTGGCAGTGACTATGTTGGGCGCCACCTTCGTGGGGGTGGCTCTAGTAGTGTGTGCAGCCCATGTAGAAGTGACAGTGCCTGGGGCACGTATTTGGGGTCACGCTTATCGTCAGAGCCAATGACCAATTGGGCAGATGGGACGATAGACTTTGAATGCCCACGTTAGTATGCTCGATCTTGCTTTGGTTCCATGAGTGTTAGTACCTGCATATAACAACAATTGGTACCATTAGAACCAAACAAGACATGCATAGAGGAAAACAACAACGTAAAACCAAAATTGAACTGGCAGTGCTGAAATTACAGTACTGAACAACGAACCCATTGACGGTCCGTTGGAAGCGTGACGGACCATCATAGGGGTCCATCATGAAACACTTTAGAAAAATTTTGTGAATTTCAGGAAGGAAGTCTGTGACAACCGTGACGATTGTGCAGGACGGACCGTCGTAGGCATGACGGTCTGTCACAGAGGTCCATCGAGGGAGTTATAAAAAATATTGAGACTCTCAAAAAGAAAGTCTCTCATAACCACGACGATTGTGCAAAATTGAGAATGCATAATTCGTCCCCTAAATTTGTTAATATGAACTAAACTTATCAACCCAAAATTCCTAACCAATATACCGATCATTCTAGCATTCCTATGGAAATAATTTCTTTTGTTTTAGCATGCAATTTTGGAGAACTATCAACCTAGGTCAGAAAGAAATATAAAAAAAAAACCCTCATTTGATTTAGTTAACATAACAACCCCATTCTTTTTACAATAATAATGGTCTAAAGAAACTTAGGATTGTCAGGGTGATGTCTTAGCATGCACTAGGTGTCAAATTTCGAACACCCACACATTCAGAAACATGAACTAAATGTAGATTAGTGATAGAGAAGAAACACATACCTGATAATGAATTCAATGAAGGAGAAATTCAACACCACAAAGCAAAGAGTAGCGCATTACCAAGACTCCAACCGGCAAAGAACAGGAAAATACTTTGGGAGTTGGGAGAAGAAGGCTTTTGGGGAATGTGGGTAAAAGAAGGAAATCAAAAGATTAGAGAAAAAAAGTTTGTTTGGGGAGATGAAGAGGGAGAAAATAGAGGAAATCAGGAAAAGAAACGGTTAGAATGAAGTGGTGGGAAGTTAAAACATTTTAAAACTTTTAACATTCGCCGGTTGGTCGGGTCAGGTTTCGGGTTTTGACACGACGAGTCCTCATCGCCGGTCCGTCGTGGAGGTCCATTACGCGTGACCTAACATAGAAAATTTTGAAAAACATACATGGTCATGATGGATTCTTGTGACGGTCCGTCGCAAGTGTGACAGACCATCAAGGGGTCCGTCAAAAAGTGTTGCAGACCAATTTTCTGCAGATTTTCCGCTGATGTGATACCTGCAAATTTGACACCCATTAAGCCATTCTTTTTGTATTTTTCTGGATATTTTCTTGGACACAGACCCTAAACTATTCTCAAGCAACACTTCTAACAAAAATAAAACAACTACTTAGACGGGACGTTTAAGGAAATCAAAGCAAAGAAACATGCAACTATAACTACAAAATCACGAAAAAATCTATAGTTGGATAGAGGATACATATCGGGCTGTCTCCCAACCAGTGCTTGATTTAACTTTGCTGCACGACGTAGGACACTTGATTACTCAGACTTCATCAAGATGGTATGCCTCAATCACTTCATTCGCCGTTTTAGCATGCCCCAGATAGATTTTGATTCGCTGTCTGTTCTTCTTAAACTGCACACCCTCCTTGTTCTCCAACTCAACCGCTCCGTGAGGGAATAGTTAGGTGATAAAGTAAGGACCAGTCTATTTGAACTTGAGTTTGCCCGGAAAGAAACGCAACCTAGAGTTAAATAAAGCATAAAATCCCCAACCACAAAATTGCGGTTCTCAATCTTTTGGTCTTGGTACTTCTTCATATTTTCTTTGTAGAGGGTTGAAATTTCATATGCTTTTAAGCGAAATTCATCAAGATCATTCAACCCATTTAACCTCTGTTCCACAGCCTCGTTCCAATCCATTTTAAGTTTCTTTATTGCCCATATGGACTTATTCTCTAACTCAACCTACAAGTGACAAGCTTTCCCATATACAAGTTGGTATGGTGACATAAATATGGGTGTCCTGTATGTTGTCCGGTAGGCCCAAAGAGCATAATCAATCCTCCTTGACCAATCCATTCTACTACCATTGACCGTTTTTTTTACAAAATCTGGTTAATCTCCCTATTTAACGCTTCATATTGTCCACTTATTTGAGGATGGTAAGGAATGACATATTATATCGAACCCCATATTTCTCAAAAAATCCCTTACACAATTTTTTGCAAAAGTTGGATCCCCCATCACTAATAATAGCCCTTGGGGTGCCAAATCGGGAAAATATATTCTTTTTCAAGAACGCGGTGACACTCTTCCCTTCATTATTTGCGAGTGCGATAGATTTTATCCATTTAGACACATAATGACCGCTTCTAGAATGTACTTCCTCCCATGAGAACTCACAAAAGGTCCCACAAATTCAATACCCCACACATCAAATAGCTCAATAACAAGAACTGGATTTAAAGGGAGCTCTTGATTTCTCGATATGCCACCATGTCGTTGGCATCTATCATATGTCTAAGCGAACTCATGAGCATCTTGGTGGATATTTGGACAATAGTAGCCTCATTGCAAGATCTTGTGAGCGGTCTGGATACCACTATGATGTCCACCTACGGGTGAAGTTGGCATGCCTCCAAAACACTCAACATTTAAACTTCTGGCACACAACGCTGAATAAGCCCATCGGCAGAACTCCTATACAAGTATCGCTCATCCCAAAAGAAATTTTTCACATCATATATGAACTTTTTCCTTTGATGAAAGGAAAAGTCTGATGGGATGATATCGCTAGCCAGATAATTTGCAATATCCGAAAACCATGGAATCAAGTCTTGAGAGGTGGCCAATACATGGGAAAATACGACACTTTTCTAGTTATTATTGCATCACATTTAAATGTACATCAAGTTGAGAGTTTCGTGAAACACTTAAAAAGGTTCAGAAAAATCTATTGGATGGACTATTGCAGATATTATTGGGATCTCCCGGTATTCGTTCTTATAAAACCCAACTCATGCCGGATCATAAGCCAATTATTGAGCATCAGAGACGTCTAAATCAACATATGCAAGAGGTAGTGAACAAGGATATTATTAAGTGGTTGGATGCCGTAGTGATATATCCAATCGTTCATAGTTGTTGGGTATGCTTGTTCAGTGTGTCTCTAAGAAAGGGGGAATAACTGTGATCCCCTATGAGAAAAATGAGCTTGTTCCAATGAGACCGGTAACTGGTTAGAGGGTGTGTATGGATTACTGGAAATTAAATGCATGGACCAAAAAAGGCCATTTCCTATGCCTTTCATGGATTAGATGTCAGATAGACTTGCCAGAAAAGGGTGGTACCGTCTTCTTGATGGTTATTTTGGGTATAATTCGATTTCTATTGCACTTGAAGAACAAGAAAAAAACCCACCTTTACTTGTCCATATGGGACCTTTGCGTTCAAGAGAATGTCGTTTGGGTTGTGCAATACACCTGCCACATTTCAAATATGTATGATCTCGATATTCTCGAATATAGTGGAGGACACTATTGAGGTGTTTATGGATGATTTTTCTGTGGTAGGTGACTCTTTGATTGTTTTTTGATTCATTTGTCTAAGGTTCTTAAGAGGTGTTAAGACTGCAACCTAGTACTAAATTGGGAAAAATGTCACTTCATGATGAAAGAGGGTGTTGTGTTGGGTCATCACATTTCAGAGAAGAGTTTAGATGTTGATCGAGCTAAAGTCTAGGTAATAGAGACACTTCCCCCTCCAATCGTTCTAAAAGGTGTGAGAAGATTTCTAGGGCATGCAGGTTTTTACCGGAGGTTCATGAAGGATTTTTATAAAATTGTGCATCCTCTATGCAAGTTGCTTGAGAAAGAGTGTAAATTTTATTTTGATGAATCCAGTCTCTAAGTCATTTGGTGAGTTGAAAGAAAAGTTTGTGTCTGCACCTATCATTATTTTGCCGGATTGGAGCAAGCGATTTGAGGTAATGTGTGATGCTACTGGGGTTGCTGTTGGTGTAGTATTGGGGAAAAGAAGGGACAAAATACTTCACCCAATTTAGTACTAGATTGCAGTTTTCAAAACTCTTAAGAACCTCATACAAATGACTCAAACACAACTCAAAGGAGTCACCAACCACAGAACAATCATCCATAAACACCTCAATAGTGTCCTCCACCATATCAGAGAATATCGACATCATACATCTTTGAAATGTGGCGGGTGCATTGCATAACCCAAATGACATTCTCTTGAATGCAAAGGTCCTATATGGACAAGTAAAGGTTGTTTTCTCTTGATCTTTCGGTGCAATAGAAATCGGAATATACCCCAAATAACCATCAAGAAAACGATACCACCCTTTTCCGGTAAGTCTATCCAACATCTGATCCATGAAAGGCATAGGAAAATGGTCTTTTTCGGTCCATGCATTTAATTTTCTGTAATCCATACACACCCTCCAACCAGTCACCGGTCTCATTGTAACAAGCTCATTTTTCTCATTGGGGATCACAGTCATTCCCCTTTTCTTAGGTACACACTAAACAGGGCATACCTAACTACCATCAGCGATTAGATACATCACTTCAGCATATAACCACTTAATAATTTCCTTCTTCACTGCCTCTTGCATAGGTGGATTTATACGTCTTTGATGCTCAATAATTGTCTTATGACTGGGCATGAGTTGGATTTTATAAGAACGAATACTAGGAGGGATCCCAATAATATCCGCAATAGTCCACCCAATAACTTTTTTGAACTTTTTTAACACTTTCACCAAACACTCAACTTGATGCACATTTAAATGTGATGCAATAATAACTGGCAAAGTGTCATCTTTTCCAGAGAATACATACCTCAGATGATGTGGTAGGGTCTTAAGTTCTAATTTTGGAGACTACACAATACACAGTTTCACGGGTGGAGATTTATGATGTTGCATATCTAACTCAAATTTCATTGGTGTAAAATGAACATTACCTCGATCAAGTGCCGCGACCAATCACTCATACTCTTCAATGCCATCACTATAAAAATTCATGATCACTACCGCCAATGCTTCTACAACCAGACGCTCTTCAATTTGTACCTCATATGACTTTTCAACTCTGTAGGATATAGCAGATACCTATTGGATGTCACCACTCTTCCTCATGGACCTACAAATATTGAAGGTCACTTCTTCCTTGTTCAATCGGAAATTCATCTGCCTTTTTTCCATATCAATCAAGGATCTACCGTAGAAAGGAATGGCCTCCCAAGTATAATAAGCACCTCAAAATCGATCTCACTATCAAAAATAAAAATATCGGCTGGAAATATGAATGACTCCACTTTTTATAGCACATCGTTGATATACCAATGGGCCTTTTTACCATTCCATCGGCCATCAGTAGCCGCATCGCAGTGGGCTTTGGGTCACCCAAACCCAACTTCTTGTAAATCGAGAGGAGCATGACATCTATGCTTGCCCCAAGATCACATAATGCTTTTGCAAATGTAATAACCCAATTGTACAAGGAATCGTGAAAGAACCCGGATCTTTTTTCTTTTGCACTAGAGATCTTGTAGCAATAGCACTACAATGATGCATTCTATCATCATCCTTCAAAGTGACTGATCTCTTTTCGTAACCAAATCTTTCATGAACTTGGCATAACCGGACATTTGTTCAATAGCTTCTACCAAATAAACATTGATAGAAAGTTATTTCAACATCATTATAAAGCGTCGTCATTTACCTTCCTCGGTTTTTTTACTAACCTTTGTGGAAAAGAATGTGGGATTCAAGGCATGGGGGTCACCTTCTGGGGCACCTCAATATATTTTACCATTTTATCTTCTAACTCACCACTAACCTCCACCACCGTATCATCATCTCTTATCACCTTTTCTACACCAGATTGCATAGGTGGGTCAAGGGTTTCCTTACCACCCAGAGTAGTGATTACCATACAATACCCATCATTTTCAGATTTGTAACACTGTTTCTAGGAAGTGTGCCCGGTTGCCGTGTGTTCTTAGTTGAACAACAATTTGGCCATTTGCAACTCAAGATGCTACATCGAGATTGCATGTGTATCAAATTTCTGCCCTATACCCGCTAAGTCATTCGTTAACTCTTTAGTGTGGTCATCACTAGCACTAAACCTCCTCATCATTTTATGCATCATATCCTCAACTCGTGCCATACTACCCCCACCATCCCTAGGAGCAACTTCACGATTTTGAGCTGGAACATAGGGCCCACTCCTATCATTTCTATTACCATAGTTACCCGTTTGAAGTTATTATCGCAAATGTAATTTCCATATCGGACATAATGACCCTCGCGGTTATAGTTATCGTAGTCCCGACCTTAATTTTCTTGACCCTGGCGCAAATTCTCCTGATTGGAGCCTTGGGCGTTCAGTCGGAAACCCCCCGTTTGATCATTCACCGCATAGGAGTCCTCGTCATAGTAATATTCATCATTTGGCGGTGGTGGTTTAGACAAATATTTCACCGCATTTACATTTTTCTACACCCCTAGCAACATGTTTCAACACTAACCCAACCTCAGTTCTCATTTGAGCCATCCCCTCATGAAGATCATCTGCTACTGAGTTGTGTGCGGATTCGACTGTGAATGTGTTTCTCCCAGTATTTGATTTCCTAGTACGCCAAACTTTATTATTTCGTAGGATTTTCTCTAACTTTTAAACAATCTCGGCATAAGGACACACCCTACAAGAACCACGAGCTATCCTATCCAAGAACTCTTTGTTATTATCATCTTTCCCTGATATAAATACTTTTTCAAAGACTCATCATCTATGTTGTGCTTTGGGACACTTTGCAAGAATGAAGTGAACCTATCCCAAGAACTGCTAACTGAGATTTTTGGTAGTGCCACAAGGTTGTTCATTCTGTCTTTATGGTTTAGTTTCTTAGACACCGGGTAGTAGCGTGCTGAGAAAGCATCCATCAGTTGATTCCAAGTGAAGATTGAGTTATTGGGGAGCTCAGTAAACCATATAACATCCTCTCCCATCAGTGAGAGACGAAAAACTCTTAGCTCGATTGCATCCATATTCAAATCAAGCCTCCCTACAAAAACTTTGCACACTACCCTTACTTTAGCGATGTGGGCATGTGGATCCTTAGAAGGTATCCCTGAAAATAAACCTCTGCTAGTGAGCATTTGCATCAGACTACTAGTCACCACAAAAGTGTGGTCGTGTGGTAGAGGGGGAAAGATGAGTGGCCCATCAGAGTCTGCGATATTTTTATAGCCCCTGAATTTCTCTTGAGAGCGTGGAGAGAGAAGTTGTCTCCGTATTTCACCTTCCCTACAAATATCAGGTAAAACAGGGTCATGAGCATCGACCAATGGTGGCATTTGCGGGTCGACCTCATCACCTTGGATTCAAAAATTCTGATTCATTTTCTTAAAGTACACTCTTGTTTGGGGTCAGGTTCAATTACGGGTATTTCTCTACTACTTGTGTTTCACATATAAGGAAGTTAGACCTCAAGGAGACAAAAAGAAAAAGAAAAAGTAAAATTAGGAAAATGTTGACTAAACTTAGGTAATTATCGTAAAGTTAATCTAAAATCCACCTTCCCCGGCAACGGAGCAAAAATTTGGTACGCTCAAATTTACTTCTCAAAACGAAGTAGAAGTGGTCGCATTAAGTAAAGAACCCAACTAGTGAGGTTTGGATCTTTTATACGATGAAAATGGTTTGACTTAACTTTATTATGTTATTACTTCTATTTAGTCAATTATTTGCTGAAAACAAATAACTAATGGAAGGTTTGATTAATGAAAGCAGTTAGCTAAATTAAAGTAAAAAAGTGACAGGTTCAAATATTGGATTTTAATCAAGTAATGAGAGTAACTAGGGCGTAAGTGTTCACCACAGGCTCCTAACTCGATAATTCTAGCTATAAAAATCATTTCCTAGTATCTTGCATGATTAGTGATAAGTTAGGTATCTCTAAATCCTTTGTCCAGCATCTAGAGAATTTCACTCCACACCTTGGTCCGGCTACGTGTGTTGCTTTACTAAACATTATATTTACCTCATATTAAGAATAATATTCGATATTTGACAAAGTTGTTACTTCATACCAACCAACACTAGCCTATTAGATAGTATACACTAAATCTATGTTGATAATTCTTTTCATATTATATACCTCTTTGGTCTGGCAAGTAGTAATAAGGCGAAAACTAACGTTGTCCATCCGTTAAAAAGACTTCTAAGCAAAAAAATTATCAATACATTCAAGACACTATTCTAGAATCGTTATTTTAGCTAGGTTTTACCTTGTTATTTACCCATGGTTCCCACAACCCTAGCTATGGAGTTTAGTTACCTATGCTAATAATCATACAATTCATAATAATAATGTAAGAATTCAAGAACTTACTTTGATGAGAATGAACAAAATCCAAAAATTTACTTGAATAAATCACAAAACACCAATAATCAATTTCTAAAAAGTAATATCAAATCCCAAAATCGAAAGTTCCATACTAAGACAATAAAACTGAAAATTATCCATGAGTCTAACCCTAAAAACGAGGTTTTTCGGACTATTTATAAGAAAAAAACAAATAAAAGAGGGAAATCTATTTAAGGAAAAATCTACCCAAAATGCGTCTGAGTCGATGACCCTCGTGATGGACCGTCGTGGTCTTCTGTCACTTCATACTTAGTTCTTTTTCTGCTTCTTTTATTTATCAACTCTCTGTTACCCTCGACAGATAGGGTTGATGGGCCGTTGCAATCATGATGGTCCGTCGAGGGGCTTCGTTCAACGACAGTTAGAATCTTTTGAAATTGGGTACTGAGACTACTCTCTATTAGCATCAACGAATGTGCAGAATGGACCGTCGTGGCTATGATTGTCCATCGTGAGCTTCCTAGTCCCACACTTGGGAAGAATTCCCCAATTTCCTTTAGCAGCCATTATCTTCTCCCGACAGTTGACCACTACGGACCGTCATAATTACGACGCAACATCGTGGGGTCCGTAGGCCGTCACTTCTGCATTTTAGGCTCAAAATCTCCGCGTTCTCCTTTGGACTGATTTCCTGGAAATAAATAGAAAACTACATAAAAAATCAATACAAAAAGACTTTCGACACACACTAAACGTAACGAAAAGACATAGAAAGTACTATGAAACAACAGTACATTAAGACCTAACATACAACCTCCCTAAGCATACCTAAATAACCCTAGAGAACACTTATAACAAGTAACATAAACACTTCAATACATCAAGCATATCAACACATAGACAATATGACATTTCCTTATCAAAGTCTAGCAAAAGACTTACTTAAGTAGATCAAGAAGATAACGTCCATGATTGAACTCTTCAAGACTACCTAAATAATCCTTAAGTATTCGTAAGTTTGGATCATTTCCACATAATCAACTTTTTCCCTAACTAGAGTCATTCTTAAGACTCATTTACGTAAGATACAAAGTAACCATTCCTATTCCCCCTTCACACCTTAACTATATAACCCTTAACTACTCTAGATAATTACTTATACCATTTACATACTTTATAACATAAGTCATTAGTTCATAAAGACTCATACATCACATAAATGACAATCAAGGAATTGTCTTAGACAAGACCTAGGGACTCTAACTAACACCTTCAAAGCTTATTGTGCAATGTCTAGATAGCGTATCGTAACACTACCTAAACGTCATAAAACTTCTCTAATGCTAGTAAGTGTACCACATGATTAGACTAGGCAATAACCGACATAGAATATGATAGCTTGACATGGAATCCGGAGTTCTAACCTACTTCGATGAGGGTGTTTTACTTGCCAATGGTTGAATTTAGACACATCCCGTGTAGGCACATGATTAAGGAATATGAAGGGAATACTTTGTAATCTAGTCTCATACTTAACTAGAGCTACTTCCCTTACCATACTCACTCGGAGCTAGCCTTCTTTCTCATAGAGTAATTCACACATTAGGTTAACATAAAAGATTCCCATTACAAATTCATAACCCTATTACATTTACCCTACAAAAGAGGTCCTCTTAAGGCTACCTTCCAACGGTGAAAAGAAGCTCATTATGAATTTCCTAAGTATAAATATGATGGAGTTCCAGCCAATTAACCCTGAGTCTATCATTCCTTTACTTTGAAGGATACCATTACGGCTTACGGCTTCAACAATCTTAACCTTACCACTAAGTCAAGGTTTTTCACATTAATGACTCTCTTAACATCATTTAAGGTCACATGTCATTCATACATTCAATACTAAGAGATTTAACATCCTAAGCCCAGACATCATATATCCATAATCATATATACATAAAGTAAGGGACACAAGCCAGCCAAAACAAGACACTATATATTTTACTTTAACTCATAATACATGTCATTATATAAACACATAAATGTAACCATATCATCTTTAAGTCATCTTATACACTATCATAATACCATTAATGTGACCTATATAGATTTTTAAGTTGGAATAACCAAGACTCAAACCTAAGAATATACGCGCAAGGTCAAAATAATAGTATATATGATCACCTACATAACATCAATTGAACGCATATACTTTCATATTGTTAAACATGTAGATAGATATAAACATACTTCACATAATAAACTATACAAATAGACACATAAATTCAAGTGTACCGACAAGGCCATGATCACCGACAAGGCCATGATCATCATATTGCATAAAGTATCGCCGACAAGGACATGTCAATTGCAAGTAAAGCACATAACACTCATAAGTGGACCAAACCAATCACAACATAATTAAAGTACAAATAACATCAAAATAAAGGAAATAGGGCAGCTTGCCACCAAAACATCCTCATCACCTCAATTCGATGCTAAATCATCCAATTCTATACCATAAGGCCCTTACCAATGACCATGAAAAATAATTCAATGTAGAAACTATGAAAACCAATGAAACTAGGTCAATTCAATAAGTATTCATAAATCTTTGATAACTTACACATCAATTGAACAGAATTCTTACATCATTATAAAGCCCATAGAAATCTACACCATAATTCATCAAGATTAGATCAATATCAAGTAACCATAACTTAGTCAAAATCTAGGGTTCGTCCAATTCATGGGTTCATAGGTAATTTAGGTTAAAATCATCAGTACAATATAAATTAAATCATTCTTCAATGTTTAAAAATCATTAATGCAAGAACCCATGGTAAAATCATGAAATTGGACAATTCAACTCGAAAACTTTAGAAAACATCTTGAGAATTGGGGCTCCTTGATGAAGAGAGTTTCAAGGATCAAAACCCATACCTTTATGAATATAATTATTCACTTTAATCTCCACTAAATTCGTCACTTTAAGCCCTTTCTTGAGTTTGGACTTCAATGGAATCCTAGAGAGAATTCTAAGGGATTTGGGATTTTTATTTAGAAGAATAAAGTCTTCAGTATGTTTTAGGCTTATAAAAACATTTAAAATGCCAAAAAGACCCCTAAATAACATCCAATACTCTTATTTGTATGTAGCGTGAAATTAAAACATCACCCCTCAACTTACAGTGAGGCTGCGTGCAGACAGACCACCATCGATGGTTGCCTATCCATAGGGCGTAGGTCCATGCACAGGTCGTCTTGGCCTTTGTCGATGGGTTCAGAGACCCAAAAATGGTAGATTAGTTCACCAGGATATATACAAAATGATTCCCACCACCTAAGGGGCGTCGATCAGGCCACTGGCTTTCAATTGCCATCCGTAGTTGGACTACCTTGTGAAGTTTTTGTCACCAACATGGGTCCTTCCTCAAGGACCCTTGGTTGGTCCTTGGAGATGTTTTCCTGGAAGTTTACTACCCAAAAATGATTGTATATGATTTTAAAACCTCTCACAAAAATTTCACCAAAAACGAACTCGTAAAACTCAACAAAACATGCCTAGACATACAAGGTCATTTCAAAGCACATCTTTCGAACGTCATGATCTTTCTTGAATGTTTGACCTCCAAACTCCAAGAAACTTAACACACTGCCTATATATGACATAATGAATCAGGTAAGGACCTTAAAACCTCATGAACCACTCATAAACACATAAAACCACATATGAGGCTCATAGGTGACTTAGTCGTCAGACGTCTTGGTCGTCCATTAACGTTTGACTTCCAATGCACCTAAACTCTTAGACATTGCCTCATTAACACATAATAGACATATTTAGGACCTTATAATATCATGACCAACATGTTAGTCTCTAGTTCACCTAAGTCCTTTTCAGGGTCTTACAATCTCCTCCACTTGGACAACATTTGTCCTCGAATGACACTTGCACTCTCTGAACACTTTCAAGAATAGAGATTTAACTAGCAGATACTAATCATTCCAGAATACACATAATCAATAAGAAAATATAAAATTCATATAGTCAAAAGATTCACAACACAACAAGAAACTAGAAAATAATTCTATAACTTATTATGCTACAAAACTCACATGCTTCATATCAAATAACGATGACTCATTTTATATTCAATATAATACTCCTATAAAATAGTTACACCATCATTACAACAATTTCTAGACCAAAGAATAAATTAGTCAAATTTCAAAAATTAAACAGTGAACTATCCAAAGCTACAATGATTTTTTGGCAAAATTTTCAAAAATCCATATTTTAGCCAATTCATGATATAAACGTACTAATATGCAAAGTAAGATCATATAAACACATCCTACAACATAATCATAGCTTCAAAAAATACACAATGCAACAAGTTGATGAAATTCAATTTCAAAAACTTCTAAACAACATGCTTCTATATCATTCTATCCCATCCTCTAACCATACTCCCCCACTTTGAAGGAACTCATATCAATAAAAACAAATGCAAGGACTTACCCTCATTATCATCCCCATTCTCATCCCGCTTTGATCCTCTAGTCCGTAGTGCATAGAAATTCTACTTTGTTGGAGCATTATACTTTGGAACACTAGGAGTAACTTTCTTACCCTCTCTTTCTCTAGAAGTAATCATAGGGAAATCTCTCACCTTATGTCCTTTCTTAACACAACCATAGCAACTCCCGGTACCCAACAAACACTCAACATAATGTTTCCTACCACAAATGACACATGTATGTTTGACATTTTGAGAACCACCTCCTCTCTCCAATATAACCTTAACCGTCTTATATTCTTCTTGAGTTTGAGCCCTCTTCTTCAACCTAGTTTGTTCTTGGTCACTAGCACCACTCCTTTTCAATCTCCTAGCCATCCTCCTATGTTTAGACTCTTCTATTGATTGTGCATACACCATGAGTCTAGCTACGGTCATATCATCATGTAACATAGAGGTACGACATTCCTCTCACTAAGTTAGCTACACCCGTTATAAAACAACTCATTTAATCCCTTGGATTAAACACAAGAGAAGTGGTATATCTAGATACCATAGAGAACTTCAAAGAGTATTCCTTAACACTCATATTGCCTTGCCTGAGATTGATAAACTCCTCTACCTTATTTCCCTATTCTCACGGGGAAAGTACTTACCAAGAAAAGCTTCTTTAAATTCCTCCCACTCAATAGGACCCGATTCCTCCGGCCTATTATCCTTCCATCGAGTCTACCATATTTGAGAAATATCCCTCAATTGGTATGAAGCAAACTCCATCTTTTCCCTAGATGTAACTCACATAGCACTCAACACCTTATACATTCTATCAAGAAACTCTTGTAGATACTCCCCACTTTAGAGCCAAGAAAGATAGGAGGATTCATCCTCATAAAATGTTTTAACCTACACGTCATAGTGCTCTCCACAACATTCACCGTAGGCACCATGCTCAAATTCACTTGAGTAGTCACGGCTCTGGCTAAAGCAAGCAAAGCCTCTCTAATATCCCTATAACTAAATTCTGGGGGATAATCACCTCTTCCAAAAATAGGGACTTGATTACCTTGAGGAATTTTCTCAAATTGCTGAACTTGAGGAGGGATTTCCCCTTGAACCTTATTCTCCTCAACTCCCCTAGAAGGTGTCCTTCTTGTATTCTTCCTAGAAACACAATGAAAACCATCAGAAAAGAGTGCTCATAACTTTTACTCTACGACACGACATAGGAAGTAGAAAAGAAGGGAAACTCTATCAACCTATAGCCTCTCTCCCATATATGTGTCACAAGTCACACCGATGGTCAAGACTCAACTAGATGTGACTTGATGAGACTTTTCAATTTCTAGTAATACTTTAACAACCTATGCTCTGATATCAAGCTTGTCACATCCTAAAACAACACCCTAGAAGTTAGGGGCAATCTCAGATTGCAGTAGACGTACTTAACCTCTCGGAAGTCTTACAAGTCCTTACATATCATTCATCGCATAAACATAGTGAAAAGTAGTGCGAAATTAATTTTTTTTACCAAACATAACATAGTCTTTAAAATCTCTTTCATATAAAGCAATAGGAAATAATAAGTACCAATCTCATCATCTTAAGACACAAGAATACTTGGGACACGATCAATGCTTCAATACTGATATCGAAATACTTAGTCTATTACAATACTTTAAATGAAAACATAAAAGACATCTATGCCCTTGAATCAAATGAGGACATACTTCAATTTCTCTTGCATGATACTATGGTCCAAGTCTTCACTTTACAAAAGCTCCTTACCTAACAACAACTGTACAGATAGATAAAAGTATAGAGTTACTACAACTACATGCACTAAGTTTGACATTATGCATAAAAATCATTAAAACGAACATTTCTTCGAAATATGCATTTTTTCTGTTAAAACTCATATTATAAACATAAGAACAACATTTAACAACTTAGAAACACATAATATAACATTTTAAGTGAATATCATTATTTTTGAGTCACTTTAAAGTGAACTTATTTCACTGTATAGTGAAATTCTTCAGCATTACAGTGATGTGCTTAACCTTCACTAGAGGCACCTTCTAGCATGCAGTCTTCTCACTAAAATCTACCCTAAGACCCACTTATGCAACACAACGAGAGACCACCGATACAATCTCCCTAAGCATACCTAAATGACCCTCAAGAACGCTTATAATAAGTCACATACACACTTCAAGACATGAAGCATATTAACACATAGACAATATGACATTTCCTCATCAAAGCTATCAAAAGACTTACTTAAGTAGATGAAAAATATAAAGTCCATGATTGACCTCTTTAAGACTTCCTAGATAATCTTTATGACCTCCCAATTTCGGACTATGTCAACATAATAAACATCTTCCATACATAGATTAATTCTTAAGACTCATCTTGGTAAGATACAAAGTGACCATTCCTATGCCCTCTTAACACCTTAACTAGACAACCCTTAGCTACTCTAGATAAGTACTTATTACATTTACATATTTCATAACATAAGTCATTAGTTCATAAAGACTCATACATCACATAAAGGACATTTAAGTAATGGTCTTAGACAAGACCTAGGGACTTTAACTAACACCTTCAAAGCCTATTGTGCAATGTCTAGATAGCGTCCCGTACTACTACCTAACCTTCACAGAACTTCTCTAATGTTAGCAAGTATCCCACATGATTAGAATAGGAAATAACCGACGTAGACCATGATATCTAGACATGGAATCCATAGTTCTAACCTACTCCGATGAGGGTGTTATACTTAGTAATGGTAGAACTTAGAGACATACCATGTAGGCACATGGTTAAGGAATATGAAGGGAATACTTTATAGTTTAGTCTCATACTTAAATACAACTACTTCCCTTACCATACTCAAACGGTGCTAGCCTTCGTTATCATAGAGTAATTCACACATCAGGTTTACATAAAATGGTCCTCTTAAAAAGTTCATAATCCTATTACATTTGGCCTACCAAAGTGGTCCTCTTAAGGCTACCTTCCAATGGCGAAAAGAAGCTCATTATGAATTTCCTAAGGATTAATATGATGGCGTTCCATGAAATTAACCCTAAATCTATCATCCCTTTTCTTTGAAGGATACCATTACGGCTTACGACTTCAACAATCTTAACCTTACCACTAAATCAAAGTTTTTCATATAAAAGACTCTCTTTATATCATTTAAGGTCACATGTCATTCATACATTCAATACTAAGAGCTTTAACATTCTAATTCAAGACATCACATATCCATAATCATATATACACCAAGTAAGGGACGCAAGCCAACCAAAACAAGACACCTTAACTTTAACTCATAATACATGTCATTCTATAAACACATAAATATAACCATATCATCTTCAAGTCATCTTATACACTATCATAATACCAACAATTTTACCCATATAAACTTATATATTCAAGTCGGAATAACCAAGACTCAACCCTAGGACTATACACACAAGGTAAAAGTCATAGTCTAACATGATCACCTACATAACATAAATAGAACACATATACTTTCATATTGCTTAATATGTTTATATATATCATCATAGTTCACATAATCAACTGCACGAATAGAAAAATAACTTCAAGTAGTGCCGACAAGGCCATGATCATCATATTGCATAAAGTAGCGCCAACAAGGCCACATCAATTGCAAGTAAAGCACATAACACCACCACCATAAGTGGACCATACCAATCACAACATAGTTGAAGTATAAATAAAATCAAAATAAGGTAAATAGGGGATCTTACAACTACAAAATCCTCATCACCTTAATATAATTCTAATCATCCAATTCAATACCATAAGGCCCTTACCAATATCCATGAACAATTCCATGTAGAAACTATGAAAATCAATGAAACTAGGGAAATCAATAAGGATTCATAAATCTAAGATAACCTAGATATCAATTGACTAAAATTCATAAATTATTAGAAATCCCATATAAATATACACCATAATTCATCATCATTAGATCAGTATCAAGTAACCCATAACTTAGTCAAAATCTAGTGTTCATCCAATTAATGGGTTCATAGGTAATTTAGGTTATTATAATAAATACAATATCAATTAAATAATTATTCAATGTTTAGAAATAATTAATGCAAGATCCTATGGTAGAACCATATAATTGGACAATTCAACTGGAAAAATTTAGAAAAAATCTTGAGATTTACGTCTCCTTGATGAAGAGAGTTTAAAGGATCAAAATACATACCTTGATGAATATAATTCTTCACTTTAATGAAGAATTTCCACTCAATTCATCACTTTAAGCCTTACCTTGTGTTTGGACTTCAATGGAGTCCTAAAGAGAATTCTAAGGGATTTAAGATTTTAATTTAGAAGAATGAAGTCTTCAATGTGTTTTAGGCTTATAAACACATTTATACCCAAAATACTCCTAAATAACCTCCAATACTCTTATTTGTAAGTGGGGTGAAATTACAACATAACCCTCAACTTACAGTGAAGCTGCGTGCAGATAGACCAGCGTCGATGGTTGCCCATCAACGGGGCGTAGGTCCATCCACGGGCTGTCCTCGCCTTCGTCAATGGGTTCAGAGACTTGGAACTGGTAGATTATCTCCCAATAATAAGTACCAAACGATTCCCACCACCTACAGGGCGTCGACCAGGCCACTGGCTGTCAAATTCCATTCGTAGGTGGACTGCCTTGGGCAGTTTTGGCCACCAACTTGGGTCCTTCCTCAACGACCCTTGGCTGGTCCTTAGGGATGTTTTCCCGGAAGTTTCCAACACAAACATGATTATATACGAATTTAAATCATCTCACAAGAATATCACCCAAAACAAACACGTAAAACTAAATGAAACATGCCTAGACATACAAGGTCATCTCAAAGCACATGTTTCGAATGTCATGGACATTTTTGGACGTTTGACCTCCAAAATCCATGAAAGTTGACACACTGCCTATATATGCTATAATAACTCATTAAACGACCTTAAAATTGCATTACCACTCATAAACGCATAAAACCACATATGAGGCACATAGGTGACATAGTCGTCGAACGTCTTGTCGTCCCTTGACGTTTGACTTCCAATGTACCTAAAATCTTAGACAAAGCCTCATTTACATATAATTAAATTATTTAGCACCTTATAACATCTTTCCCAGAATGTTAGGATCTAGTTCACCTAAGTCATTTTCGGGGTCTTAGATATATAATTGAGACAATCATGAGTAATTTGATTCTTGTCATGCATATTCATGATTGAGTCTTGTGTAGTACTATTTGAGTCATCATACTTGAATGAATGAAATTGAGTTTTACTTGAGGACATGAAAAAGTTTAAGTTGGGGGTGTTGATGAGTCCCAAAATTAGACTCATCTAAGGCCTTATTTTAATCCAAATAGTTTCTTCGATTGTTTATTTTATCTCAATATCTGATAAAAACTCCTATGTTTCAAGTAATTGAGGATTTGGTAGGAGAATAGACACATAGGGACAAAATGTAAGTAAAATGGAGAAAAAGATTTGAAGATGCAAAGGGTACATTGCCACGCACACTTGATCATATGTTGTATAGCGAAGTTCTGACTTCAGTTACATCAAGTAAGTCCTGAAGTAAGTGGATCAAAATGTAACAAAAAGGAGCAGTTGGCAATTCGCGGATCACTTCCGCAAAGCAGAAGATTTCCGTCTATCAATACAGAACACATCGACAAGGAAGGCAACATGCAAATGACGATAAACTAAATGAAGGGTAATTTTCTGAATCACTCGGTGAATCACGAATAACTGCGCCGAAAAGATTCACTAGAATAACTCTAAAGTATAGAAATATTAAACTCTTCTATTATTCAGATATAGAAAATTAGAGAGTGAAATAATTACACTTGATATTTTATTTTTATGTTTTCTCTCAACTTGGGAAAGGATTTTTGTGGAAGCTTGAAGAAAGAATCTCTTCTTTGAATTTAGGAAGTGGGTCTTCTACATTTACCTTCCTTTACTAGTTTTAAGGTTTAATCTCTTATATACACTTAATTTCTTTATCATTTTTAGTATATTTGATTATTGATGTGTGGATAAAAATACCCATTCTGCGGTGTGATTTAGCAATTATGGATTGATTAATTTGTTGGGTCTTACTTGCTTGTAGCTTAGATTGCATTTTAATGGTGATTAAACCTAGTGGTTGTGGTTTAATCTAATGGGTATGCAGTCGCAAATACAAAATCACCAATGTGTTTTCGGCATGCTCGAGAGAGAGGTGGTGAAACTAATACCACTAGATTGATCTCCTAAGGTAAGGGTAAACATCATCTTCAACCCGAGAGGGTGAGACCTAGTCCCGTATCCAAGTACTCCCATCGCAAGAGCAAGTGTGGACAAGGTGAAGGCGAATAGTTTCGACGAGTGAGTGTTCAAGTAGAACCTATTGATATGGGTTAAGTAGCTTGAAACAGAACTTTCTTGCACCTAAAGCTTAGCCTAGTCATCGTTGTCTTGCGAAATTAGCTACAAAAATCATGTACCCACCGTTTTTATTTTCACATATAGATCACACCCCAAGAACTCTCTCCCATACTGGATTGTCCCGTTAATTTTTATTATTTTAATATTTGTGACAGAACTTTTTTTTTTGATATTTGACACTTTGGTGTCACAAATTAAATTTGTTCTATTTTAATATTCAAAAATGTCTTAAACTATCACTATTAATAGAATTATAAGTAGTTACTATTTTCACTACTACTCCCTACAGCCACAACCCTAACCCTTGGTTAAGCTACTAAACTAGATTCTATTCGTAGATACTAAGACTGTAGGCTAGTGTCGTTTATCACAAGCTATAAAAAACATCAAAGAACTAAAATATGGTCTTTATCAAGGAGTTGTGTGACGTGAAAATGTAGTTATTTATAATTTTTAGTTCTTTGTAGTGTAGTTTCTACTAATTTCACTATTAGTTTTGTTTCTCTTTTGTATTTTCTATTGTGCATGCAGGTACTCTAAGCATGACAGAGGGGATGGTTAGAAAGCCAGTTGAGATAGATCAATAAGCTGAAAAATGACCTCACTCTAGGTGCACTGGTATCTCAACTGAACAACTTGACAACAAAAATATCTAAGTTGTGAAAATAGTGGAACCACAAAGAGTGTTATATACCTCCCCATGCGATAAATAGATCAAGAGAACATGAGAATATTCGTGTTGATGACATGCTTAAAATCATTCTCCAAAAGGTCATTGATCAAGATCTAGGTTTGGAAAAAATTAGAGAGAGTATTGAAGCATTAAACCAGCTGATCGGATCTCACTCTAGATCAAAACAGCACGTCGATCACTCCCGATGTTCGTCATTCCTAAACTCCACCCAAATGACATATTGAGGTTACCTTTTAATACCAGGCCGAACTCCCTCATCATGAAGTAAGGAAGGACCAACATCAAGCCACGATGCTAAATAAGACGATTTTTTGGAGGCAACCAAAGGTCCAAACTTAGGATTTTACTTTATTAAATAATGGTGTACTAGTGTTGCAGGTTAAGATGATTAAAAATTTTGAACTCTTAAGTTGGCAAACAAAGAATCCATTCCGCGCGATGCTAACCAAGTTGGCGAGTCATTTTGAACTCTGTCGTTTAGCTAAATGAAATGGTATTATCGAGCTTATAAAACTCGGCGAGAATAAAAATACTTGGTACTTCACCAATTGTTTCGGTGTACCAGATGAAGACCACCAATCTCACCCCTAGAAATTGAAGAACTTGAAGTAAAGGGTGAGATAAATACCACTCGGCATTCCGCCGAACAATTTACCGAGTATAACTTACGTCACCGAATGGATAATAACTTAATGGTTATATAAGGGGAAAAGGTAAAATTTTTTGAAAACTCTATTTTGCATCATCCCTAACTTACTTAGGTAGCACATATTCCTCGATTTTTTATATAAATTAAAATTTCTAGTCAGATGATAGTGCTTGGGGTTGGATTACATTGCTCCCAATCATGTCATTACAATCTAATTCAACACCAAAGGTTAGTAATCAAACCTATCACTTATTTTATCAAAATTTGTTCTCATTTAAATAATGATTGATAGTGTCAAATCTTTGCTAAGTCTTTTAGTTGATGGGACATCATATATTGTTGATCATTACATGATATATCTTGCATAGTTGGTAATCCCTCTCGACTGTACTTTGAGGTAAATCCCTCTTGATTGTGCTTTGGGTCTTCGTCAAAATTGATGTTGAAAAGGTTTGAATAACATTATCAGGGGTTGAGGGGTCAAATTTGAATGAATGGAGTAAAAATAGGCACGTTCTGCTGTTAGGTGAGCGAAGTGTAGCTCACCAAAGTGCTCGACGGTTTGCCTTAATCTCAACATTTTGCCTTTAATAGAATGTTTTATTCATTGGCAAAATCAACACACTACAAATTATTTTGCTGAAGTGACTTTACAGTCAAAACCTCCTTTTTCCCCTTTATAAATTATTGCCTAACTTGTTATCAATGTTTTTACAGAAATGGCTAGACCAAAAGTCGCAGGGTGAAGTGATCCACCTAGGCACATAAAAGCACAAGTGTTCAAAGACGAGCAAAAGTGATCGGAGCTAGACAAACACAAAAAATACACCAAGGAGGCCAGGGCCAAAAGGGAAATTCAAATCGACCTTAATGTGCCTCCATGGGCTCGAGGGTTCATTAATGTTATACATTCATTTAGGGAAGGTCATGAGATAGACAGAAAGTCTTCAAATTATATTGCTGCAGAAGCTAAGACAAACAAAAAGGATGACGAACAAGATAATCATGCTTCGGGGTCCTTGTCGAGTTCCAGGTGGATGCATTAGAAACTGATGCCTCGACAGGAGGAGAGGCTGCATATATAGGACCTTTCTTTACCCCTCTCTCTATCTTACCTTTATTAAATTTTCGATATTGGAATTATTGGAGTTTGAGGAATTTTTTTTGTTATGATGGTGTGAAGCCCACCTTGTTTTGTTGTGCATAATTTTTGCGTGTTTTAAGAATTATCTGGGTTGTCTATTTTAAAATTTATGCTATTGAGTTCTATTTTTTGTGGATTGTTTGAGATTATAGCTCTCTTTTGGGTTACTAATATCAAAATATTTCTAAGCCTTCAGAAAAATTTTCACTTTCAAAAATTTTGCAACCTCTTGTGTTGAAAGTCGCTATTCTTGTACAAATTTAAGTCTCAGGTTCGATCAATATCGATGACTTGAAAAGTGATCTCAATTGCACACATATGTATGTGTGGCTACAATGAGAACGAATAATGTTACATCAAAAGTATGTCCACTCTTTGTATATCGTTGTGAATAGCCAATTATTGAATTGATTCTTTTGCAATAACCATTGCACACTACAAAAATTGTGTTGTCTATTTGACTTAATTGTCAATACCTTGTGTGAATAGTTTTGTTTGAAACTTTCATGAATAAACCTAGATTTTTCCTCGTTAGTCTGATTGATTTAGAAATGTGTCCTCGTGAGATGATCTTATGAAACATTCAAAGAGTGTAAACAAACTTTGACGTATACCTCTTTTGTGGCCTACGCGTGAGCATGTGTAATTCTCTTGAACACCCATTGAATCTTACCTCTTCTCTGGAAAAACCTTGATGAAACCCATACCTTACGTTATCCATCACCAGCAATCCTTTTGAGATGTGATAAAAGTATATAGCCTAATATAGGCCAAAAACCTATGTTGGGAGTGTGGTAACAAGGGAAAGGAGAAGTGAAGAAGTGCAAGAAAAGTTTCGCAAACCCATGGCATTGCCGAGAAATAGAATACCTCCATCTATTAGAAAAAAGAAAAAGAAAATATTGAAAAAAAGGTTTTGGAATAAAAGTACAAAAAGAAATTGTATTTCCAAGCAATCCATGGAAAAGAATGAAAATATGACTTAAAGGTACTTGACTAAGGATTGATGAAGGAAAAAGGGGTTGTTTTGAGAAAGTCACATCTCATTAAGGAAAAATCCACCAAGCCTAAATGACCATACCTTTACACTAAGCCCCCATCAAATCCTTAGAAAGACCATTTTGATCTTGAATGAAACTAGTCGAAAGTCAATTTGAAAATAAGGGCAAACATATGAGTGATAACAGGCACTGTGTTCATCTTTGTGAGTATGATCTGATCAAGAGTTAATAAATATACGTGTGTTAAAATATAATAATTCTTTCTGTGAGGTCATATAGATACTTTTGTTGAGCTTGAAATTGCATTAGTAGCAATTATTGTGAGCTAGAGAATCTTTTGTAATAGTGTGTTACAACTTGAATCTTTAAGTATACAATTGATATATGCATGAGTAATTTGATTCTTGTTTTGCATATTATTGATTGAGTCTTGTGTAGCACTATTTCAGACATCCTACTTGAACGACTGAACTTGAGTTTTACTTGAGGACAAACAAAAGTTTTGGTTGGGGGTGATGATTAGTCCAAAAATTAGACTCATCTACGGCCTTATTTTAATGACAATAGTTTCTTCAATTGTTTATTTTATCTCGATATCTGATAAAACTCCTATGTTTCAGGTAATTGAGGATTTGGTAGGAGCGTGGACACATAGGCACAAAACGGAAGCAAAACGGAGAAAACGAGTTGAAGATGCAAAGGTGTGCATCGCCAAGCACACTTGGTCATTCTTTGTATAGTGAAGTTCTGACTTCACTTACATCAAGTAAGACCTGAAGTACGTTGATCAAAACTCAACAAAAAAGAGAATTTAATGCTTCATCGATCACTTCCACAAAGCAGAATTTTTCCGTCCATCGATCCAGAAAACATCGACAAGGAAGGGTAACATGCAAATAGTGATAAAATAAACAAAGGGTAATTGTTTTAATCACCAGGTGAGTCACGAATAACTGCACCGAAAATATTCACTATCTAAATTTTAAAGAATATAAATATTTAAATCTTTTATTATTTAAATATAGAAAATTAGCGAGTGGAAACAATTACACTTGAAATTTTTTTCTTAAATTTCTCAAGTTTGGAGAGGATTTTTGTGGAAGCTTGAAGAAAGATGCTCTTCTTCGAATCTAGGAAGTGGGTCTTATCCATATACCTTCCTTTTCTTCTTTTAAGGTTTAATCTCTTATATACACTTGATTTCTTTTATCATTTTAAGTAAATTTGATTATTATTGATTTGTGGCTTAAAAACCCTCATTCTTGAGGTGTGATTTTGCAATTATGGATTGATTAATTTGTTGGGGTATTACTTGGTATTTTATATTGCATTAATGGTGATTTCACCTAGTGGTGCTGGTTTAATATAATGGATTTGTAGTTCCAAATACAAACCACCCATGTTTTTTCGGGTTTCTAGAGAGAGAGAGAGTTGGTGAAATTAAGACCACTAGATTGATCCCCTAAGGAGAGGGTAAACATCATGTTCAGTCTGAGAGGGTAAGATCTAGTACCATATCTAAGTACTCCCGTCGAAAGATCAAGTGTGGATAAGGAGTAGGCGTGATAGTTTAAACGAGTGGGTGTCCAAGCGGAACCTATTTGATATGGGATAGCTTTCTCAAAATAGAACTTACTTTCACCTAAAGCTTAGCGTAGTCATCATTGTCTTGAAATATTAGCTATTGAAATCATATACCCACCATTTTTATTTTCACATATAGCTATCACACCCCAAGAACTCTCTCCCATAATTGATTGTCCCTTTAATTTTTGTTATTTTTATACTCGTGACAAAAACCATTTTTAATATTTGATAGTTTTGTGTCACAAATAATTTTTTTAATATTTAAAAACAGAACTTACTTTCACCTAAAGCTTAGCTACTATTTTCACTACCACTCCCTAGGGGCACGACCCCAACCCTTGATTAAGTTACTAAACTAGCTTCGACTCATACACACTCAGACTGTTGGCTAGAGTCGTTGATCATGAGTAAAAAAGAAGCATCAAAGAACAAAAATGGTGCCGCTGTTAGGGAATGGTGTCACGTGAAAATGTAGTTACTTTTAGTATTTAGTTTTTTGTAGCGTAGTTTCTACTATTTTAATTATTAGTTTTTTTTCTCTTTTGTATTTTATATTCTGCATGATCGTCCTCTAAGCATGAAAGAGGGGATGGGTGGCAATCCAGTTGAGATAGATGAATAAGTTGAAAAATGACCTCACTCTAGGTGCACAGGTATCTCAACTGAATGACTTGACCACAAAAAATATCTGAGGTGTAAAACCAATTGAACCGCAAAGAGTGTGATATACCTCCCCATGCAAGAAAGAGCTCTAGAGACCATTAGAAGATTTGTGTTGAGGACACACTTAAAATCATTCTCAAAAAGGTCAATGATTAAGATCGTGTTTTGGACGAAATGAGAGAGAGTATTGAAGCATTAAATCAACTGATTGGATGTCACTCTAGATCAATTCTGCACATCGATCACTCCGGATGTTCGTCATACCGCAGCTACACCCAAATGATATATTGGGTTACCTTGTGATACGAGGCATAACTCCCTCATCATATAGTAAGGTAGGACCAACATCGAGCCACGACACTAAATAAGATGCTCTTTGGGAGGCAACCAAACTTAGGATTTTACTTTATTAGATAATGGTGCACTAGTGTTGCAGGTTAGAATGATGAAACTCTTAAGTTGGAAAAGAAAGAATCCATTCCGCGCGACGCTAACCATGTTGGCGAGCCTTTTTGAACTCTATCGTTTGGCTACATGAAATTGTATTACCGAGCATGCAAAACTCGATGAGATTAAAAGTACTTGGCGCTTCGCCAATTGTTTCAGCATACCAGAGGAATACTGCCAATCTCACCCTTAGAAAATTATAGAACTTGAACTAAAGGGCGAGACAAATACCACTCGGCGTTTCGCCGAATAGTTTGGCGAGTATAACTTACTTCACCACATGGATGAGAAGGGAATGATTATATTAGGGGAAAAGGTTAAATTTTCTGAAAATTCCATTTCCCCTCCTCCCTAAATTAATTTTGTAGCACATATTCCTCGATTATTGATATAAATTAGAATTTATAGTCAGATAATAGTTCTTGGGGTTTGATTACATTGCTTCCTAGAACGTCATTACAATCTACTTAAGCACCAAAGGTTAGTAATCAAACCTATCAATTATTTTATCGAAATTTATTCTCATTTAGATAATGATTGATAGTGTCAAATCTTTGCTATGTCTTTGATTTGATGGGATATCATATATTGTCGATCATTACTTGATATATCCTGCGTAGTTGGTAAATCCCACTCGACTGTGCTTTGAGGTGAACTTTAATGTGTTGGGATTGTTGAAATTCATTGGGTCTTTGTCAAAATTAACGTTAAGAATGTTTGAATAGCATTATCAAGGGTTTAGGGTTCAGATTTGAATGAATGGAGTAAAAATAGGCAAGTTGGGCTGTTGGCGAGCTCAGTGTAGCTCACCGAACTGCTTGACGGTTCGCCTTAGTGTCACCATTTTGCCTTTAATTGAATGTTTAATGCATTGGCAAAATCAACATGTTACAAATTATCTTGCTGAAGTAACTCGACAGTCATAACCTTTTTTGCCCCCTTTCTAAAGTATTGCCTAACGTGCAATCGAAGTTTTTACAAAAATGACTAGATCAAAAGTTGCAGTCAGAAATGATCCACCCTAAAACATAAGAGCACAACATTTTAAAGACGAGCAAAAGAGAGCCGAGCTAGAAAGCCAGAGAAAATACACCAAGGAAGCCAACGCCAAAAGACAAAACTCCATTGACCTTAATGTGCCTACATGGGCTCGAGGGTTCATTAATGTTATACATCCCTTTAAGGCAGGTCATGAGATAGACAGAAAGATTGCAACTTATATTGCTGTAGAAGCTAAGGCAAACAAAAAGGATGAAGAATAAGATGATCATGCTTGGGGGACCCTTGCCGAGTTCCAGGCGGTTGCATTAGGAACTAACGCCTCGACAAGAGGAGATGTGGCATAGACAGGACCTTTCTTTACCCCTCTCTCTGTATTACCTTTAGTAAATTCTAGATATTGTAATTATTTGAATTTGAGGAAACTTGTTTTTTAGTTGTGATGGTGTGAGGCCCACCTTATTTTGTTGTGCATAATTTAGCGTGTTTTGAGATTTATCTGGGTTGTCTGTTTTAAAAGTTGTGTTTTTAAGTTCTTTTTTGTTGATTGTTTGAGAATATAGCTTTATTTTGGGGTACTAATATAAAAATAATTGTGACCCTTGAATAAAAATTTTCACTTTAAAAAAATTTGCCACCTCTTTTGTTGAAAGTCATTGTTCTTGTACAAATTGAAGTCTTACTTTTGATCAATATCGATGACTTGAAAAGTTCTCTCAATTGAATGCACATGAATGTGCAACTACAATAAGAACGAGTGAAGTTACATAGAAAAAATGTGCACTCTTTGTATAACATTATGATTATCCTATTATTGCATTGATTCTTTTGCAATGGCCATTGCACACCACCAAAAGTGTGTTGTTTAGTTTGAATTAAGTGTCAATGCCTTGTGTGATTGGTTTTCTTTGAACCTTGCATAGATAAACTTAGAATTTTTCTCGTTAGTCTGATTGATTTCGAAATGTGTCCTCGTGAGATAACTTTATCTAACATTCAAAGAGTGTAATCCATCTTTGACATATACCTCTTTTGTGGCCAAGCCGTAAGCATGTGAAATTCTCTTGAACACCCTTTGATCCTTACCTCTTCTTTGGAAACACTTTGATGAATCCCAGACCGTACATTATCCATCACCAACAATCCTTTTGAGATGTGATATAAGTAAATAGCCTAACATAGGCCAAAAACCTAAGTTAGGAGTGTGGTAAGAAGGGAAAGAAGAAGTGAAGAAGTGCAAGAAAAGTCTCGCAAACCCATGGTATTGCAGAAATATTGAATCCCTCCATATATTAGAAAATTAAAAAGAAAAGAATGAAAAAATGTTTTGGAATAAAAGCACAAAACGAAATTGGATTTCCAAGCAATCCATGAAGAAGAATCAAAAGATGACTTAAAGGCACTTGACTAAGGATTGATGAAGGAAAAGGGGGATGCTTTAACAAAGTCACATCTCATTAAGGAAAAATCCACCGAGCCTAAATGACAATACCTTTAGACTAAGCCCCCATTACAAAACTTAGAAAGACCTTTTTTTATCTTGAATAACACGAGTCGAAAGTCAATTGAAAAATAAAGACAAACGTATGGGTGATAACCGGCATTGTGTTCCCCTTTGTGAGTATGCGGCGTTGCATTAGATTCGTGATCCAAAGTTAATTAACCTACGTGTGTGAAAATGGAATCATTCTTCGTGTGAGGGCATATAGATACTTTTGTTAAGTTTGAACTTGCATTAGTAGCATTTATTTTGAGCTAGAGAATCTTTGGTAATGGTTTGTTACAACTTGAATCTTTGAGTATACAATTGAGCTATACATGAGTAATTTGATTCTTGTCGTTCATATTAATCTTATTTGAACGACTAAACTTGAGTTTTATTTGAGGACAAGAAAAATTTTAAGTTGGGGGTGTTGATGAGTCCAAAAATTAGACTCATCTAGGGCCATATTTTAACGCAATTAGTTTCTTTGATTGTTTATTTAATCTCCATATTTGATAAAAACTCCTATGTTTCAAGTAATTGAGGACTTGGTAGGATCCTGAACACTTAGGCACAAAACGGAAGCAAAGCGTAGAAAACGAGTTGAAGATGCAAAGGTGTGCATGGCCAAGAACACTTGGTCATTCTTGTATAGCGAAGTTATGAGTTTAGTTACATCAAGTAAGCCCCAAATTAAGTGGATCAAAGGCAATGAAAAGGAGCAATTGGCGCTTTGCCGATCAATTTCGCAATGCAAAATACTTAAGTCCATCGATCCAGAATACATCGACAAGGAAGTCAACGTGCAAATGACGATAAACTATATGAAAAGTAATTCTCTAAATCACTCGGTGAATCACGAATAACTGCGCCAAAAAGATACACAAGCACATTTCTAAAGTATATAAATACTAAACTCTTTTATTATTTAGATATAGAAAGTTAGAGCGTAAAACAATTACACTTGATATCTTAAGTTTTTGCTTAAGTTTGGAGAGGATTTTGGTGGAAGCATGAAGAAAGAAGATTTTCTTCGAATTTTGGAAGCGGGTCTTCTCCATTTACCTTCCTTTGCTACTTTTAAGATTTAATATCTTATATCAACTTGATTTCTTTATCATTTTGAGCATTTTGGAGAGGATTTTTGTCGAAGCTTGACTAAAGAATCTCTTCTTCGTATTTAGGAAGTGGGTCTTCTCCATTTACATTCCTTTGCTACTTTAAAGGTTTAATCTCTTATATCAACTTGATTTCTTTATCATTTTAAGTACATTTGATTATTATTGATGTGTGGCTAAAACCCCATTCTTGGGGTGTAATTTAACAATTATGGATTGATTAGTTTGTTGGGTCTACTTGCTTGTAGCTTAGATTGCATTTTAATGGTTGTTTTATACGAAAAAGGAAAATATTTTGTTGTTAGTGTTTTAGAAAAGTCTTTGACTTTTGAAGAGTCATTACTTAATTTTTAAGAAAACTAAAAAAAACTTTATTTTTAAGTGACTTAAACAGAAAAAAATCAATTGAAAACTTTAGAGGGGTTCGGAGATTCATATTAGCATCATAGGAAGGTTTTAAAGGCACCTACAACGTCCGCTAATTTGCGGTTATCCGACAACTAATTTTATTTGGATAAAACTTAACTGAAATTATTTTGGGGTAAAAATAATTATTTAGAGTTATTTGGAAATGAATATTTAGCTTTTTATCTAAGTGAAACATCTAAGTTGAGAAATTTATTATTTTAAAACAATTTAAACTTGATTCGATTTTAAGTCACTAAAACTTTTCGGCGTTCTATGGGGATTCGATGTCTTTTAACTTTAAACTAGCGACAAATAAAAGAAGATAAAGAATAAAAATAAGAGAGAGAGAGAGTTGGGTCGACTCCGAGTTATTTGTCCGCCTGGACCGGTAATTAGACCCAGATGTTTTGGGTTTTTGACCCACTTTTGTTTTATGGGGCTTTTGATCCAGCTTCGTTTGTGCCTGTCCTAGACTGGCAAAATAATAATAATAATAAGTAAATTTAAAAGGCCTAGGCTTGAAAACAACATAAAGTAAAATAATAAGAATAAATTGGGTCTTCTAATCCAAACTTCTTCAACTTTCTTCAATTCTTTAAACTTCAGACTTTTTCGTCGATTTTAATGGGCTTGACTCGATAGAAGGGAGTGAAACCTTCATCTCACTGGAAATGCAAGGGAAGAAGAGTTCATGATGAACTCAAATAGGTTGCACATGCAACGAAGGAAAGGGAAGATTAGATTTGAGCAGAACTAGTACATAAAATGATAATAAACTGAATTATAATTGATATCCAATAATGAGAGACACAATATTCGAAGTAAAAATGAGCAAGATAATCAAATATGGAAAGATACACTTATCCTAACAAACTGAAATTTAATGTTAATCGAACAAAATAAAGTCAAGAAATCACACTGGCATAAGTTTGACAGATCTATAGGAACCGCCGATGAGAGTGCAAAAGTGCATCAGGCAATGCAATTAAAAAATTATCAACACTAAGGAAAACTAATAAAATTATAGGCCCTAAAAAACAGGCTCATCTACTACTCAAAACATCAATGAAATTGTACTAACTCAACGTGAAATCAAAAGTGAAATTTTCTCGCTATTGTCAATTACATGGAATCAAAATATTCACAGATTTCAAAGCATCAACTCGTAAGTGCTTAGATGGAATAAAATAATGACAATTTGGAACAAACTGAAATCTGGAAATACTAGGATCCCATGTCTTATCACTTTAAAGACAAATTTGTGAACATTTTGTTTATATTAAGATGGGTGAAAATGTAGGCTTGAGTAAAAAGTGCATGCCAAGCAATAGCACCAAGTGGGAATTCGAAATAAAATAAACAACAAGCTATCACAACTACAAACCACAGACAAAACAAAAATATAAATTCCACAAGGATTAGTAAAATATAAAAAACTCTACATGCATTTTCTAAAAGGAAACAACATTAATAGACCAAGGTAAGAGTTAAAGCGAAAACATACTTAACGTATTTCAGCTATTGAAGCCAATGCAAAGACCAAACGAGCAAACAAAATGAAGGAGACAAAGCCAATAGACGTTTTAAACTCGATAGCCTACGGTTCACGAGAAGTTTTGTGAAAACAATCGACAACATATACTTCAATAGTCAGAAAATCAGGATTAACATATTGTTCATCCATCAGCCAAGAAATTCAAGAACACATCAACAAATATTCACGGTTATTCACTCAACCTGTTAATGAGTTCTAAGAGATGAATAACACATGCGAATAGTTCCCTCCATGTTAATCTACTAAATGAAACTCAATCGGAAAAAAATAACCTTTCAACACACAACAATGATAGATTAGACAAAGAACATAGTCATTCAAAGGAAAAGAACGAAGTAGTAATCAAACGAGCGAAAATCAAAAGGGGTTCACCTTTTCGTGTGTAACGGTACTGGGTTGGAACGAGCAGTGAGAAAACCGACTTTCGACGACTCTAAAAGATTTATGTGAGAGAAGGGACTAAGTGAAGGTTTTGGACAAAGTTTAATCTCCCACAAGTTTCTCAAAAATTTTCTCTGTTTCTGAATGTTTTGTGTATATGAATGTTTATAGCCAATAATTTGCTACGTTTCCTTCAAATTTTAGATTATTTCTGATTTTTTCCTCTCTTTTTTTTGAACAGGAAAAGAGTTTATATATAAGGGGAAATTAGGGTTTCCATGGGAGAAAAGGGTAAGGGATTGAGAGAGAACCTCCCATTCGAAATTAGAGTCATCCCCTGATAAAGTTGGTGGCTGGAATTCTACTTGAAACCGTACAAAAGTTGATGGGCGTGAGGCGCGTAGGTCACTCACCTGCTCCCGTTGCTGTAACGTCGTGAAGAGGTTCGACCTGCTCTTTAATGTTACCAGCAATTGTTAAGCTAAGAGGGGAAAGAGTAAGGTGTTGGGTCGGGTTGACGAAATCAGATTGGGCTACTCTGTAAAGGGAATTGGGTTTGAAGGTGTTGGGTTGCTTAATTGAAAGGGAGAAGGGAAAGATGGACTGGAAATAAAATTAAGAAGGGTTGATTTGGGAAAATATTGGGCTGATTGTTAGTTGCATTGTTTTTACGTACTTGGCTGCTGAAATTGATTAAAAGAAGCCCAAAGAAACTTGGTTATGTAAAAAGGTTTAAAAATAAGGTTTGGAAAAGACTACAATTGCAAATAAAACTTCAAAGTTAAATATAGCCAAACGAACTAATTAGCGAATCCGACTAGAACCAAAATAGGATGAATTAAAATCATTAACTATGAGAGCTTCTAAATCTCAATGAAATAAAATAATGAATTTAAATTATATAGTCAGTGATTTTTACTACTTTACAATAATTTAAGCCAAAGAAAATTACGAAATTATTTAACTTAAAGATGTAAAATCTTTTGAGGTGATTTTAAATATATATAAAATCTAATTATATATAAAATTATATAAAGAATGAATATCATTTAGAAATTACAAAGGAGAAAGATAAAAATAACCTTAGGATATTCTACATAATATAAAACCAATTATTTTAAATCGTTTGAAAGTTAAGAAGCTCAGTGATTAAACTATGTTGCGGCGATTCAAAATTGGGTGTCAACGATTGTCCCTCATTTTACTTGGATTGATCCAAGAAATTGGACGAAAATGAAAATGACCAAGGCAATTTTTATCGACCACATACTTGTCTAATAAAAGAATTCGGTACGGACTTTAGCAGTTATGGCCAAACCCGAAAGTGGGTCTCCTACATATCTTAGGCTATATGAAAATTCAGTCCACTTGTAGTTTTGACACACTTGATTTAACGCACGATTTTGAAAAAATCCAAAAGTCATTGTTGTATCGAATTATAAAGAGACCGAGATGCTCGAGAATGGGACTTAAGAGTGAATGATGGAATACAACTGAGTTATCAACATTGAGCTCGCCTACATATCCTTGTATCTTCAGGAATCAGGCTGCTTCTAGTTCGACTCTATCGGTTGAAAAGGAAATCTATTATGCTAGATAACCTTTGGTTTTGGACAAGTGAAAAAATTAAACGAGTATGAAAAGGAGATCTAACCTCTTGGACATGAATAAGGCGCGCTTCACACCCATATTTAAGAACTTACACGGACATAGTTTCCAAAGCTCTTGGCGCATTGTCACTTGGATTGGAAACTTACTTCCAGGTAGATCAAAATTTCTTTATGAGAGACCGAAACTGGCAAAACTACAGAAAAATCCACAAGCCTTATGATTGGGGTTAGGTTTTTTTGTGGTAGAAGTGGCTCATTTGCTCGCGTCCTAAGAGTTTGACAATCCACTTTGGACTATGCCCAGTTCACTGCTAAGATAAAGTTCAACATTGTGTTGCATTCTTTTTGATTTCGTCGGCACCAGTGGTTTTATTTTTGGACAATTCATCCTTTCGGATGCTCTTGACAAAGACTGAGATAAAACTCATTATCTTAAAAATGCAATTAAAATTGGAGGTAGTGTCTTTTACCGCGATACTTAGTTGACCTCCTTCAATATTTGACGTCAACAGATCGGTTTGATGTAAAGCAAATAATGATTATTTGTTATGTTTGCAATATAATCTGAAATGTATTCTTCGTTGGATGTAAAAATAAATAAAAATGATGCAATACTGATATTTCTCTTGATGTCGTCTCTGATAGTTCTTTTAGCGTCTAATCTTGAAAAATAAAATGCAATTGATGTCGATGGGTAATTGTTTCCTCTTGAGATGCGCAATTCCTTTTCTGGATATGCATGACTTCTTGTGGGGCATGAATATCTTCCCGCGATGTGCAATTTCTTGCAGGTCATGAATATCTTCCCGCGATGCATAAATTTCTGTAACGCATGAATATCTTCTCTTGAATCATAATTTCTGCGAGGCATGAATATCTTTTCATGATGCATAACTTTCTTCTAGACATGAATATCCTCTCGCGATTCATGAGTATTAACTCGCGATGCATGAGTATTAACTCGCCATGCATTAATATTGGCTCGCGGTTCATGGTCTTTTATGATGCATGAATATTGACTCGCGATGTATGATTTTCTGCGATACATGAATATTGACACGAGATGCATGATTATCCACGATGAATGAATATTGACTCGCGATGCATGACCTTTCGTGATGCATGAATATTGACTCGACGTGTATGATTGCCTGCGGGGCATGACTATCTTCCCGCGATGCGTGATTTCTTGCGGCATATCTTCCAGTGGTTCGTGAATATTAACTCTTGATGCCCTCCTTGGTGCCAAATGAAGATAGTGAATTAATCAAACAACACAATTATCTTTAGGGTGCCTTTTGGATTATCATATTGTCTCAGTTGACAATAAGACTAAAACGACCCTCGATATGTATCATCTCAATCGATAATAGAAATAAACTTAACCTCCGGGTAGTGTATCATCCCAAACTACAATACTAATAAATGAGCCCTTTGGATAGTAATAAAATCATGTCTATTAATATGATGCAAATGAAGTCCATTACAGAAACCATAAAATTTTTCTTGTTATTTTTTCTTGATTCACCTTTGGTATGAATGATATAAAATAATCCCAGAATCCACAGAGAAATCATAAATTTAGGGAGAGATTTTCCCCCCTTGATTTCTCCATATGCATCGATCGAAGAAATTTTGTGATCTCAGAGCAAAACTATAAACCTATGTTCACAGAAAAAATGTTAGTTTTAAAACGAACTGATCTGTGTGGATTCTTTATTAGTCTGCTCCCTGTCTTGCTATCTCTTGCTGATTTTTCTTATCTCCCGACTCTTGATTGATAAGACAGAATATTTTTTGCCTAAACAAATGAAATGAAAAAGCAAAAATTTAGGATGTTTTAAGCAAAATAAGTTTTTGGAAAGTAGTATTTTGAAAGAGGTCACTGTCAAGTGTCATGTCACGTCAGGCTTAGAGAACTTCTTTGAACCTGATGCTTGAAGGTATGTGTGATTATTCGATAGGGAGTATTCCAAGTCTCTCTAGACTGTCACTAAACCCATGTTGAAATTTTCAGACCATTCTCAAAATTTCTGTCCCAGTCACATGTCTCCGCTTATCTTTAACTATCGATGAGTGAGTCACAAAATTTTTGAAGATCCTCCCAATAATTCAGTCCTAGTTGCAAACTTCAAAGTATATTTAGTCTCGGCTTGCTGAGGAAAAAACCTTATTCTTGAGAATTTTTGAGCCCCTCTCATAAATTCTGTCCCAGTTTCTATTGTAAAGAGGAATAGAAATCCTACGGGTGATATTACTAAACCCTTGTGGCGCCTACGTATCCTGTTGAAGCAGGAATTAGGAATCAGTTCAAACGTAGCTCCCCTTCAAAGATAACACCAAAAACAAATTTACAAAGAAACCGACCGAGACAAACATAGGCCGCCTACGTATCTCATTCTTGAGAATTCAGGTCCACAACAGTTCAAATATAAAGAAATAATAAATGGGGTAAATAAGGTGATCGAGGTCGACTTAGGCCACCTACGTATCTCATTTTTGAGAATTCAGGTCATATGTACTTCATTACAAGAGGGATAAAATTTTAAATAAAGAAATCAAAAGTGAAAACAGAATGCATGCAAGGAAATCACAAAAATAAAAAATAGGCTTCACACGTAGTATCTCTTGACCGCATCTTAAATGATCGGTTCCGGCCATGTGGTGCCATCTATTTCCGATAGGACAAAAGCACCCCTAGATAATACTTTGAGAGCCATGTCATGACCTTGACAATTTGGTGCGAATTTTCCTTTGTACTTGTCTTAATGAGGAAAAATGCACTTAAGGACCATCTTACCGATGTCAAAAATTCTTGCTTTGACTCTCTTGTGGAAGGCATGAATCACTCTCTGTCGGTATAGCTATTCATGACAAACGGCAGCCATTCTCTTCTCATCAATCAATTTTTGTTGATCAATCTATTTGCTGACCTATTCAGCATTACTCAACTCAACTTCTTAGATGATTCTCAAAGATGGTATCTCGGCTTCAACAAGTATGATCCCTTGTGTTCCATACACTAGCAAGTATGGAGTTTCTTCAATGGATGTTCTGACGGTAGTTCGATAACCCAATAAATCATACGACAACATTTCATACCAACCTCGGTGATTGTCAATCATCTTGCTTGGAATCTTCTTTATATTCTTATTGGCAGCCTCTGCAGCTCCGTTTATCTGAGGACGATTAGCAGTTGAGTTTCGATGAGTAATCATAAATTGATAACATATATCTCTCATCAAGTGACTGTTGAGATTTGCACCATTATCTATAATGATGGATGCGGGTACTCCAAACCTGCATATCAGATTGTTTGAACAAAATCAGCTACAACTTTCTTGGTTACCGACTTTTAAGAAGCTACTTCCACCCACTTTATGAAATAATCAATGGCAACAAAAATAAATCTGTGTCCATTAGAGGCGGTTGGCTCTATCGTACCGATGACATCCATACCCCAAGATAAAATTGCCCAACGTGAACTCATAACATTGAGGCGGTACTCGGATCAAATCACCGTGCACTTGTAATTTATGACAATTCTGCACAAACTTGCACCAATCATTCTCCAAAGTCATCCAGAAATAACCAGCTCGAAGGATCTTTCTTACCAAAGTGAGACGATCCATATGTGTTCAATAAACTCCATCATATATCTATTCAATAAGTTTCGCAGCTTCACCAACATCGACACATCTAAGAAAATTAAATCTGGAGTTCTTCTATAAAGGATTTCTCCACTTAGAAATAAATTAAGAGTTATGCGGTGTATCAACTTCTTCTGGTTGGACGTATCATCTTCAGGGTGAATCCCAGACTCCAAATACTTTTTTATATAAAAATACCATGGCAACCCATCTAGTTCTGCTTCAACATGTGAAGAATGGACTGGATGATATCTCTGCTCTATATCTAAAGGAACAATATAATCAGTATTTGCATGTTTAATCATTGAGCGATGGTGGCAAGTGGATCAACCAACTCATTTTATATTCTGGGAGTCTCTGAACTTGATCTTACAATATCTTTGGCACAACTTCTGTATGTACGACACATAAGGTATAATCTTCGGATTCTTCATGGCCTACAATCCTTGGACCTGATGAATCAACAGATCTAAATCTTCGATAACCAATAGCTCGTGGACATACATGTCAATGGTCATTTTCAAACCAATAATACAAGATTCATATTTGGCCATGTTGTTCGTGCAATTACATTGTAGTTTAGCCACCACGGGATAGTGTTGACCAGATTCTGACACTAAAACCACTCTGTTACCTTTCCCTTGGTAATTGGCTGCTCCATGAAAGAATCATCTACACCTTGGGTACATTTCAGAAATATCTTCACCTACAAATGTACCTATTCATCTTAAAAATAAGTTTTGAGCGGATCATATTCTTCATCAACATAATTTTCTGCAAGATCATCAGCCAAGGCCTGTGCTTTTATCTCCTTCTGAGTCACATAATCAATATCAAACTCACTCAACAATATTTCCAACATACCTTCCGGTCGGCATCACCTTCTGGAAGATGTACTTCAGCGGGTCCATTCCAAAAATGTGGTATGTAGTATAAGAAGATAGATAATGTCGCAGCTTTTTTGCAAGCCAAGTCAAAGCACAACACATCCTCTAACAAAGTGTAACGATATTCGTATGGAGTAAACTTCTTTCTTATGTAATCGATAGCCTTCTCCTTCTTTTTTGTCTCATCGTGTTGACCAAGTACGCAATTTAATGCACTATCTAAGATGGACAAATACAAAAACAATGGACTCCCTTCTCGCGCAGAAACCATTACTAGTGGATTCGACAAATAGTTCTTGATAGCAAAAGCAGTCTGATACTCTTCAGTCCACTTCATCCAAGCGTCTTTCTTCAACAGCTTGATGATAGGCTCACACACCACAATTGATTGATCTATGAATCGGCTGATGTAGTTCAACCTCCCTAAGAAACTTATCACCTCCTTCTTAGTCTTAGCGGAGGTAACTCTTGAATTTCCTCAATCTTAGAAGGATCGAGCTCAATACCTCTTCTGCTGACTATAAATCCCAATAGCATATTAGTTGGCAACTCCAAATGCACATTTAGTTGGATTTAACTATCACAATTGAAATCTAGACCCTAGAAGAGACCGGCATCGTTGACCTCTCAGAGGTTGCAGACAAGACTACACATGTAATTCTTACTTCATCTAGGTTAATTTTAGCGGAAAAATTGAACTTCTTGTCTTCTTACTTTATGCTAATCATAACTTAACATAATAGGCGTTTATAAATCAATCATCTAATATAGTGATAATCAAATGAAAGAAATAGTTCATAATTGCCTTAAGCATATTTTTGCCAAAACGGCACCAATATAAAGTATGAAATGAAAGTTGAAAGAAACACTAGTGGAACATTCTCCATCTAAAGCCTACATCTAAGCTAGATAATGACGGTAGACATCCTCAAAAGCATGAGGGCCTACAAAATCCGGATGAAAGCTCCACATCCGGATAGCTGCAACGTCAACCTATAATCTTTAGCATCCACTTGTGCCTGCACCTTAAAATATAGAGTTGTATGGGATTAGTATACACTTGTACTAAGTATGGGTATATGCAAGAACACACGAAGGACATGCATGAATAAGAATAGCTCTTTCCTAACAAAATGATTATTGAAAGTCAAGTTAGTGGACTTGCAAAATTGGGATTAGGAAAGTCAGTGAGCTTTCCAAAATTGGATTAGGAAAGTCAGTAAGCTTTCCAAATTTGGATTAGGAAAGTCATGCCATGAGAGTAACATGAATCGTCATACTTATCATATTGCACACAGCACATAACATCTTACACAAAGCACACATCATATTGTATATATCACATAACATCTCACACACGACACATATCATATGCCATGAGACCTTTGAATCATGGACTTGACACTAAGACTTTCAAAAATGGGGGCTTAACATATGGGACCTCAACTAGGGACTCCTCATTAACAAACACAGAGTCTGCTTCATTCATTCATACGTTTTTCATTTCATTTCGTTCATAGGCTAGTGTGAACACTAGCTATACCTAGGATGTAGTTTAATACTTTCATCAGGTTTGCTGTGCAATGTTCAAGAATAACCTAGTGTTATTACTTGAGTCTAGATCACCTCTTGATTATCATATCCTAAATCCTTTGGTATCGTTCATTTCATTGTGTGCATCATTTGAGGCTGGCCTCATTCAATCATTTGGAACTTTAACTTCAACCGACATAGATCATATGAGCATCATGAAGTCCACTGTCTCCCCCACACCAAAAAAAGGTGGAATTACTGGCCAAAGTGACCCCAAAACATGCTAATGTACATGAGAATTTAACCTCACCCGATTCCCAGATTGTCAGTATAGGTTCGAAGACTAGGAGATATAAAGAGACCCATACCCGATACGCTAGACAACATCATCTCATGCAAGTTACGTGAACCTCCTCCCTTCCTCAAAAGAAGGCATCACCGCTCATAGCTAGTATATCGGTACTCAGTATAAAGTTCAATTACATTCAACTCATACGTCATGGAATTTGGCTTCTAGTGTGAGGACATCATAGCTCAATAGATGATTTATCATCTCATCATTACTATTAAGTGTGTTAATCTCAGTACTTTCATTGCAGTGTTTGTAGAGACTTGTCTCTTTATTAACTTTACACTCTCATATGTGAGTACTTTCGGGTAACATTTACTTTGTCTCATTTGAGATTGTTCTCATCTTTTATATTATCCTCATATCATGTTGTCACCATTTATTAACATTAGAACAATTACTCTTCATAATTACCCAATCCATTTTACGTGAATGTTCATTTCATCATATGCCAATGCAGTTGGTCATTTAGTGTGTTTCACACTCGTACTTAACCCATCTAGGTTTACTTCATTTCTTTACATACATCTTAGGTTCACTTATTCTTAAACGTATGCTATACTTATGGGTCTATACATATTAGCCATGAGGCTTCATTCATAGTTCGTTAAGTGACATATATCTTTCTAAGATTATGTAGTACGAGACTTATGTATCTTGTATGTATGACAAGATTTTTATTTCGATCTAAGTAGATGGAACTATTCTTCAACATTAAATTCACGTATGATTTACAGAAATTTGGGCAAGGGAGCCCAAGTTCGAATCCCTTGGAAAATACCTACATTTTTTCTAGACTTTATTTTTAGTCTTCATGAAATTGGGACCCTAGATCGAGACCCAACATGAACATTCTATCTTTATTTTTCTCCTTAGATTCTCCTCTTATTTGTCCGAATTGTTGTAAGATCGAACCCCTACAAACCCTTTTATTTTTCATTTAAAATTTTGTTGTAAAATTCTCCTAGACAAAAAGGTTGTGGGATCAAACCCTCACAACCTCTTTCGATTTTACTCTTTATTTCGCTTGGAATTGAGAGGTTGTGGGTACGAACCCCCACAACCTCCTTAATTTATTTTTATTTAAAATTTGCCTTAGCTATGCGTAGGTAGTGAGGTTGTGGGATCGAGCCCCTACAACCTCACTTTATTTCCTATTTAATTCTCCCATTCTCCCTTCAACTCTTGAGGTCGTGGGTTCGATTTCCTCGCCTCACATTTCCTTTCTTTTAATTTTATTTTCCTTCATTCACTGCCTGGAGGTCGTGGGTTAGATTCCCACACCTCCCATTTTATTTATTTAAATTGTTGCTCTCTCCTTTCTCAACCAGTAGTCACCATTTCGAACCCCCCCAACCCCTTTCCTTTTATTGCGAATTTAAGTTGTCACACGGGTATGGTCACATATTTGAATACTGGTGGCCTCACCCCTTTAAAATTAATTAAAATTTTCAAATTTCTTCACTTAACTTCACTCTAAACTAAACTTATAATTTTTACTGGAAACTTAATCATCCTCTTACTTATTTTAATTAATATTTTCCACTTAAAAACCTAGCAAGATTCAAGGATCATTTAAATTATTTTTTTTGGGTGTATTTCATAGGTTCGTTTAACTAACATATTGACACTCAAATCAGCCCCACTTCCATTTTAATGAACATCACGATTCACATAGGTTTATACACGTAAAATGACAATCAAAGCAATATCAAACTTAAAGCCTTAACTTGAGACCTCATTCAGAGTACATTCATTGTAACCTTTTTGCACATACACACACTTGCTCAAACTTTCGCATATATGGTTGTCTTTCCTACAATTTTAAGTATACAAACAAAATCACTTTCATCACAAAATCATAACATACACCTAAATCTACCAGCAATCATACCCAACCTATGACTCATTGGGAGCTAGTGACAGGGGCATGCAAAAGGGAAACAATCCTAGTTTTCAAATGAACAACCTGAACCTTAAGGGGTATCTTGGGAAAGGGATCAAGAGAGAAGAAAACCCATACCTTACTTTGACGTTGAAACCTTGAAGTTTCTTCCCAAAACCTCTCCAAACCTCACGTCCAAAGCAAGTTTTCAACACAAAACTTTCGACACAAAAACCCTCTCTTTGCATAAAGTGTTCACTTGGCTTCTTCTCTTATGTTTTCATGTGATTTCTTCAAGTGTGAAGAACTCTAGTAATTTTTTTCTATTCCTGTAGTTGTTTAGGCAGAGAGAAATCGTGAAAAAAATGAAGAAATGTGAGAGAGATGAGCATGAGAGAGAGTTAAAAGAGGTGAAGTAGTTTAGACGTAGTCAACTAGGAGACTTAGTCATAAAAACATATTAATTAATAAATCAATAATAATTAATAATAAAAATCTGATTTTGCTTTTTAAATTAGCCATTAATTAATAATTTATTAAATTGATTTACCAACAATAAAATCACATTAAATTTCCCACTTAGGTTCGAACCCTGGTGGAGCAAGACTTAACTACAAGAGCTCTATTTCGTCTCTCTCTCCCCAATTTTCCCATCCACCTTATTAAATAAAAAATTAATTATATATTTAGGGTAATTACGATATTACCCTTATCCTGGAAAAAGACCATTTTACCCCTTGACCCTTCAAACCTAAGATTTCTTCTTTTTAATTCCGGTAAAGACTCCTTCGAGTAAATCTTTGTATTCGAGAGTCCTATATGGTTGGAGTTAACCTTTCAAAGCTCAAATAACTCCCCAAGTTGGTTGGCTTTGCTGTAGTAAGGGTTTTGAGGTATGTTTCTATGCGCATCAATCTGTGTGAGCCCTGGTCTAATCATAGGCATTCTTGACACATTAAGCATTTCTTATCTTATTCATTTTTAGGGTTGTTACATTAACTTCAAGTTGTAATGATGCAAACAATCAAAAAAGTTATCTAAATGTGTCAATTGGTCCTAACTCTCGCGGGACTTGATTATGACATCATCTACATATACCTCAATCTCTTTTATGAATCATATCATGAAATATAGTTATAATAGCCCTCATATACGTAGCACCAACAGTCTTGAGGCCAAATGGCATCACTCTGTAATTATATACACCCCAAGGCGTCATAAAAGTTGTCTTTTCAGCATCTTCTTCGTCCATCTTAATCTGATAATAACCTGCGCAATAATCCACAAATGACTGCATTTCATGTTTAGCACAGTTATCGAGTAGAATTTTAATGTTTGGCAATATAAAATTATCCTTTGGGTTGGATTTGTTGAGATCTCTGTAGTCAACACAAATTTTGATCTTCTTGTCTTTTTTGGCAATCGGAACAACATTAGACAACCATCTCGGGTATTGGATCACTTCTGCCAATCTGGACTCAATATGCGTGGTGATTTCTTCGTTAATATTTAGAATCAACTCAATCTTGAATTTCTAAGCCTTCTGTTTCATCATATTGAACCCTGGTTTAGTCGGCAACTTGTGAGACATAACATTGGTACTCAGCCCTAGCATGTTGAGAACTTCCCAAACGAACACATCAATGTATTCTATGAGTAAATGAGTCAGGACCTTTCTTTGATCTTTATTCAAGTGAACGCTGATTTTGACCTCTTTGACATACTCTTGGTCTCCCTGATTTAGAGTTTTAGTTTCCTCTAAATTCGCATTATGCTATTTTTCAAACTGTCGAAACTATTCCGCACCATATTATGGTGCTTCATTTTCCTCTTCGTATTCATCAACCTCATCATCACCTGCCTCATTTTGTTAATTCTGCTTGTGACATGACATGACATTGGGAAGTTTAAAACTTTCTTTTCTAAAACCATAAATAGAAAAAGTTAGAAAAGCAAAGGATTACAAATGAGTAAATAAACACATTTTCAATAAAAGAGGCTTTCATTCAAATTGGAAAATAAAGCAAACTTTGGCTATGGAATGTTGCCTTTTTTAAAACATCACAGGGAAATTTTAAAATTGAAGCAATTAAGAAAATGCAAAATGGTAGGTCTCGGGCCTCTTTCAGACCGCCACTGATTTAAATATGCATAAATAGTGCCCTTCTACCAAAGAGTTTGGGGAATCAAGATCGGCGTGGAGGTCCAATTCTGTGGCATATCCTCGGGATCAGCATCACAGATACAAGTTAGCTCGACCTTTTCCTCAATCACAATACCGATCTCCTCAAAAGGCCACAAATTCATTCCCCTAGATCTTCATGCTCGGCATACTCCCGTGCTGGGAATGATTGATATAGATGTGGGTTCGGTTTAGACAATGCTTGATCATTCTTCTTCTTAGACTTCATCTCCTCATCTGTGGGATGTACCCCAAACCATGTCTGGCTCCTTTGACAGGGACTGGAATAGGCTCAATAATTCCTTTGGAATTTCTTTCCAATCCAAAGCTTGATTCAAAATCATTCTACAACATCACAATGTTTATCATCTTCTACACGGCAGACATGGGAGTCTTTGCGGCCAAGTCCTCACTTGTTGCATTTACCATCTCCACTGTGTAGAAATTCGTACCTCGCAACACCTCATCAATTATTGGTTCATGTTTGCTGGAGTGACTCCCTTCACCATGAACAACCAACTCTTCGTCCTTCCAAGTAAGTTTTATCATCTGATGCAAAGTAGAAGGTACAACCCAACCCATATAAATGAAAGGCTTTCCAAGAAGGTTATAGGTGGTGGTGATGTCCAAGACTTCAAACTGTGCGCTGAATTCCAGAACCCATTTGGATGATTAGATTCACCTCTCCCAACGTATCTCTCTGAACCCCATCAAAAGCTCTTACAATTACTTTGTTTTGTTCCAACTTTCAAAAGTCAAACCTTAATTGCCTTAGTGTCGACAAGGGGAAAATGTTCAGACCAGACATATTATCCACCAAACTGCTATTTATAACCTTCTCGCAACATATCGCAGTGATATGCAACGCCTTGTTGTGTGAACTCCATTTAAAAGGCAACTCATTGTCGCAAAAACTAATATGATGCCCTCAGATAACTTTGTTAATCATAGGGGCCACATTATCGGTGCTTGTGCGTAAGGGAACATACGTATCATCAGGAGCCTTCATCAAGGCATGTCTATGCAATTGATAGTTCATCAGGAAGGCCCAGACAGAAATCCAGGCTGGATTCTTCTCCAAATGCTTAACAATTGAATAATCCTTTGATTGCATCTTTCTCCAGATTTCTTCAGCTTCACCTTCACTTATTGGCCTTTTACCCTGATCTTTCTTCTGTCCTCCAAGGGCTAATTCTTTGGGAGCATAACATCTCCCAGACTGATTCATACTCTTAGCGGTAGCAGTTTCAATCATAAATTTTGGCCTAAAAGAGTTTTTTTATGTCACCAAGGCAATAGCCTTCGCAGCTGTCATGATCATGAACACCCTTTTATCTTTTACGCTTAATGAGGCCACGACATTTTCTAACTTGACATGCACAACTGGAGTTATCATCTTAGTCACACACTAATCATCATTTGTCTCTATCATATTGATATTAACGCCTCCATGATTCGGCACAGGGTTGGTGTTAACATTAGGCACGACTTCTTGAAGAGAGAACACCTCTATGTCGATCAAATCTTGAATCTTGTGCTTGAGATTGATGCAGTCTTTAGTATCATGTACAACACTGTTGGAGTGATAAGCACACTTTTGATCATGCCTATAGAATTCAGAACTTGTATCAACTGGTTTTAGCCCCACAGGGTGGATGTATCTGGCCGCAACCAGCCGCTCTTACAGATTTGTTCAACTTTCTACATGCACAGTGATGTTCCGTGGAGGCCTATTCTCAAATCGAGGTCGAGGGGGGTCATAACTGCCTTGTTGGGGAGGGGGTACCTGTTGATAGCTTCTGGTATTTGGACGGGGAGTTTGGCTTCTGGGATAGGTATTTGTTTGGTAGTTTGGCAATGGAGCTTCCTAATTTGGAGGGGGATTTTGGTATAGTGGTGTTTGGACTTGATAGACTTGACGGGGTGCTCGGTAGCTCGACTGTATATTGGCACAGTTGGGAGCAATGTTCTGGTAGTTGGTAAAGGAATTTGGTAAAATAGAGGAGGATTTTGATAAACCGGAGATGGACTTTGGTAATTTGGAGGGGGGCATTTTTGTAAGGGGAGGTAGCATTTTTGTATAATGGAGGAGGATCATTTGGATGATTAGGTTGCGTGTAGCAATCTTGGTAGGAGTTTTGAGAAGGTCAAGAATGACCTTGGGAGGATGACGATCTTCTGGGGGTTTTCTTCCTCTCATATGAGACAACAGCGATTTCTTCTCTCTTTTCTTTTAACATCCCAAAGATCAGGGCAATGCAGCAACACAGATTATTTTTCCTATTTTTAAACCATCTTCGATAATCTCACCAACCTTGACTATCTCAGCAAATGTTATTCCTATAAGCAATATGATTCTATCATAAAATTTAGGCTCTTCCACCCGCACAAACACTTAGAAAATCTCCTTTTCAGACATAGGAGAGCTTACCTTTGCAGCGTCCTTTCTTCACCTATAGGCAAACTCTCTATATCTCTCGGTAAATTTCTTAGTCATCTTCTCAAAAGAGTATCAATCGGGAATGATTTCTATGTTATAAGCAAATCGATTGATGAAATCCTTTGCCAGAGCATTCCAGCTGGGCTTTGCTGGTTATTGTGGTTGGTGAACCATTCCAGAGCCTTCCCGCACAGACTTCGACTGAAGAGCCATATCAACAGAGCTTCATCCCTACCAATACCAACAAGCTGGTCGCAGTAGGCTCTCAAATAAGCCATAGGCTTTCCCACTCGTCCGAAAGTATCAAACATTGGGATCTTAAACACTTCTGGAAGGTCCAGATTTGTATAAATGCATAAATCCTCATAGTTAAAACCAGCGGCATCGGGGACATTTTGGAACTCTTTCATGGCCTTCCTTATATCTTCATTTATATCCACATTTTCCTATTCTTTTGCCCTCCATTCTCTTTCATGTTCCTCGTAATGGTCCAGCTCAGACCGTGTGCATCGTGTTCAGCAGGAACACAAATCTGGAAAGTGACTCTTTTAGGTACGGGTGTAGATACAAAGGGACTTTGGGCATTTTGAGCAGTTTACTAATTCTGTGGGTAAGTTTGAGGATTTGTATTCTAACTAAAGTTGTTGTAGGGTGATTGGGATGGAAAGTATTTTTGTTGGTATTTTGTTTTTGTTTTTGTGGAGGTGGAGCGGTTTGATGGTGAGTACCTTGAGGTTAGGTTGGCATATGAGTGTGGTTGTTTTGAGGAAGAGGTGGAGTTTGGTAAAACGCGTAATCATATTTGGGATTTTGGGTAGTCAGATCTATAACCGACAGATTCTGAGCAAGTGTAGATGGATGGTTCTGAGATAGATCCATATTTGAAGAAGGAAAGTATATTGGAGGTCTCCCATCAGGAGCATTTGCAGCAAACCCTGGCGGAGGAAGATCCTATCTCCTTTGCATTTAAACTCTTATTTCTGCAATTTGTTGTATCAGTTGCAAAATCAATTCATTCTGGTCCGCTATGGTGGGTTGAGACAAAAAAACATCGGTGAGACTTACTTCTTTGTTATTGTCTCCCATAACTCTTTTTCCTTTGTCTGAATCTTGTCAGGGAAAGGAATCTGCGGGACCTTTTGATCTGGTGAAATAGGGATGATCTACAAGCTTAATCGACACAGATCAGTTCCAAAGTACCTGACAAGGGAATCAACTCAAAGGCATATTTTTCAGTTTAGACTAAGAATACATAATACATAAAATCACATAGAGATCAGATTAACGCACAAGTTTCTTTGTTTGAGGATATGTTCAACCAACGAGTAAGGATAGAAACATATATTTAACAAGCAGGAGTTTACTTGTTGTAGTTTTGACAGAGTCTTAGAAAGGCTAAATCACGTTGATCTAAGGTCTTCTTGTAGCTGCTCACCGACGTCTGTAGATCTGGTCATTGTATATTCTTGTAATATTAAAGGGGGGAGAATGAAAATTTTTAAAGATACGAGCCTAGGAAGGCTGCCTACGTATCTCCCAAGAAAAATTTAGGCCTAATGTAGTTCGAGTAGAAAAGGAAATATTTTAATTAATCCATTAATTACAATTACAAGGAAATTGAAAGACAACAAAGCTCTAAAGACAAAATGATGGCTATATCTTAGTCATTCCTCTTCTATAACAATCTCAGCCACGGGGAACAATCTTGACTTGAATCTTTCCCATGTTGATACGGTATTCGAGGTCATGGTGGAAGTCAAGAAACTTTTTAATATTGTTGTATGTGGAATTGTTATAGGGACAACGTTTTTGAACTTCGTACTATAGAGAATGCGATATGTCCATGTCCCAAAAGAAACAGGTGAAGACTCAATTCTGAACTAATTCTGAGTAAATTTCCCTCATTGTGTTCTTGAATGGAGTGAACGAGAAACGATGGAATAGGGTCTCTCTGTGACTGGTATGCAAATCTATGGTTCATCACATGCAAGGAGGACACTGTCACCACAAGTGTTTTGAGTACTATCCACACTGAACAGACGACGGACTGCGTTCTTAAACTCTATGCGCTCTTCTATCCTATGATCTTTTAGATTGGGATGATACTCACAAGTTTTGTTGCGGTCCCCTGACCCCACTTGGGAAGATTCTCTATCACCAGGGCCCCAACATACGTCTTGATCGATAATGCTTGAAAATAATGGCGCACAAAATAGCCTCTATCTTTTTTCCAATATTCCTCCAGATATCTTCGAGAGAAATTTTCTTGTCTCCTTTTGAAAGACGTCATTCAAAAGAGGGTCTGCGGGAAAGTACTTCAACATAACTCTCTTTTTTATATCATCCTCGGGGATCCAAGGAGGACACAATAAGTCATACAAGCCTTTTCGAGCTTCTTTTGTGAGTCGATCTTCTCTTCTTCGCTTAGCCTAGTTTTAATACTCTTTTTCTTGTCCACAAAAGTGATTTGGTTTTCCTGAGATAGTAGAGTAATGTTTTAGAATATGGGATATGAGAGTTGTTGTTCAGTGAGAAACTTAAGACTCGAAAAATTTTAGTCAGACATTTTTGTGTTAGTTACTTGTATATTTATAGATGTTTCCTAAAAGAAGTGAGTTTACGATATCCTCATTCGCAGCAACATATCACATCAGCAGCTACCACATTTATATCGCTTCCTATACATACAGGGGACCCTTTTGTTCCAAGGTAACGCATTTGAATGATATACACGTGAATTTGAACCATATAATTAAGCCCCCCCCCCAAACAAATTTCACAAAATAAAACTTAATGTTCACATGGGAAAAAAAGAACAAAATACAAAGACAAACCCACTGATTGGCCATTTAAATGTACGAAAGTTAAAATTAAGGCAGTCCCACACAGGGGCTGAAAAGAACATAAATACATATAAAAAACCGCACAGGAGCAAAATCCACTATGTTGTCCGTGATGGTCCTGCTATGTAGCAGCCACCCTGAGTCTTGTTTTACTGAAACATATATCGTAGAATAAGCAAGAACTCTTCACCCAAGCGTCCTTTGTCTTCCTAGCTTTCTTATAGTATCCTCTCAATCTTATCTTTGACCTACGAGTCAAACTCATCATAACCACGTCTCAGCTTTTCCACATCTTGATTTGCTTTCTCAAGAGCCTCTTGATTCTCAAAAAACTTGACGTACATTGCTTGGGCTTCCCTTTTTACTTCTCTTAGATTGACCACCGATTTGGCCTCTGTAACGACCTGTTTAGTCGTTTTGAGCAGCAGATTTTATTTGTGGAAAACAGGCTGAGACGACGGAACCCACGACGGAACGTCATGGGCACGACGGACCGTCCAGGGTGTCTCGTCCAAAAACACTTAGAAATTCTGAAATTTGGGTGCTGAAATCGACTCTCTGAAATCTGTGACGGACCTGCAGGACGGACCGTCACAGGCACGACGAACCGTCGTGATCCACCGTTTCAAAACACTTCAACTCTTGAGAATTTGGTACAGGGAACGATTCTCTGAACGTCGTGACGGAAGTGCAGGACGGACCGTCGTAGGTACGACGGGCCGTCACAGACTCCTTAAGGAAATCGAGTCTCTGACGAACCTGCATGACAGACCGTCGCAGGCGCGACGGGCCGTCACAGGTTGCATAATCCCAGTTGAAGTCGGAATTCTGGTTAAGTTTTAAAGGGGCGTTTTGGACTATTCCTGCTATACTTATATATTTCGTGGGTCTATATTAATAACTCAATTTCTTGGGGGATAAAAGAGGTAACCTTAAGTTAATTAGTGGGCTATTATTGTCATCTTTTATTCTTAATTATATACTAATTAGGGTAAAAGAAAGAGGGTTTGAATAAAGAAAATAAAAAGAACAAGAGAAAGAGAGAGAAGGGAATCGATAGAGAGAGAGACGATCGAGAAGGGGAAACACAAAGCTTCGGAGAAAATTTGCTTGCTTGATCACTAATCTTCGGTGGAGGTAGGTTATGGTTTCTCTTACAATATTCGTAGTAAACTCTTAATAGAGAATGATATGTATTGATAATATTGTAAACCCTGCTATGTGCTTAATTGTATGCTTGCATGAATGTAATTATATGATTATGATTATATAAGCATGATGAAATTATTGAATCCCAAATCTTGCAAAATCCTAATCTCATTGTTGATAATGAGGCCTTGGTATAAAAGAAGGTTTAATGAACTAAAATAATTGGATTGATGATGCCTTGGTAAGAAAGAAGGCTTGATGAATTGATAGAAGGAGATTAGGGGATCGGGTGTCACGAACCGACACGTAGTATTAGGGGATCGGGTGTCACGAACCGACACGTAGAATTAGGGGATTGGGTGTCACGAACCGACATGTAGTATTAAGGGATCGGGTGTCACAAACCGACACGTAGTATTAGGGATCGGGTGTCACGAACCGACACGTAGATTTAGGGGATCAGGTGTCACGAACCGAGATATAGATTTAGGGGATCGGGTGTCACGAACCGACACATAGATTTAGGGGATCGGAGTGTCATGTACCGACACAAGAGGATTAATGAATATTGAGGGAGCGGAGTGTCACGTACCGACATAAGAGAAATAAAGATAATTAATCTTGAAAGATGTTAATATACTCAATCTAATGAACATGATTCCCAAATGAGTATGGTATTGAGGCTTGAGTCCTCATGTGTGAACTTGACGGTAATTGTTAATGATATAGTATTTGTTGTTTCTACATGTTGAGTATCATAATTGATTTTATGATATTACTTGGTATATATTGATTTCTATTTTGAGTTGGCCGATGATATCTACTCAGTACCCGTGTTTTGTACTGACCCCTACTTTTATGTTTTCTTCTTGTTTATTTGTGGAGTGCAGCAAACGTGCCATCGTCTTCAACTCAATAGTAATTCAAGCCAGTCTTACTACACCGGAAATTCAGGGTGAGCTAATGCTTCTAGCTTGGACTGGATCTTTTTCTTCAAGTCTTGATGCCTTGAACTTCCGGCATGGACTAGCTTCTTATGTATTTTTAGCTTTTAGAATACTCTTAGTTTAGTCATTTGATCGTAGATGTTCTTGTGATGATGACTTCCAGATTTTGGGGATAATAATAGTTATTGATTTTATTAATGAGTTTAAGTCTTCCGCATTACTTTCTGTTGATATTATATTGAAATGTTAAGGTTTAGATTTGTTGGTTCGCTTACATAGGAGGGTAAGTGTGGGTGCCAGTCGCGGCTCGGATTTGGGTCGTGACAAACTTGGTATCAGAGCATTAGATTCGTTGGTCTCACACACAAGAACGAGTCTAGTAGAGTCTTAAGGAACGGTAAGGGGACGCCTTTACTTTTCGTTAAGAGGCTATAAGACTTTAGGAAAATTTCATTCCTTTTTTCTTTCTTTCGTGCTATTACTTGGGTCCAATTGGTATCTAGGTGATACAAATTGGTATCTGACCATCTTCACTCTATTTCGCAGATGGTTAGAACTAGAGCAACGACTACGCCAGCACCAGCGGGACAGGGTGCGTCTGAGCCAGCAACTGGGGCTGTAGCTCGAGGAAGAGCAGCGGCAAGAGGCCGTGGTAGAGGTCGTGGGAGGACGTCCTCTAGGGGAAGAGGACGAGCACCTAGTCCATCTGATACTAGGGCAGTGACTCCTCCACCGACTGAGGAGGTAATAAGAGAAGGGGAGGATGGGGAAAATAAACAAGTGCAGAATGAGCGATTGCCACCCCAGCCTACCCCAGAGATGATAAATCAGGTGCTCGATTATCTTATTGGGTTGTCCGATCAGGGTCAGGCACCTCCAGTGTTTTCTGCACCAACACCTCTGGTTTCAGAGGTACAACATGCAGCCACTATGGCTCCTCGTATGGATGCCTCATTGGACATAGGCATGTTTCCACGTCTGACTACTGGGCCTATAATGACAAATGATCAGCATGACTTTTCAGTAAGTTCTTGAAATTGAAACCTCTAGTCTTCAAGGGTGCGGAATCTGAGGATGCTTACGATTTTCAGGTTGACTGTCATGAGCTACTACACAAGATGGGTATAGTAGAACGGTTTGGTGTTGAGTTTGTGAGTTATCAGTTTCAAGGGAATGCCAAAATGTGGTGGCGGTCACAAATTGAGTGTCAACCAACAGAGGCACCACCTATGACTTGGGCCTCATTCTCTAGCTTGTTTATGGAGAAGTATATCCCTCGGACATTGAGGGATAGGAAAAGGGATGAGTTCTTGAGCCTAGAGCAAGGCAGGATGTCGGTCAATGCATATGAGGCTAAGTTTCGTGCACTATCCAGATATGCCACCCAACTTTGTTTCAGTCCACAAGAGCGGATTCGTCGTTTTGTGAAGGGGTTGAGGTCAAAGTTGCGGATTTCAGCCTTACAGGTAGCGGCTACGGCCAAATCCTTCCAAGAAGTGGTAGATTTCGTGGTAGAGGTGGAAGGAGTGAAGCCAGATGAATTCACCATGGCATTGACATCAAAGAGGTTTCGAAAGGGAGGTGAGTTTAATGGTTCTTACTCTAGAGGACAGGGTTCCAGAGGTTACTCAGTTCGACCCATTCAGTCTTCACTACAGACTGTAGTTACGGGTCCACCTCAGACCGGTCAAAACTTCTCTGAGAGACCTATGCTTGACTCTAGAGAGTGTTATGGATGTGGGGAGACTGGACATATTAGGAGAAATTGTCCAAAACAGAGTTATAGACCCCCAATGGCTAGAGGTAGAGGTGGTCATGGTAGAGGCCGTTATTCTGGAGGACGTGGTGGTCGAGGTAATGGTGGTCACCAAAATGGCCGAGGTAATGGGCAAACTGGAGCCGCTACATCACAACATGGTAGGGGCAATGGACAAACAAACGATAGGGCCCATTGTTACACTTTCCCTGGGCGGTCTGAAGCAGAGGCATCCGATGCTGTCATCACAGGTAATCTTCTGGTTTGTGATTGCATGGCTTCTGTATTGTTTGATCCTGGATCCACATTTTCTTATGTATCTTCCTCGTTTGCTAATGGTCTTAATTTACATTGTGAATTACTTGATATGCCTATTCGTGTTTCTACTCCGGTGGGTGAGTCTGTGGTAGTTGAAAAGGTATATAGGTCTTGTTTGGTGAACTTTGTGGGGAGTAACACTTATGTAGATTTGGTTATCTTAGAAATGGATGATTTTTATGTAATTTTGGGTATGACTTGGCTTTCTCCGCAATTTGCGATCTTGGATTGTAATGCTAAAACGGTGACGTTAGCCAAGCCTGGGACAGATCCGTTAGTTTGGGAGGGTGACTACACTTCCAATCCGGTGCGTATCATCTCCTTTCTTCATGCTAAGAAAATGGTTATTAAAGGGTGTTTAGCTTTCTTGGCACATCTCAAGGATGACACTACCCAAGTACCTTCGATTGAGTCGGTTTCGGTGGTCCGTGAGTTTCTGGATGTGTTTCCTGCAGATCTTCTTGGTATACCACCAGATAGGGATATTGATTTCTGTATTGACCTTGAACCGGGTACTCGCCCCATTTCTATACCCCTTTATAGAATGGCTCCCGCGGAGTTAAGAGAGTTAAAAGCCCAACTTCAAGAGTTGTTAAACAAAGGCTTTATTAGACCAAATGCATCTCCTTGGGGTGCTCCGGTTTTGTTTGTGAAGAAGAAGGATGGGAGTTTTCGAATGTGTATAGACTACAGACAACTAAACAAGGTAACCATAAAGAACAAGTATCCTCTTCATCGCATTGATGACTTGTTCGATCAGTTACAAGGTGCTTGTGTCTTCTCTAAGATTGACTTGAGATCCGCTTATCATCAATTGAAAATACGGGCAACGGATGTGCCAAAGACTGCTTTTCGAACGAGGTATGGGCATTACGAATTTGTGGTGATGTCTTTTGGTCTTACGAATGCCCCTGTTGCGTTCATGAGCTTGATGAGTGGGATTTTTAAGCCATATTTGGACCTCTTCGTGATCGTATTTATTGATGATATACTGATATACTCAAAGAGCAAGAAAGAACATGAGGAGCATTTGAGAATGGTATTGGAAATGTTGAGGGAGAAAAAGCTTTATGCCAAGTTCTCTAAGTGTAAGTTTTGGCTAGATGCAGTGTCCTTCTTGGGGCACGTGGTTTCTAAGGATGGAGTGATGGTGGATCCTTCTAAGATTGAGACACTAAAGAATTGGGTAAGACCTACTAATGTGTCAGAAATAAGGAGCTTTGTTGGGTTAGCTAGCTACTACCGCCGATTTGTCAAGGGATTCTCTTCTATTGCTTCCCAACTGACGAACTTGACTAAGCAAAATGTTCCATTTGTATGGTCGGATGAGTATGAAGAAATCTTTCAGAAGCTCAAGACTTTGTTGACTACCGCACCCATTCTCACCTTGCCAGTGGAAGTTAAGAATTTCATTGTCTATTGTGATGCATCCTATTCGGGTTTGGGTGCAGTGCTAATGCAAGAGAAGAATGTGATTGCTTATGCTTCAATACAATTAAAAGTGCATGAACGTAACTACCCAACTCATGATTTGGAATTGGCCGCGGTAGTGTTTGCATTAAAGCAATGGAGACACTATTTAAATGGGGTTAAGTGTGAGGTCTATACGGATCATCGTAGCCTACAGTATGTCTTTACTTAGAAAGATTTGAACTTGAGACAGAGAAGATGGATGGAACTACTGAAGGACTACGACATCACCATTTTGTATCATCCTGGGAAGGCGAATAATGTAGCGGATGCTTTAAGTAGAAAGGTGGGAAGCAAGGGAAGTCTAGCTCACTTGCAAGCCTCTAGACGCCTATTAGCTAGAGAGGTTCAGACTCTAGCTAACGACTTGATGAGATTAGAAGTAAATGAGAAGGGAGGATTGTTGGCTAGTGTGGAGGCAAGATCTTCCTTTCTTGACAAGATTAAGGGAAAACAGTTTGATGATGAGAAACTAAGAAGAATCCAAGATAAGGTATTGCGAGGAGAGGCTAAGGAAGCATTAATCGATGAGGAAGGTGTTTTGAGAATCAAGGAAAGGGTATGTGTGCCCCGTGTTGATGATTTGATCAACACTATTCTGACAGAGGCTCATAGTTCAAGGTATTCGATACATCCGGGTGCAACCAAGATGTACCGTGACCTAAAGCAACACTTTTGGTGGAGTAGAATGAAGCGTGATATTGTGGATTTTATTGCCAAATGTCAAAACTGTCAACAAGTAAAGTATGAACACCAAAGGCCCGGAGGAACACTTCAGAGAATGCCCATTCCGGAATGGAAATGGGAGAGAATCGCAATGGATTTCGTGGTTGGTCTTCCAAAGACAATGGGTAGGTATGACTCTATTTGGGTGATTATTGATAGGTTAACTAAATCTGCTCATTTTATTCCGGTTAAGGTGACTTACAATGCCGAGAAGTTAGCCAAGATCTATATCTCAAAAATCGTTCGATTGCATGGGGTTCCACTATCCATCATATCACATAGAGGTACGCAGTTTACTTCTAAGTTTTGGAAAACATTGCATGCGAAATTGGGTACTAGGTTGGACCTTAGTACTGCGTTCCATCCTCAGACCGATGGTCAGTCTGAGCGAACGATTCAAGTGTTGGAGGATATGCTTCGTGCGTGTGTGATAGAATTTGGTGGCCATTAGGATAGCTTCTTACCCTTAGCGGAATTTTCATACAATAATAGCTATCACTCGAGCATTGATATGTCTCAATTTGAAGCATTGTATGGTAGGAGATGTAGGTCCCCCATTGGTTGGTTTGATGCGTTCGAGCTTAGACCTTGGGGTACGGATCTCTTGAGGGATTCGATGGAGAAGGTGAAATCTATTCAAGAAAAGCTTCTAGCGGCGCAAAGTAGACAAAAAGAATATGCAGATCGAAAGGTTAGAGACTTAGAGTTCATGGAGGGAGAACAAGTCTTGCTGAAGGTTTCGCCCATGGAAGGGGTGATGCGGTTTTGAAAAAGGGGTAAGCTAAGTCCAAGGTATATTGGACCATTTGAAGTACTCAAGCGAGTAGGGGAGGTGGCTTATGAGTTAGCCTTGTCTCCAGGGTTGTCCGGGGTACATCCAGTATTCCATGTGTCGATGTTGAAAAGATACCATGGGGATGGAAACTATATTATCCGTTGGGATTCAGTTTTGCTTGATGGGAATTTGTCCTATGAGGAGGAGCCTGTTGCTATTCTAGATAGAGAAATTCGCAAGTTGAGATCAAGGGAGATTGCATCCATCAAAGTTCAATGGAAGAATCGACCCGTTGAAGAAGCCACTTGGGAGAAGGAGGTTGATATACGAGAAAGATATCCACACCTGTTCACAGATTCAGGTACCCCTTTTCGCCCTTATTCTCCTTCTTGTGATCGTTCGGGGACGAACGATGGGTAAATCGGTATCTAATGTAACGACCTGCTTAGTCGTTTTGAGCAGCAGGTTTTATTTCTGGAAAAACAGGTTGAGACGACGGAACCCACGACGGAACGTCATGGGCACGACGGACAGTCGAGGATGTCTCGTCCCAAAACACTTAGAAATTCTGAAATTTGGGTGCTGAAATCGACTCTCTGAACTCTGTGATGGACCTGCAGGATGGACCGTCACAGGAACGACGAACCGTCATGATCCACCGTTTCAAAACACTTCAACTTTTGAGAATTTGGTACAGGGAACGATTCTCTGAACGTCGTGACGGAAGTGCAGGACGGACCGTCGTAGGTACGACGGGCCGTCACAGACTCCTTAAGGAAATCGAGTCTCTGACGAACCTGCATGACGGACCATCGCAGGCGCGACGGGCCGTCACAGGTTGCGTAATCCCAGATGAAGTCGGAATTCTGGTTAAGTTTTAAAGGGGCGTTTTGGACTATTCCTGCTATAATTATATATTTCGTGGGTCTATATTAATAACTCAATTTCTTGGGGGATAAAAGAGGTAACCTTAAGTTAATTAGTGGGCTATTATTGTCATCTTTATTCTTAATTATATACTAATTAGGGTAAAAGAAAGAGGGTTTGAATAAAGAAAATAGAAAGAACAAGAGAAAGAGAGAGAAGGGAATCGATAGAGAGAGAGATGATCAAGAAGGGGAAACACAAAGCTTTGGAGAAAATTTGCTTTCTTGATCACTAATCTTCGGTGGAGGTAGGTTATGGTTTCTCTTACGATATTCGTAGTAAACTCTTAATAGAGAATGATATGTATTGATAATATTGTAAACCCTGCTATGTGCTTAATTGTATGCTTGCATGAATGTAATTATATGATTATGATTATATAAGCATGATGAAGTTATTGAATCCCAAATCTTGCAAAATCCTAATCTCTTTGTTGATAATGAGGCCTTGGTATAAAAGAAGGCGTAATGAACTAAAATAATGGGATTGATGATGCCTTGGTAAGAAAGAAGGCTTGATAAATTGATAGAAGGAGATTAGGGGATCGGGTGTCACAAACCGACACATAGTATTAGGGGAACAAGTGTCACGAACCGACACGTAGAATTAGGGGATCGGGTGTCACGAATCGACACGTAGTATTAGGGGATCGGGTGTCACGAACCGACACGTAGTATTAGGGGATCGGGTGTCATGAACCGACACGTAGATTTAGGGGATCGGGTGTCACGAACCGACACATAGATTTAGGGGATCAGGTGTCACGAACCGACACATAGATTTAGGGGATCGGAGTGTCACGTACCGACACAAGAGGATTAATGAATATTGAGGGAGCGGAGTGTCACGTACCGACACAAGAGAAATAAAGATAATGAATCTTGAAAGATGTTAATATACTCAATCTAATGAACATGATTCCCAAATGAGTATGGTATTGAGGCTTGAGTCCTCATGTGTGAACTTGACGGTAATTGTTAATGATATAGTATTTGTTGTTGCTACATGTTGAGTATCATAGTTGATTTTATAATATTACTTGGTATATATTGATTTCTATTTTGAGTTGGCCGATGATATCTACTCAGTACCCGTGTTTTGTACTGACCCCTACTTTTATGTTTTCTTCTTGTTTATTTGTGGAGTGCAGCAAACGTGCCATCGTCTTTAACTCAACAGTAATTCAAGCCATTCTTACTACATTGGAAATTCAGGGTGAGCTAATGCTTCTAGCTTGGACTGGATCTTCTTCTTCAAGTCTTGATGCCTTGAACTTCCGGCATGGACTAGCTTCTAATGTATTTTTAGCTTTTAGAATACTCTTAGTTTAGTCATTTGATCGTAGATGTTCTTGTGATGATGACTTCCATATTTTGGGGATAATAATAGTTATTGATTTTATTAATGAGTTTAAGTCTTCCGCATTACTTTCTGTTGATATTATATTGAAATGTTAAGGTTTAGATTGGTTGGTTCACTCACATAGGAGGGTAAGTGTGGGTGCCAGTCGCGGCCCGGATTTGGGTCGTGACAGCCTCTTGGTATGTTACGCTGCAAAAACTACAGCAGATTGGTGAGGAGATACTTGCTATATTATTTTTCACCCAAAATTTGTAACCCTCATCATATCCGGCATTGAATCCATCTGGGAAATTATGTATTTATCAATCCGTTTGGAACCTTTCCATTCCCTTAGCATTTCTGAAGCTTCGTGTACTAAGTCATTCCCAATATCGAATACATAGGTTCCATAGTACGCCTCTCGAGGTGTAGTTTGTATCCTCCCAAACTGTCGCAAGACTCTAAAGGGTGCATAAGGGTGAATTCCCTGAATACCTAGTAGGGTAATCACAAGTTGTCTACGGCCCTCTATGACAACTTCTTTAAATATAAAGAGGTCAAGCATCAATTGGAGATCTTCTTCTATCAATTCAAAAAAAGATCTAAGCCCATCTTACCCTACTTCTCTGTTTATCCATATTTTCCTAGTACAGCATGTCATTCAAATCTTTAAGAGTGTTCTTGTTATCGAGAGTATGCAATTCCTGAGTTCTAGCTCCCTCTGTCAAGTGACATAGAATCCATCACTGAAGGAATAGGTTGCACCTTTGGAAGTAATGATGCCCCTCTTTACATTTTCTGAAGGCTCAGTATATGTCAGACAATATGACCAGAGCAATAGGATAGTACTTCACTTGTCCTTGCTTCATGTACCCTTTGAATAGAGTGTGCGCGAGTGTTATAACTCGAGTATTGATGCTCAGACTTGGGCCATTTGTGAAGACCATCATTCTGAACAATGCTATCGCAAATGCTAGATGATGAATTTCATTACATTCTCTGTAGTATACTCTTAACTCTTCGTTATAAGTGGCGTAGAAGCTTGCCTGCCCAAATCTGACATAAATATCTCTGAATAGTATGTGGGATTCCTGGCACCAATAGATGAAATGTTTCGCCAACCTGAGCGAGTTTGTGATATTTTCTATAGAAGGTTTATTAGGGATGAAAATATCCTCTTGTTTTATTGTTTTTCTCTCTATCCTAGTACCCATTGTGTCGATACAATCTCGAATATCCTCAAAAGTCGAGGTAATCTTTGTAGTTCCAAGTTGAATACCATTCTTTCATTATCCCAATACCCTGTGAGGACCTCAATTAATTCTGGCCAATCGTTCATGTTGAGTAATTTTGTTAGCGCACCCACGTTTTTATTAAGTGTTCTCCTATAATCCCTGTCAAGATTGTCATACCACATTTTGAGCTTGAGTGGTGGTTCTACAATCATGTGGAACTTTGACAAGCGATCCATACCTATTAGATAGAAGCAAGTTAGGTTTACCAACACTACAATGGTATGCACACGTACCTCATTCAAATGTAAAACAAATGATGTGTCATGAGGTCGGAGACCTTGGACACGATTTTGGCCGTTTCTACTAAATAGAATTAATACACCTTCAGTATTAAGTCGTGTTAGGCTAATGCTAAGTTTTTTATTTTGGTTTCGCTAGAATTTATTTCAAGAGACGGTTACCTGAGTCGCAGAAACAACTGGGTGAATCTATCAAATGACGTCGGTTAACCACATTCCAACTATTCGTATGATACTTCCAAATGAACTTTTTGTGTAATTTTGAAAGAAGTTGTGAAAAGCCACATAACTTCTGTAACCCTACTGCAAACTATTTGCCGTTTAGCAAAAATATGTCATGAAACATGCAACACTTCAATAACAAGATAAAAAAAAGTAAACAATTATATCATGTAGTCAAATAAAGTTAGTTTTAAGGTTAGAATACTCCAAATGCTCAGCGGAGTCTCCATTTATGATATATACAGAAAAGGAAAAATATTTTGTTGTAAGTGTTTTCGAAAAGTTTTTGACTTTTGAAGAGTCGCCATTTAATTTTTAAGAAAAATCAAGAAAACTATGTTTTCAAGTGACTTAAACAGAAAAAAAATCAATTGAAAACTTTAAAGGGCTCAGGGATTCATGTTACCATCTTAGTATGGTTTTAAAGGCACCTAAGACATTCCTAACTTGCCGTTATCCGACATCTAATTTTATTTGGCTACAACTTAACCTAAATTATTTTGGGGTATAAAACTTATTTAGAGTTATTTGGAAATAAATACTTAGATTTTTATTTAAGTGAAACATCTAACAAGACAAATTTATTATTTAAAAACTATTTAAACATGATTCAATTTTAAGTTGCTAAAACAGTACGGCCTACTACGGGGATTCAAAGTTTTCTATCTTTAAACTAGTGTCAAATAAAAGTATATAAACAATAAAAATAAGAGAGAGAGAGAGAGAGAGAGAGAGAGAGATTGAGAGAGAGAGAGAGAGTTAGAGTGTTGGGTCCAAATCCTTGCTATTTGTCCGCCTAGACATGTATTTGGACCCACCTATTTTGGATTTTTAACCCATTTTTATTTTTTGGGGTTTTTAGTCAAGCCCGTTTGTACCTATCGTAGACTAGCAAAATAATAATGAGTAAACTTACAAGTCTTAGGCCTGAAGATAAAAAAATGTAAAATAATAATAATAAATTGGGTCTTCTAATCCAACTTCTTCGACTTTCTTCAATTCTTAAAATTTCAGGACCTGTCCGTCGATTTTAATTGGCTTAACTCGATAGAAGGGAGTGGAGCCTTCATGGCTCTCCGGAAATGCATGGGAAGTAGAGTTCATGACCATCTCGGATAGGTTTTACATGCAACGAAGGAAAGGGAATATTAAATTTGAGCACAACTAGTACGTAACGAAATTCTAATAAACTGAAATAAAATTGATAACCAATAATGAGAGACTCAATATTTCCAAGTAAAAATGAGCACGATAATCAACAATAAAATTTATATGACAGAAAGTAGAAACTGAAATAATGAGAGACACAATATTTCCAAGTAAAAATGAGCACGATAATCAACAATAAAATTTGTATGACGGAAAGTAGAAACTGACTCTTTAGACATACATCAAAGATGGAAAGATACACTTATCCTAACAAACTGAAATTTAATGTAAATCGAACAAAATAAAGTCAAGAAATCACTCCCGGATAAGTTTGACAGATCTATAGGAACAGTCGGTGAGAGTGCAAAGTGCATCAGGCAATTCAATTTAAAAATATTCAACACTAAGGAAAACTAATGAAATTATAGTCCTTAAATAAATATGCTCATGTATGACTCAAGACATCAGTGAAATTGTACTAACCTAACTTGAATTCAAAAATGAAATTGTCTTGCTATTGTCATTTATAGGGAATCGAAATATTCGCAGATTTCAAAGCATCAACTCATAAGAGCCTAGATGGAATAAAATAATGAGAATTTTGAACAAACTGAAATCTGGAAAACTAGGACCTTATATCTTATCACTTTAAAGACAATTTTTTGAACATTTTCGACTTAACTTAAGATGGGTGAAAATGTATGCTTGAGTAAAAAGTGCATGCCAAGAAGTAGCACCAACGGGGAACTCGAAATAAAATAACCAACAAGATATCACAACTACAACCATATATAAAACAACAATGTAAATTGTACATGGATTAGTAAAAAAAAACTCTACAATCATTTTCTAAATGGAAACAACATTAATAGACCAAGGTAAGAGTCAAAGAGAAAACATACTAGACGTATTTTAGCCATCAAAGCTAACGCCAAAACCAAACGAGCAAACAAAGCAAAGGAGATGAAGCAAATAGACAGTTTAAACTCGATAGCCTTACAGTTCAAGAGAATTTTCGAGATAACAATCAACACTATATACTTCAATAGTCAGAAAATGAGGATTAACAAATTGCTCGTCCATCAGCCAAGAAATTCAGGAACACAGCAACAAACATTCACAATTATTCACTCAACCTATCCATGAATGCTAAGAGACGAATAACACATGAGAATAATGCCCTCCGTGTTAATCTACTAAATAAAACTCAACTGAAAACAAATCATCTTACAACACACAACAACGATGGATCAGGCAAAGAACCTAGCCATTCAAAGGAAAAGAACGAAGCAGTAATGAATCTAGCAAAAATCAAAAGGGTTCACCTTTTTGTGTGCAGCGGTACTGGGTTGGAACGAATAGCGATAAAAGTGACTTCCGACGACTCAGAAAGATTTATGTGAGCGAAGGGACTAATTGAAGGTTCCAAAAAAAGTTTAAATTCCCACTAATTTATCCAAAATTTTCTCTGTTTCTGAATGTTTTGTATATATGAATGTTTACAGCCAATAGTTTGCTACGTTTCCTTCAAATTTTAGATAATTTCCAAAAAAAATTCTCTCCTTTTATTTGAAGAACGTAAAGAGATTATATATAAGGGGAAATTAGGGTTTCTCTAGGATAAAAGGGTAATGGATTGAAAGAGAACCTCCCATTCGAAATTTGAATCATCCCCTGATAAAGTTGCTGGCTTGAACTATGCTTGAAACCGTACAAAAAATCAGCGGCAAAACGATCTGGGGAGTCCAATTTCTTGAAAAGGACGAACATACCATGAGATTTTGCCAACTCGCCCTATTTGTCATACCAATTTGTACTAGAAGAAGGAGAAGGCAGAACTCGTGAAAGTCCTTCATTTTTCGTCTAACGTTGTGTACCCTCCGAGAACTCACCACCGCGTAATGGGCGTGAAATGCGTTAGGTCACTCAGGTGCTTTCATTGATGTAACGCCGTGATTGAGCTTTGACCTTCTCCATAACATTACCATCGATTGTTAAGCTAACAGGGTAAAGTGTAAGGGGTTGGGTCAAGTTGATTAAATTGGATTGGGCTACTCTGCAAAGGGAATTAGGTTTCGAGGTGTTGGATTTCTGATTTTGAAGGGAGAAGGCAAAGATGAGGTGGAAAGAAAATGAAGAAGGGTTGAATTAGAAAAATATTGGGCTGATGGTCAGTTGCATTGTTGCTACGTACTGGGCTGCTGAAATTGATAAAAAGAGGCCCAAAAGAAACTTGGTCTTGTAAAATGGGTCCAAAATGAGGTTTTAAAAAGACTATAATTGCAAATAAAACATCAAAGTTAAATATAGACAAACGAAATAATTAGCGAATCTGAGTAGAAGCATAATAAGATGAATTAAAATCATTAAATCTGTGAGCTTCTCAATATCAACATAATAAAATAATGAATTTAAATTATATAGTCGGTGATTTTTACTAGTTAACAATAATTTAAACAAAATAAAGTTAAGAAATTATTTAACTTAAAGATGTAAAGTATTTTGAGTTGATTTTAAATATTTACAAAATCTAATTATATAGAAAATTATATAAAAATGAATATCATTAAGAAATTACAACGGAGAAACATAAAAATAGGATATTCTACATATTATAAAACAAATTAGTTTAAATTATTTCAAATGTATGAAGCTCAGTGATTAAACTATGTTGCCAAAGTCAAAAAATGGATGTCAACAATGGTAATTTCACCTATTGGTTGTGGTTTAATCTAATAGGTTTGTAGTCGCAAATACAAAACCACCCATGTGTTTTTGGCTTTCTCAATAGAGAGGTCGTGAAACAAAGACCGCTAGACTGATCTCCTAAGGAGCGGGTCGACATGAAGTTCAGCCCGAGAGTGTGAGCCCTTGTCGAATATCCAATCACTCCCTCAAAAGAGCAAGTGTGTGTAAGGCGTAGGTTGGATAGTTTAGATAAGTGGGTGTCCAAGTGGAACCCATTTGATTGGGGTTAATTGCCCGAGAGGAAACTTTCTTTCATCTATAGCATATCCTAGTCAACATTGTCTTGTGAAAGTAGCTATCAACAGCATGTACCCACCATTTTTATATTAATATAGAGCGATCACACCATAAGAACTCTCTCCCATACTTGATTTTCCTTTTAATTTTCGCTATTTTACCACTCGACGAAATGCCTTTTCGATTTTTGACATTTAAGTGTCACAAATTAAATTTATTTTGTTTTAATATTCGAAAATGTATTAAACAATAACTATTTAGAATGGAATTCTATGTAGCTAATATTTTCACTACCACTCCCTTGGGACACAACTCCAACCGTTGGTTGGGTTACTAAATTTGCTTCAACTTGTAGACACTAAGATTGTAGGCTAGTGTATTGATCACGGGCTATAAAAATCATCAAACAACCAATATGATTGATGAATTATGATTATAATTTCTTGATATTGGAGCATATGTAATGAATATGATTTTAATTGCTTGAGAGTAAAGCATAGATGATGATCATGAGATGTAGTGCATTGATAGTAAAGCCTAGAGTATGACTTGTTTATTGTTAATATTGTGGTATAGAAGGGATACTTCCTAGAATGATTTGTCAAGCATGATTGTATTAATCTTAAAGTTCTACGGACATGAAAGATTCTATGTTGAACGGATTGCTCACCTAAAATAAATCTAGAATAAAATTCTTCATGAATGATGAGGTTAAAGGTGATTGCCCTTGACCTTTATATGCAAGGATATTAGGTGATTCCCATACTCCTTGGAATTGAAAAAGAGGTGAGTCACCACATTCTTATATAAGGAATGGATATAGAGGTGAATACCTATGCTCGTTATGAAATGATGTGGATGCAAGTTCTCATGTCTTATGATGAGGTTCTGGAGGGGAGTACCCACAATCTAAAATTAGGTAAGGCAGTAGGTGAATGCCCATTATCCCTTATAAGCTATATATTAAGGTGAATCTCCATGTCTTTCAAAATAACTATGATTAATGTTATCAATTTATGAAGTTGAATTATTTGGAGTTTTGCTATATATGTCTTCCATGATGTAAGTTTTACTAGAGGTGGATGACCTAAGTCTTGGCTAAGCTTAAGTGAGATTACATAATAGTATTCCTCTTTCATTATGATTCTTATTATGCATTAATTTTGATCATGACTTATGTCATATGTTGAGTAATATTTATGTTCATGTTGTGACAACATATTTAGTACTTGATTGTACTAACACATACTCCTGCATACAATCTTATCAAATGTAGGGTCTAGCGCTCCAAATTCACACACTTTTTGTCTAGATTCTTAGTAGATCAAGGAGTGAAGATTTGGTTAATTAGTCCTCATTGTGTTTGAGGATTTGTTCACCCTATCTCTCTTATGAATTTTTTTTCATGTTGGACTATTGTATGGGTTACGTGCAAAGATTTATCTTGTTCTGTTAGATAGTTTGAGACAATAATATAAAACTTCCCATCATTCTTGTAGGAGACTTTAACTGTATTGAAAAGTTTTAAATTTCTACACCTTTTCTATTACTTTATGTTATGATATGCTAAGTGGCTTGTATAAGGCGCCAGTCTTGTACGCCTTGTTACATCTACAAGGTACCCTTGGGTCGTGACAAACTTGGTAATTAGAGCACAACATTTAGAATGGTTCAACGATGTCTCAAACAACATCGAGTAAATTCTTGTTCGGAAATGTGAAGCACCTAACATTTATGAATGGAAGGCTATCAGATGTTAAAGAAATTTCACATCTTCACTTATCTAAGCCGTGCCATGGAGTTTAAATGTATAAGTCTTGATACTAACATGCACCTTATGGTGTTCATGATATAACTACTAGAAGAGAAAATGTTGGAAGGTTGGTGGAAGGAAATGTTGAATAAGAGGTTCCTCCCCAATCTCCTCAAGCTTCGATTGACCCATTTAATGAGAATGTGACTAATGTGGGGCTTAGGTTGGCATTGAAAGTGTTGGCTCAATCCATGATGAATCAAGATAATAGAGTGGTATTATACACAATGAACCCAAGATAAGGTACTACAGAGGTAAGATGAGAGATTCACAAGAATGAACCCTCCTAAAAATTTATGCCTCTTAATTTCAGAAAGACCCTCAAGAGTTTATCAATAGGTCTATAAGGTACTTGCTATCTTGGGTGTGACTTCGGTAGAGAAGGTGGAACTAGCCTCTTACCAACTCAAAGGGGTTAATCATATTTCATTTAATTAGTTGAAAGAGGCAAGGCAGTGGAAGCAGGTCCCATAGAATAGGAAAGGTCTAAAAAAAATTCTTGATAAATATTTCCCTATAGAGATGAGAGAGTCAAAGTTACTTGAGTTCATCAACCTTAGGTAAGGAAATATGAGGATAAAGGAATACTCTTTGAGGTTTACTTTAAAATGCAAGTGTTATCCTTCCATTGTGGCATATATCGTAGGTCCAAGATGAGTATGTTTGTGTCGGGTACCACAACATGGTAGTCAAAGAGTTCCTCACAACTATGTTGTTCCATGACATGGAAATTTCTCGTCTTATGGTGCATTCCTGTCATGAGCGGAGAGCACCCCTACTCGTAACCGGTGTCCTCTTCCTCGAAGAGGTTATACACAAGCCCTTAGCATTGGTCATAGCACATATTATAGAATAAAAATTTAGAAAAAACTAAAAGTTTTACTTTGGAAGTTCAAATTTGCTTCATATATGAAAATATAAACAAACTCCGTCACGATATACACTCTAAACATAAAAGTATAAATATTTGGGTCTTATCCCTTACATCAATAAAGGTCTAGTAATAGGAAATTCAACAATGTGTTTCAACACAAGCAAAGAACTAAAAAGCTAGAACATAAGGATCATGTCCTCGGACTCACCAAATTAGAGAACCAAATTCCAAGTATCCTTGAAAAGTGAACTTGATTCCTCAATGGCCGAAACCTACATTGTTTGGGAAAAGGGAATAAAATATGAGTTAGTACATCCCACATACTCAATATGGTTACTATTCATAAAACCATTGAAACATGCATAAAAGGACATTTTAGTCAAAACATACTTTTTATCAAGTAATCCAATATGCACATAAATTAGGCATCATAAACCAATCCCACATAATATGATCCCAACATGTAGAAAACCCAAGAAAAACTTGTCGAACGCAAGGAATAAAATCTCACAACCCTATCCAAAGCTAGGTATCATATTAAGCAACCTACTTTATACTCATATTCATAATATCATATTTCTTTATGACCTACCATATTCATAAAGATCATGCATATGTTAACATACATAAGTCTTAATGAACATAATCACAAAGGAACACTAGTATAACCATATCTTAGGATACCACAATTGAAATAAGTAAGCGAAAATCCATACCCTCTCTCACACTATGTGAAAACCCCTCAAGAAAATCCCTAGTGAGAGTTCATACATTTTATTTATTCATGTACTTTTACTTTAGGGAAAGAGGTACAAATAACCAACATTAGATCATGTGAGCTATATGGAATCCAGCGTTCTACTACCACACCGAAAAGAGATGGTTAGAACTTGATTAAGGTGTAACCTTTCGTACAAAGCTATATAGGTAGATCCACTAAGCTGGAGTCCTATATGGGCACATAGTTAAGGGTTAAGAAGATTGTTATTAGGAACCCTAACTTTCTACATGTGAGGGTTTCAATCTCATGAGTCAACACACAGGATTCGGACTTGCTAAACGTGAGGAAACCCATATGGAAATCCAGACTTACTAAACATGATACCTCTATCTCAGTTACATGACCTTTCAGTGCTAAGAATCTATTCTATTTAGTATTGTTCTTTGATCATCACAATAGTTTACATTAGCCTTTACTAGACTCTTATCTAAACAACTTATCATAATATCTCATAAGTGTTCATAAGTGAGAACAATACTTTTACTTAGAAACATTAGAAAGTGAGTAAACCTTTCACTTTCAAACATTAGAAAGTGAGTAAACCTTTCACTTTCACATTTCATTATAATCAAGAGAACTACCTTTCAATCATATAACAATCATAACATAACACACATACACACTTCATATCTAATTCAAGTAAATACAGTTAAGGATGAGGAAACCATGTCATAAACACTACAACAACACAATAGATATAGCTTCATTACTATCTAACTAATTCATCTTACATATATCAGTTCAATTAAGAATAATCATTCACACCTTTTTGCTCTCTATAGGACTTCATGTTTCAATCCCCCAACAATGCATAATCAACACATAATAAGGTACTTAATAAAGCAATAACATAACTAACATCAATATAAAGAATTACTACATTCATCATCATCAATCAGTTCACCATATCAAACCCAAGATTTATGAACTGGGGAAGAAAATGGGTCCAAGGGAATTTCAGGTGAATAACAACAAGTGTCCATCATGATAAACCTAAACATCCTCAAGTTATCATAATTTATCATAATCGATTCATAATTTTATTTTTCAAAGAAGACCCATGTGTAGGGAAAAACCCAAGATTTTGGGGAGTTTTGAAAACATCTTTGAATGGCCCTCTAGGGAAAAGAAATCCCAAGAGTGAAAGAAACCATACCTTAATGAAGACTTGGCTATGAAATTGAGTAGAAAACTTGGAGAATTGATCTTATTCTTAAAGCTTCAATGTTCTTCAATGGAGGTTTGGGAAGAGAGAGGATTTAGATAGAAGTGAAAGCAATTAAGTTTTCAATTTGGGAATTTGTTTTGAATTGGGAAAAATGGGGTAAAACTGACTTAAAATCAATATATATCCATCCCATAAAATACCAAAAACACCCCTCACTTAGTTGGATCTATTAATTAAGTCAAACTTGACTTTTATTTTCAAAATTTCATCCCGGAACAAATCCGTGTCGTGGAGGTGTAAACTCATATTTCTGGACATAAATTTTAGGAAAGAAGAGTATGCGAAATTTCCACGACACGGAGCAACATTTGTCCTTTGGTTGATCCAGATCGTGACGCGGACATGGTCCCTCCATGCTTTGTCTTCGCTGGCTTGAGCAGCTTGTTGGCCAAATGTTTAGGTCCTCCTCAAGGACCTCTAGGGTGGTCCTTTGGAGGATACACATAGATGTATTGATCCTAAAAATATTATTTTACCTATTTAATGTATTTTCACAAAATTTACCTTTCTACGACACTCCCGAACCTTCACAAGACTTAAGGACACCTACTAGTTCAATTTCACTAGTTTTCGGATGTCATGGTCGTTTATTGATGGTTAGGCTTTACTAATTCTAAATAAAATTAATTACATTAGTTTTGGTCTAGAGACACCTTTTAAATCATTATTCATTATCATAGGCTCTAGCATAGGTCATTATATTTCCGAGGTATAACAATGTCTCCGTGGGGAACAATCGTCCTCGAATGACACTAAAAGAATTCAAGACTCAAGACTAGAAGACAAACCAACTCATGTATATTATTATATTTCAATATTAAACTAACCCTACTCTCAAACACAACAATGCATCATTAAGGGGTAGAAACTATACCAAATACCAAATATGCACATATTTCATATTTTTATATTATGCAATGAGGAATTTCCTTCTCCTTCTCATATAGCTCAACATATTAACAAGGATCCAATTCATCATTTCATCACTTCAAACATGAGCAATTTCATGACTAGAAATATCACATAAGATAAATTATACAAGCCACATAATCAAGTGCTATAAAGTATGAAGAACATGGTATTTAAGACACGTATGAAACATAAATTCTTACAAGAACATGCATAATTAAGGGAAATCATAGAAGTTCAAATACACTTATGACCATTCATAAACAAAAACTAGGAGAGATGTCTAACCTCAACCTTGACTAGAAGAGGAAGGAAAAATATGAGGATATCGGTATATCATTTCGGCCTCGGCCTCCCAAATAACATTTTCCACAAGATAATTCTTCTGAAGAACCTTTACGGAAGCTACATCCTTATTGCTCAGCTTTTCCACTTGCCAGTCTAAAATCTCAACCATTACATCTTCGTAGGAAAGGTAAGAATCCACATTTTAACCTTCTAGAGGAACAATAGCTACCAGATCGCCTATGCACTTTTTGAGCATTGGCACATGAAAAATTAGATGCACCAAAGCCAACTCACTAGGTAACTTCAACTCATAGGCAACACTCCCAACGCATTTAAAAATCTCATATGTCCTCGCATACCGGTGAATAAGTTTCCCTTTTTCCCAAACCTCATCCTCAATTTCATGGGGGATATCTTCAAATTGACCAAGTCACCTACCATAAAATCAAGGTCCCTCTTTCTATAGCCGGCATAAGATTTCTGTCGAATTTGGGCCGTCTCAATCTATTCCTTATGATTCATACTTTATCCACAACCTAATAAATTGATTTGGGACCTATTAGATCAAACTCAACTAACTCAAACTACCGAATCGGAGATCTACACCTCCTTCTAGAAAGGGCCTCAAATGGTGTCATGGTGATACTTGAGTGATAGCTATTATTGTAGGAAAATTAAATTAATGGTAGATAGTCATCAAAATTACCCTTGAAGTCAATGAAACATGCCCTCAACATATCCTCTAAGGTTTGGATCGTTCGTGGCACTGAAATTGGATAGGTTCACGCTTAGGCCTGGTTATGAAATTCCACCAAACCATCAATTTGTGGATGAAATGTTTTAACTAACTTTTACTTTGGTACATTGGAATTCTTTCCAACAGTGAGAAATAAATTAGGTACCTTTATACGAAATAATATAAAAGGAAACTCTAGACAATCTCACAATCTCCTTCGGATATAATTTAGCATATTCTTCCACTGAATAAGTAGCCTTGACGAGAATAAAATTGGTTGATTAGTTCAACCTATTAAAAATAACCCAAATCGAATCATTTTGCATTCATGTATGGGGCAATCCCAAAATGAAATCCATATTGACATCTTCCCACTTCCAAGTGGTGCTAGCTATATCTTGAGTCGACCCTCCCGTATTTTATATTTGGCCTTGACTTGTTGACAATTTGGACATTTAGCCACAAATTTTGCTACATCCCTTGTCAATCAATTCCACCAATATATCTCTTGCAGATCACGATATATTTTTGTGGATCTCGAATGAATGGAATATCAAGAACCATGAGGCTATTCAGAAAATTGTCTTCTTAAGTCATCTACATCAGGAACGCACAATCTACCTAAGTACCTAAGTACACCAGCCCCTAGGAGAAGGAATCATTGGACTTACTAAGAACTGATTCCTTCAAATCCATCAATAGAGTATTAAGATAATGCTTAGATTTCATGTCAACCACTAAAGATGATTTGGAGTTATGCTTCACCATGAAACCCCTTTTTTGGAGAATCTTCATGTTAAACACCTAACGGGGCCAACATCTTTTACTAACTCTTTCTTACCATTGGAAACATGGGCTACACTACCAATAGACATCTGACTCAAAACATCCACAACAACATTGAATTTCATGGGGTTGTTAAGGACACTCATATCATAATAATTTAAAAGCTCTAACCACATTCTATTGGAGATTGAACTCTTTTTGAGTGAACACATATTGGTGATTTTTATGATCGGTGAACACATAAACATGCACTCTATATATATAGTGTCTCCATATCTTCAAAGCAAACACTATGACTTCTAATTGAAGATCATGGTTTAGATAATTTTTCTCATGTACTTTGAGTTGTCTAGAGGAATATGCTATAACCATACCATGTTGGATAAGGACACAACCCAAACCTACTCGATAAGCGTCGCAATACACAACAAACTTTTCAATACCCTCCAGTAAGGTCAACACCAGAGTAGAGGTAAGCTTATTTTCCAACTTTTGGAAGCCTTTCTCACAAGCTCCCATCCATTAGAACTTAACTTTGTTTTGGGTTAGGTAGTTAATAGAGAAGTGATAGATGCAAATCCATCAAAAAATCATATATAATACCCCACTAAACCCAAGAAAATTTTGATATCAGTGGGAGTTAGAGGTCTAGGACAATTCTTAACCGCTTCCATTTTCTTGGGATCAACCTCAATACCAACACTAGATACAATGTGGAAAACAAAAGCAACTGATTTTAGCAAAAACTCTCACTTACTATATTTAGCAAAGAGTCCATGCTTCTTGAGGAGTTGAAATACTATCCTCAAATGATCACTCTTAGAATATACAAAGATATCATCAATAAACACAATTACAAATGAATCAAGATAATCCTGGAATACCCTATTCAAAAGGTCCATGAAAACCACCGGGGCATTCGTTAAACGTAAATACATTATTGGGAACTCATAATGACATATCTTGTTCGGAATGCCGTTTCGGGGATGTCCACATCTTTAACTCGAAGTTGGTGATACCCTGACGTCAAATCAATCTTTGAAAAGTAACTCGCCCCTTGGAGTTGGTCAAACAAATCATCAATTCTAGGGAGTGGATACTAATTATTTACAGTGACCTTGTTCAATTAGCGGTGATCAATACACATTCTTAAAGTCTCATCTTTCTTCTTTACAAAAATAATGAGCACCTCAGGAGATATTCCTAGTTGAATAAAACCCTTATCTATCAAATCCTTGAGTTGAGCCTTTAATTTGTCCAACTCTATCAGGGCCATCAGATAACGAGGAATTGAAATATGTTGTGTATCCAACAATAAAATGGAATAGGTTGTGTATCTATTTTTAGTTCAAGAGGTATCGTGTTCAAGTCGTCAGGAATAACATTCCTAAATTCCTTCACTACAAGGACTGACTCTAACGGAGGAATCTTGGCTTCAAGATCCTTGATATTCAAATATGATAAAGACAATCCTTGGTGACTAACTTACAAGTTATTAGGCATGAAATAATTCAACTTCTAGGGATTAAGTTTTCCCCTTTCCATCCTAAGATGGGTTCATTAGGAAATTGAAACTTGACTACCCTAGTTCTATAATCAATGGAAGCAAAACAAGCATGTAGTCGATCCATCCCCAAAATGACTTCAAAGTACAAAATATCAAGTTCTATCAAACCAACCAATGTGACTATATTAGGAATGGAAATGGTACAACCCCTATAGACTCTTCTAGCATCCAAGAAATCACCCACTTAAAAGGGTTCATCTAAGACATGGGGAAGCATATCAAATTTCATAGCCACTAAAGGAGTAAAAAATACAAAGTGGCACAGGGATCAAACACTGCATAAACATTAATTAAAAATATTTGCAACATCACGGTAACAACATTTGGAGAGCTATCATGTTTTCCTTGAGATTAGAGAGTGTGAAAGAAATTCTTCTTAGGAGCATCAGAATTTGGAGCACTTGCTTGTGCTTAAGCATTTTCCCTTCTTTGAGCCTTCAACATAGCGTAGTCCTTCTTCATGTGGCCACTCTAACCACAACTAAACGAATTACTTATGCAAACTAGGCACTTTCTGTCATGTTTTCTACCACACTTTGCACAAATAGGTTTCTCAACATAACAACCACCATTTGTTTCCTCTTGAGTCTTAGGGGTAGACAGTTTTCCTTTGTTGAATCTTGGAGTGTTAAGAGGACCTTGGTTTGAAAACCTCTTCTTGAACCTTGGCTTATCTTGAACCTCAAATCTAGCCTTGGAAGAATTTCCCTATTCGGCCCTTGTCCTCTTCAATTCCACACCAACTTGCTTAGGCTTTTGCTCCTCAATTTGTTTGGCATGAACTATGAGACAAAATATATCCATGCTAGGAATCAACATAGCCAACCTACATTCATTAACCATAAGGTCGGATATCCCCATATCAAATTTGTTCATCTTAGCCCTAAAATACACCACCATAGTAAGAGCATGTTTGGATAGTTGAGTGAACTTGAGGCTATACTCCTTCATGCTCATACCCCCTTGACTAAAATTGATAAATTCTTGAATTTTTCTCTCCCGTAGTTCCAAGGGAAAGAACCTATACAGGATAGCTATGTTGAATAATGCCAAACTAGCCAGACCTTCTCTAACAGGCCTCTCCTCCTTCCATTGTTCATACCAAACTTGACACACATCCTTGAGTTGATATATGGCTAGTTCCTCCTTTTATTGAGAAGACACACTCGTAGCATCTAATACCTTGAATACTTCATCAATGAAACCTTGCGAGTCTTCTTCCACTTTGGAACCAAATAAAGTAGGGGGATTCATCCTTGCGAAATCCCTAATCCTAGAATTGGTAGTGTTAGTTTTGGGGTTCAATTGCACCCTAGTATCCCTAACAACTTGAGTATCTAAAACTTGATTCAAGTTATGAATACCCTCCCTTATCTCAATATTAGACATAGCCCCTTCTTCAATAAGAGCTTGAGGGTTCTGAGGATATTGAGGGGGAACCTCCTTGCTTACATTCTTCTCCTCGGCCATCCTAGCATCAATCCTTCTTGTGTTCATTGCCTATAACCACAAGAAAAGGATTATAAGAAAGGTGTAGATAGAGTTAAGACTCTAAGGCATGAGTATTGAATAACAAGAGAGTGATGTTCCTAAGTATCTCATAGCCTCTCATTCATAAGTGTGGCTTGCTTCACACTAATGAGCAAGACACTACTCGACGTGGTATTTTGTGACATCAATCCTACATTATTCTCAACCTTCTGTTCTGATAGCAAGTTTGATACGATCGGGAGCACCCCATACTCGTAAACATCATCCTCGTCCTCGAAGTAGTCTTAGACAAGCCCTTAGCGTTCGTCATAGAACATATCATAGAATACAAATGTAGATAAATTAAAACTTTTAACTTTTGAAGTTCAACTTTGCTTCATTTGTAAAATAAAAACTAAGTTCATCACGACATATAATCCAAACATAGAAGTATAGAAATTTTTGACTTAGGCTTACATCAATAAGGAGTCTAGAAATATAAAATACAACAATGTCTTCCAACATAAGCAAAAAGCTAAAAAGCTAGAACATAAGGGTCTTGTCTTTGGACTTGAGGAATGACCATCTTGGAGAAGCAAATTCCAAGTATTCTTTAAAAGCGACCTTGATTCATCATCGGCCCGAACCAACTATTTGGGAATAGGGAAGAAAATATGGGTCGGTACATCAGACATACTAAGTATGGTTACTATGCGTAAAAACCATTGGAACATGCATAAAAGGATACTTTACTCAAAACATGTTTTAAATCAAGTACATCGCAGAGGCATTTTAAAATCTTGGTTCTGTAAAATTATGATACAAAATGGTTCGTGACAGCCCCCCATCTCAGCGCAAGACTTTGCCCATTCAGTGCCAGTTGCGCGACCCGCAGCCACTGCGACATCTTGGCTGGCACAACAGCTTGCATTGGTCATGTTTGGGTCCTCCTCGGGGACCCATAGCTGGTCCCCAAGGCATCGTTCTTTGAACTTTCAACCCTTTACATGTAAGTATATGCATAGGAACCATAGGTACTCAATTCACCCACAAACCATCACCCAAACTTCACTACAAAACACTACGACACACTAATTCAACTTCAACTAGTTTACGAACGTTCTTGGACGTTTGACCTCCAAACACTTTCAAACTCTATATGCAGACTCTATAAACCTTTATTAACCATATTAAGACTATAAAACATCATGAAACACATGTTAGGATTTATTTTCACCTAGCTCTTTTAGGGATGTTACATTAACATATATAAGTCGGCATCAACATAATAACAAAGGAACTGTCGCACCCCATTTTCACAGAAAACGGGTTTTGGTGCACGACCTAACAACTCTTTTGGGATTTTGTATTTTTGGAGTCGCCACCTAACGAATTAAGGCGCGTTAGGGCACCTATCTAACCTAACTAAGTCTAACTAAGGTCAACGGGCCAGAGATTAGGGTAAGGGTTCAAATTACCTCGAGGGGAAGGTGTTAGGCATCCCTCGAGGTCCACAAGTGTGGGTCCCGGCCGTATCTCATGCAATCTATGTGGGGGTACAAGTAGCAATCAAGGTCGTTTAATTTATTAATTTATTTAATCTTACTAAGTGATAACAAATATAAAACAATTAATACTATTAATTTAATAATGCAAGGCTAGGTGATGACAATAAATAAATAATCAAATTTTATTTTTTATTTAAGCATATGAGACTATGTTATAAGACGAATTTGGCAAAAATTAAGCAATTAGTATGTGCAAAAGTAAAGTTAAAAATTGATAAGTTTTGAATATGAAATTTTTATATTTTTAAAAAAAATGTTTGTTTCTTTATAGGGATGATGCCACGATATTGTTGATCGTGCTCCTCCACCATAGAAACAATTTTGATTTGAGGTCGGTTTAAAAAAAAATTATGTTTTGAAAAATGATTTAAAAGATTTAGTTCACACGTAGGCACATAAACATTCACATATAAATGCACATAATTTCTTTTGAAATCCATGGGTAGGTGGTACTTCCGAGGGACGCGTCGGGTTTAAAAATTGGAAATAGACCTCGTAGTTCCTTTGACTTTCCCACTAACGATAGGTTAGGAGATAGTGATTATAATTTTAAAAAAAATAATGTCGTAGTCAATCCAAAATTTTGAAAGATGACTTTTTTAAAAAATATGTTGCAAAACTTTGTAAGTACTAAAAGCTAGTAGAACATTAAGGTGGTAAATTTATTAAATGCAAAGGTTTTAAGACGAAGCCAAATAATTTGTTAAATGCATGAAATGATTTAGTATCATTAAAATTTAAGAAAATATTGCAAGGAATGCAGAAATCTTCATTTTTATGGATATGTTAAGAGTTTATTTACAAGACTATAGACATGATTTCTAGGTGTTTCAAAAAAGTAACACATATATGCATAATTTTGTAAATTTTAATGTTATGAACAAAATCAAACCTTAGACATGATTTCTATATGACAAGATGATGCTAAATTATAACATTGTTAATATACCTAATCAGCCTACTAAATTATTATGATTTTATTTTAACATTTAAAAAAAATTAACGGAATCTAGTTTATATTTTTAGACTTATTAACAAAACATCAAACAATTGATTGGATTATACCACCTACAAACAATAATTCTAGGTGATTTAAAGACAAACCTATAGCTTCTAGAAAATATATAATGAACAAATAAGCATATAAATCCCCCTCCCCTAGACGACCCCCAAATAAATTTATTATATGATCTTTAGGGTTACAATTGTTACAACATTCGATAAAATAAAATAAAAATATATAGATATATATATACATTCAAACAAATAAATAAATTCTTCTTCAGTTAATCTTCAACTTGAACTTCAAGTATGAAACCTGTCAAAGTAATCAAATAACTGTTAAGCAAAACAAATTGATTCACCTTTTACTCGAACAAAGTAGGAAAATAGCGAAGAAAAGCGCTTGAATATTTATCGAAATCTTAATGTGTTGTTAAAGTAGCAAGAGAGCAATGAGAGAAGGGAGAGTGATGAGAGAATTTTTGGTTGAGAGTGAATGAGTGTATGAGTTATGAGTTTTTGTATGTATGAGTAATGAGAGAATGAGAAAGTTTAAGAATAATGTAGCATTTGTTGTAAGAAAGTAAGAATGAGTTAGAGAATGTGAGTTCTTTTCAAAGATGTCAATGTGTGTATGAAAGGAGGGGAGGGAGTCCTATTTATATAACAAATAAGGGGGAGCACAATAATGGAAATAAAATAAATCAAGGAGTTAATTATAATACTATTTTCCTTAAATTAGAGGAGAGCTAAAATCAGGAAATTATAAGAATATTTCATTACCAAAAATAAAATAAGTACAAATAATCTTTTACCATAAATGAAGAAGAGTCAAAACAATATTATTCTACCATATATAAACAAGTAAGAATAAATTAATAGAGTAGTATTTTTTCACAAATAAAGAAGAATCCAAAATAAGAAAATATTTAATTATATTTACCAAATATAAACAAGTAAGAAATTAGTCTTTATCTTATATATATTTTTTACCGAATATAAATAAATAAGAGAATGAAAAACTTTTCCCTAATAAGATAAGAAGTTACCAATTAGCCACACTAATTAATTAATTAGTCAAAGCACTATCAAAGAGATGAGCAAGAAAAATTACCAGAAATTCAGCAAGGAAAGAAAACTCTTCTTGATACGAAGTATATAATAGTCAACTTAATTCATCATCAAGACAAGAAAAAATATTTTAGAAATTGAACATCATTGATGGAAAAAGATCATGATAGGCATATTTCAAATTAACTTAGCCAGAGAGAATCAGCCAATTATCATATATAAACAAGCAATCAAGTAAAGTCATTCATCACAAATGACTAATATTCAGGCTAAAATACATCAACAATTTGAGATCAATTAGAGGGAGAGGATTTGGGATAACCAATCAGCCTGAGCATAACAAGATTTTAAAATTGTTTTAAGATATGTAGAAATAACTTGAGATAGAGGGCAGCTAACCACAAACAATACTATTAGAGCCGAAATTGATTCAGTCACAAAAAGACAGTTCAAAGCTTAAGATAATGCATCAAGGGTATTTCGAATTGGCGATATTATATGAATAAGACTAATAATATGAATATGGACAACAAAATAATAAATCCACACATTTTGCTTGTTTGCAACCTGTACAACAGTAAACGAAAGTTAAAAAAACTGTGTACGATCTGAGCACACATCAATGGAATAACGGAGCACAAATCAACAACTAAGATCAAATCGAACATGCCAAACACAGACTCCGAAGCAATCATCTCACAATAACCAATAATGTAATGAAAAAAGATTAAATCATTTGGATTAAAACATACTAGGACGGATCTGTTGAGATTCGCCTTTGAACTCAAACTTCGCCGGAGATAGAGATTCACTTGTTCAATCTTATGGTTGCTGCTGACCGGAGTTGATGTTGCTCTCCTCGCCAGAATTTTTTTTCTTGTTTGGCGCTGCTGCTTGTGTCTGTTGACCGGAGCTGCTGGAGTTGTTGTCCGTTGTTTTGCCGGAAAAGGGAGGGGGCTGCTGCAATGTCTCGCTAGGCTGCTGGTTTCGCTGGACAAAGTTGTTGTTCGCCGGTCACTGTTGTCCGCTGCTGCTGCGTGGTGGCTGTCGCCGCTGGTTGCCTCGCCTGGCTGCTGCTGCGTGGTGGCTATCGCCGGCCTGCAAAAGAAGAAAGAGAAGAGAAGAGGCGCGAGAGGGAGAAGAGAGAAGGGATGAGGGGGGAAACGAAGGAGATGGAAAGGGAGAGAGGGGCGTTAGTTGGAGCAGCCTTCGCCAGAGCTCTCGTCGGTCTGCTGGTGGAGAGGCGAGAGACGGAGTCCGGCGACTGGAGAGAGAGGAAAGGGGAGGAGGACGGCTGGTCGGAAAAAGGAGAGAGGGAGGAGGTTCGACGGGAGAGGGAGAAGAAGAGTGGGGGGTGGCGGCTTGAGAGAGTAGGAGAGGGTGAGTGAATGAAAAATTTTAGGGATTAATTTTAGATGTTGAGAGAATATGAGAGTTAATCACAACCGTTAGATTAGATAGAGATGAAGGGTTAGGATTCGATCTAGGATTTATTTTTTTAAGATGGACGGATGAGATTAAAAGATGAGGTTTTGAAATTAGGTTGACAAAGATATAGAATGACTAAAATTGCAATTAAAGTGGCTAGAATTGAAAGAAATTGGAATAGAATAGGCTAGAATTTAAAATTTAAGGAAAGTGTAGGAATTACTATTTAATTAAAATACTACATATATTAAAATATTTTTATAGAATTGAAAATCATTTAAATTTTAACATTTGAAATTCATTAATAAATTTAAAAATATTTTAATAATATTTACGATAATTTTATAGAATAAAACATACTAAAATATATAATTTTCAAGCAAAGTCGATTAGAAATTCTAAAATTTAAAATACGTATTTAATCGAATAGTATTCCTAAAAATGGTCAAAGGTCGGTCAAAATTGGGTGTCAACAAGAACACTACTAGAACCATCTCTTAGGATACAACAAGTGCAATATGTAAGCGAAGTCCCATACCCTCCCTCACACTGTGTACAAACACCTCAAAAAATGACCTACTAAGATTCCGTACTCTTTTATTCATTTACTTTATCTTCGGGGAAAGAATTTGTATAGAATAACATAAGAACATTTGAGCTACATGGAATCTGGTGTTCTACTCGCACACCAAAAAGAAAGGGATAGCACTTGCCTCTGGTGTAACCTTTGATACATATATATATAGGTGGATCCACTAAGATAGAGTCCTACGTTGTCATACTGTTAAAGGTCAAGGTAATACTAAATAGAAACCCTAACTTGCTAAAATGAGGGTTTCTATATCATGAGACAACACATATATTGGGGATTCAGAATTTATAAATATGGGGAAACCATTGTGGGAATTCGGAATTATGAAACATGAGATCCCCATCTCATTGACTTTCTCTTTCGGTACTAAGCATCTATATAGTTTAGTAACCTTCTTTATTCATCAAAATAGTTCACATTAGCCTCTACTACACTCTTGTGTAAACAACTTATCATAATAGCCCATAAATGTTCATAAGTAAGAACAATCCTTTCACTTAAGAAACACTAGCAAGTGAAAACCTTTCACTTTAACACTTCATCATAATCATGAGAACTACCTTTCAATAATATAACAATCATACCATAACATACATACATACTTCATAGATAATTCAAGTATATAGGGTTAAGGATGAGGAAATCATGTCATCAACACCAAAACAACACAATAGATTTAATTTCATTACAGTCTAAGTTATACATCTTTCATATATGAGTTCAATTAAGAATCAATATTCATAACTTTTTACACTTCATATGACTTCATGCTTAATTCACCCAATAATTTATAATCAACTCATAATATAGGGTAATTAATGAAGCAATATAATAACTAACATCAATATAAACAATTGATCTATTCATCATCTTCAATCAACTCACCATATCAAATTCAAGATTTATGAAATTGGGGAAGAACATGGGCCCAAGGGAATTTCAAGTGAACAGCAACAATAATCTGTCATTATACACCTTAACAACCTTAATTGATTCATAATTTTGTTTTTCTAAGAAGACCCATTTGTAGACAAAAACCCTAGATTTTGGGGAGTTTTGGAAACATCTTTGAAGGGACCTTTTGGGGAAAGGAATCCCAAGAGTGAAATAAAGCATACCTTAATGAAGACTTGGCCACAAAATTGACTAGAAAACTTGGAGAATTGATCTTCTTCTTGCAGCTTCAATATTCTTCAATGGAGACTTTTGTAGAGGGAGGAATTAGAGAGAAGTGAGAGAAATTGAGCTTTCAATTTGGGTATTAATTTGTATTGGAAAAAGTGGGGTAACACTTAATTAAAATCAATATATATGCATCCCTTAAAATACCCAAAACACCCTTCACATAGTTGGACCTTTTAAATAAGTCAAAACTTGACTTTTATTTTTGGATTTTTGTTACGTAACAAGTCTGCGTCCCGAAGGTGTTCCCTCAAGTTTCTGGATATAAATTTTGGGACAGTAGAGTCCTTGACACGGACCAACATTTGGCTTTTCGTGGATCCTGTCTGCGACGAAGACATGCTCCCTCCATGATTTGTGCTCGCTGCCTTGGGCAACCTGTTGGCCAAATGTTTGGGTCATTCATATGAGACTCCCAAACGTTCACAATACTTAAGGACACCTACTAGTTCAATTTCACTAGTTTGCGGATGTCATTGTCGTTTATTAACATTTCGGCTCTACTACTTATAAATCAATTTAATTACATTAGTTTTGGTCTATAACAACCTTTTTAAATCATTATTAATTAGGGTTGTCTCTAGGGTATACCATTGGATTTTTGAGGCATAAGAATTCCTAAAAAATTGAAAAACAAAACCTCAAGGAAAGATCTAGAGCGGCAAAGAGAGAAAGAGTTGATGATAGTAACTATTCACATTCTAGGTTCAATAGACGGGATGGTTCAACATTTAGGAACATTTCTCAGGCAAGGTTCTTCAAGTGCTCTTTCAAAAGCCTAATAATGAAAGAGTGTTTAACCTGAAACATAAAGGAGATGGTAATAGGCCCTCTATTTTTACTTGTACTAAATGTACGAGAAATCATGAAGGGATGTGTCTAGGGGGTTTTATATCTTTTTTTGGGTGTGGAAACACAGATCACAAAATAAGGAATTGTCCTTAGTCTGAGTGGTTCGGGTGGAAATGCTCCTAACCAAAACCATATTTATGCTCTCAAAACTACAAGTGATCAAGAGACTTCCGCAGATGTTGTGATTGGTTTGTTAAAATTCTTCTATATAGATGTGTATGCTTTACTTGATTTGGGTTCTACTTTGCCATTTGGGACTCCTTTTGTAGCTATGAGATTTGATATGCTTCCTGACATTATGTTAGAACCTTTTTTCTGTCTCTATTTATAGGAGATGTCCCATTTCCTTGTCAAATAGAGTTACATCGGTTGATTTGATAGAGCATGACATGATATATTTTGATATCATCTTGGATATGGTTTGTTTCCATTTCTCTTATGCCTCTATTAGTTGAAGGACTATAGTTGTCAAGTTTCACTTTCAAATAATGTCAATTTCTTTCTTATCTAAAAATTGAGGAAAATGATCCCGATGTTTTGTGTTAACCATATAGTGAGGGTAAGGTATATGGAGTTCAAAACTCTTATTATTGAGTCGGTCCAATTTTAAAAGAGTTTTTGGATGTTTTTCTCAATGATTTACCCGGTATCCCTCCCAAAATGGAAATAGACTTTGGATTGACCTTCTCCCCGATACCCTACCTATCTTTATTCCTCCTTAAAGAATGGATTTGATGAAACTTAAAGAGTTAAAGGGACAGTTAAATAACATATAAGATAAGGGTTTCATCTGATCGAGTATCTCTCCATGGGGCTCTCTAGTAGTGTTTGTTAAAAATAAAGATGGTTCACTCAGTAAGTGTATCGGCAGTTAAACAAAGTGACTATAAAGAACAAGTATCCATTTCCCAAAATAGATGACTTATTTGATCAGCTCCAGGGAATAAGTTATTTCTCTAAAATTGATTTCCGATCGGGTTATCACCAATTAAGGGTAAAATAAGAAGATATTCAAAAAATGGCTTTTAGACCCCATCATTATGATACTTTGGTTATGTCCTTTAGTTTGATTAATGCCTCGGCATCGTTATGGACTTGATGAATAAGGTGTTTACACAATACCTTGATATGCTTGAAATTGTGTTTATAAATGAAATTTTGATCTAATCCGAGAAGCGAGAATGAGAATATAGATTATTTTAGAATTGTTTTCATATTCTCAAGGATCAATAACTCTATGCAAAGTTTAGCAAATGTGAGTTTTGTTAAGGGTTATAACTTTGATTGGCCAAATAGTTTCATGAAAGAGTATTGAGGTAGATCCAAAGAAGGCGCATGTGGTTAAGAGTTGGTTGAGACATAACACGACATACTTGACGTAACACGACATACTTGACCCCAAAGGGTCTTCATACAAGTCGTTAGCATAATCTTACACATAAATCCATAAGAATGATGCGGAAAAATTTACAACTTTCTTCACAAAATAAGTCTTTTATAAAATGAGTTTTCTACACTATGTCTCAAATTATCTAGAAATTTTGAATTAGAAACTCTTCGAATACAATCTTCTTAAAAAAGTTTAAAACATAAATGAAAGACATAAAGGACATATGGCCAAGCCCCTAAATACTATGAGGACTCACCAGTCTTCTTCTTCTTGATCTAGTAGATTCCTAGCCATGAGGATAAAATACAATATCGCCGAACCCTACACTTTTTGTAGAAAATGTAGAAATATGGGTTAGCACAAAAAGTACTTAGTATGAAAGCCATGCATAAAATCCTTCAAACATGCAAAAAAGGGACATTTTGTTTGAAACCATGCTATATGCTATTTTTGAATATCTTCTTTGGAATAGTTTGAGAAAGTAGCTCATAAGACAAACCATGCACATTGCATCATAGGATAAAGGATATCATCATAATCACAACCATAGTCTCCCTCATAAGTTAATGTGTACTCCAATCTTCACATGGCATAGTTCACATATATAATTTAATACCAATATCATATCATCATAATATAACAAACACATAAGAAACCTTGACCTATACTTGTGCAATGCATAAACAAGACCCCATAATCGTACCTACACTAAGTATTGTTTCTAAAAGACCATGATCATGCATAACATACCTTGACCTTATCCATATCAAACATTCACAAACAAGGAGACATTCAAGTTCATATCCTAAAATAAATAATACACTCATAAAAACTATTAATATCATGCATACATAAGGTCATTTATCTTTATAGTATAAGGAAACAACATCATAACCTCTTTATGAGTCTACTTTTGCAATTTACAAGTCCAGTCTCATGCCCCCACTCACACTAAGTAAATCTCCTTAAGAATTCATAAGTACAGTCAATGTTTATATTCATAATTAAATGTACATTCAACTCATAATCATCATATCATAAAAGAACATACCACAATCACTCTCAAAACCCACTTGTGCAATGCATGAATGAAGTCTCATACCCCCATCCATACTAAGTAGAACTTCTTGAGAAATCATAGTACATAAAAAGCATGTTCTTATCATAATTCATGTTCTTATTATATAGGAAAAACAACATTAACTGACATAGACCATGTGAGCGACATGGAATCTGGTGTCGTGGAACCCCACACCGAAAAAAGTGTCCTACTTGCCTAAGGTAAAACTAAATGTATAGATGTCAGGTGGATGCACTAGCTAAATACCTATGTGGGCACATAGTTATAGGATAGAGAGATTATTACTAGAAACTCAACCTATTGCATTGTGAGGAGAGCTTCCATCTCATGAGTTCATTTAAGATTACACAGCCTATTGCATTGATGGGAGGGTCTTTACCTTATTTTTTAAATCCACCTTGTGCTAAGAATTATATCTCAAAAAATTTACTTGTTTATTTTTTAATTGGATTTACATGTTTGAAGGGGTATTTTACCCTTCGTTCAACCCAACTCATAAAATAGCTCATAGATTTAATTAGGCGAGACTGGACTTTAAACTTTAGAATAATAATTATTATGTGATAACTTTCATAAAATATCATGTGTTCTCATGAGAATGTACTTTCCATAAACACAATAGGATCATCATTGTCATGTACATCTCATGCATAAAAATGTTTAAAGGCAGGGAAGATGGATATTTCATAAATACCATAATTACCCAATTGTCATAGGATCATCACTATATAAGTGAATAAAAAGTTCATATACATCCTCATAAAGATGTACAACCCTCATAAGTTTTCAGTTCAAAGGCCATCAGCCACAAGCAACACCTTAGTCACATAATAGCCATATTCATGCATGGGGTGAATGTATGTGATTTTTCTTCCATTGACCCAACAAAAAATATCATAATATACACTTTATTCTCAAAGTATTTATAAACATGAACATAGTATCATACTAATACATACACCTTATATCTTGCATTTATGGATCAGACTGAGTCAACACAACTAGCATTTAACGCATGAAACATAGACATAATAATGACTCAAGTAATCCATTCATTCTATGCATAAACTCATCTAATCATATTGTAGGTCATGTGTGTGAAGTCTTTACCCAACAATTCCATATACAACTAAACATACATAATATCTCCTTTCTTAAAGCATTAACATTCATAACTTATTCCCATTAGCTTTTACCCTTATATCCCTAGGAGTTATTTTCATATTACAAGACTTATTCTCAAGAAATGTCTTACATGTTCATCATGTACACCTAGTTCTCAACGAACCTAACCTCATGCCTTATTCTTGATCAATTATGTCATGTAGGAAAAAGACAACCCAAACTTAATACTAAAAAACCTTTACGCCTCATGTAATACCATATTAAGTTAGTACATGTCATCTAGATTTATTTATAAGAAATTCAAGTCTAGATGACCTAGTCTAAGGCAATTCATCAACAAGTCATCAATCTTAGAAAGTCAGATTTAAACCCACAATTGGCCTCTTTCATGACATCACCCTAGATTGCATAAATTTTACCATAGGATTTTAGGTTTATCAACAATACATGTTTTATTATACTAGAATAATGTAATTACACAAAGAAAAACAAGAATAATGTAATTACACCAAGAAAAAACATAAATCAAATAATCGGACCAGTATGTAACAATTCTCACTTCATGGATTCAATTTAGTATAGTGGGGATGATCATGGGTCCAAGGGGAGTTTTCATCATAAAACAATAAAAATCCCCAAATCTAATATTAATTCATCATAATTAACCATAATCAATTAATTGAAATCGTTTTGAAAGAAGACCTATGATGTAGATTAAAAACCCTAGGTTTAGGGAAATTGAGAACTTGAAAACATAATTTGAAGGGGCTCTTTGGGTGATAGCTTACGTAAGAACACTAACAAACACACACAGACTCAATCGATCGACAATTTGTTTGTGATAGAAAATGTATGCAGAGAGAAAACAAATTCAGTGTTTGCAAAACAGAAAAGTCTACCTTTTTATAGTCATTTTCAGCAAGAAATTAGTCTGTTCAAACAAATCTATTCAGACCCGTTTTTTCAAGAAAGTTGTGTATTTTGGAAAAAATAATGACTTTTTTGAAAAGTTTTGTCTTTTGGAAAAAGTTAACGACTCTTTGGAAATCAGATCGTTATTACTATTGCATGCAAATTTCAAATAAATTTCATTGGGCAAAAATTAATTCTATTATTTAACTAACATTCTGAATTAATTTATAAAAGAAATTGATTAACAAGATTTTTTTATTAACAAAATTAATTAAATAAACTTTGTCCAAAAAATTTATCAATCAATCACATCATTTGCCAAATCCAAATTAAAAGCTGAAGTCGAGGCCGAGCGAGCGACGAAGATAGTGCAAGGGAGCACCTTCTTCTTAACCCATTAAGAAGTAAAGGAAGTGTTTCCTAATATAAGGACAACAATTTATTTCTTCTACCAATACGGGAGAAATGATTTTTCGTTTTCCCTACAAAATTGGTTCCCTCACTTTTCTATTTTTCTTTTCTCTTTTCCTATTCACATTTTGCTAAGCCCAACAATCCCTACATGAATGGGGAATGGCTATTGTTAAAACTTATGCATGAAAATATATGCATATTTTATGTAAGGGTTAATCGTATCTGGATATGTAGGTCTCCCTTTAAACTTTTTGTTGTAAACATATATCGAATATACTTGGACAATCGGTAGATTTGATATCTTTGAACTGTCGAGATTTTTTGTATATGTAAACAACATAAGTAACATAATCAGCCCTTGAACTGTTCTTAGTTCTCATTGTTTTGTTCGTTTCAACCATGAAGACATCTCGATTAGTAAGTGCTTAGAGAACTGGCCTTACCGGATTCTTTTTGAAGCGGCTTACACTTCACACTCACATAGGTGGTTTGTAAATGTGTTTTCCCATAGATACAATATTTAATATACCCTGTATCTAACATAGATATCATTAAAAAGTCCTTATGTCTTTATGCTGGTCACAAAACATTGTCTCATCTTGTGAATGGACCATAAAATAATTTTTGACAATGTTGAACCATCATCAACTTTGTTTTATCTCCTTGAACATATATCTTGGGATCTCCTGTCTTCAAGGTAGAGTTACCGCCACGATAACTTGTTCTCGGACATAGTCCCATTACTGTTGATGATTTCTCAACTCCCTCTCTAGTTAGGCCTTTTGTAAGTGGATCCAACACATTATCCTTTGACTTTACATAGTCAATTGTGATAATTTCACTAGAGAGTAGTTGTCTAACAGAGATATGTCTTTGTCTTATGTGATGAAACTTGATGTTATCCAAAACACTTCTAGCCCTTCCTAGTGCAGCTTGATTATCACATTGTATGCATATAGGGACCATTGGTTTGGGCCAAAATGGAATATCTTTTAAGAAATTTTGGAGTCATTCAACTTCTTCACCTGCCTTTTCTAAGGCAATGAATTTTGACTCCATTGTTCAGTGAGCAACACATGTGTTGTTCGGATGATTTCCAAGATACTTCTCCTCTACCAATAGTGAAAATGAGCAATACATGTGTTGTTTGGATGATTTCCAAGATACTTCTCCTCTACCAATAGAGAAAATGTATCCACTTTTGGATTTTATTTCAGTTGATTTAGTAATCCAATTTGCATCACTACATCCTTCAAGAACTGCTGGACATTTGTTGTAATGCAAGGCATAATTTTGAGTTTCATCTAAGTATCCCAAAACTCTCTTCATTGCCAACCTATTATTTTGATTGGGATTACTTGTGTATCTACTCAGTTTACTGATAACACAAGCAATGTATGGTCGTGCACAATTCATGACATATATTAAACTTCCCACTACTCTGGCATAGTCCAATTGAGACTGCCTTTTACCTTTATTCTTTGCAAGATAAAGGTTCATATCAATTAGGGTCTTTACCCTTTTGAAATTTAAATAATTGACGTTTTCAAGTATCTTTTGAATATAATGAGTGTGAGACAATGCTAGACTATTAGAATTTTTGAGAATATTAATTCCCAATATTGCATCGGTAACTTGTAGATCTTTCATATCAAACATAGCGAGCATACACTTAGTAGCTTTTACATTAACAATGTCCTTGCTCATTATCATCATGTCATCCAAATATAGACATATAATGACTTCCTTATTATGAGTATATTTAATGCAAACACATTTATCACATTTGTTGATCTTAAATCTATTAGAAACATGGTTTCATCAAACATTACATTTCATTGTTTCAGTGCTTGTTTTAGTCCATAAAGTGACTTAATAAGTTTGCACACTTTCTTTTCGTTAACAAGAACTATAAAATCGTCAAGTTGTTTCAAGTAAATTTCTTTCTCCAGCCCTCCATTTAAGACGGCGATTTTCACATCCATTTGATGGATTTCAAGACCGTATACTGCAGCTAGGGCAATTAACATCCAAATTGATGTAATTCTAGTCAACGGAGAGTATGTATAAAAATAATCAAGACCTTATTTTCTAAAGCCTTTGACAACAATTATTTCTTTATATTTGTCAATAGTTCCATCATCTTTCATCTTCCTTTTTAAAGATCCATTTTGAACCCAAGGGTTTTTTCCCTGGAGGAAGATCAACAAATTTCCTGGTATGATTGCTTAGGATTGATTAAATCTCACTATTGACATCCTCTTTTCACGAGTTTAAGTCAGTACACAACAATTCTTCCTTGAACGTTTGAGGCTCATTTTCAAGAAGAATTGTTATAAAATCATATACAAATTAAGTAGTCGTCCTTTGACGTTTACTGCGCCTTGGACTCTCTTCATTGGTTTCATTCTGTTTTAGTTCTTCTCGAGGTTGTTTAGACCCCCCCCCCCCCAACTAGATGACTCAATTCCATTACCATATTATCATGAATATTTGGATGTTCAGACTTATGAACTAAAAATCGACATGCCTTACTATTTGTGGCACATCCAATGAATACACAATCCACATCCTTAGGCCCTATTTTCACCCTGTTAGATATAAGAACCTAGACTTTGGCTAGAAACCCTCACACTTTGAAATATTTCAAGTTGGATTTTCAACCTTTCCATTTCATATATGGAATAACATGTGTCTTCGTGTGAGAAACTCTATTGAGTATTAAATTTGTTGTAAGGATAGATTCCCCCCACAAGTTTTCTGGTAAGCTTGAACTTATAAGTAAGGCATTCATTATTTTCGTTAAAGTTCAATTTTTCCCTTCTGCAATCTCATTAGATTGAGGAGTGTAAGTAGCAGTCGCTTGATCGATTATTTCATTTTCCAAGCATATTTCTGCAAATGGAGATTCATATTCTCTGCCTCTATCACTTCTAATCATTTTGATCTTTCTATCCAACTTATTTTCAACTTCAGTTTTATATTGCCTAAATGTATTTATTGCTTCATCTTACCATTTATCAAACAGACATAACAATATCTAGTGCAATCGTCAATAAAAGTTAACAAAAAACTTTTTCCCTCCACGTGATTGTGTTGAATTCATGTCACAAGTATCAATGTGAATCATTCTTAAGTGATTTCAATTCCTGTCAACAAATTTATAAAGATGCTTATCATACTTAATTAAACAAAAATTTGGCATTTTGATTTATTCACTCAAATTTTGGCAAAACATTTAAGTTAATCAATTCTTACAAATTTTTGTTATTAACGTGTCCCAAATATTCATGGCATAAATATTTAGACTCAAGCAAGCAAAAGAAGCAGAATCTTTGTTCATATCCACTACATTTACATTGAGTTTGAAAATGCCATCATTGAGGTATCCTTTTTCCTACATACATTTCCTTCTCACTCACTACTACTTTATCAGAAACAAACACACATTTGAATCCATTCTTAGTCAGAACTGGACCTTGCCTGATGTCATCTTTAATAGGACCTTGCCAGTTCCTTCCACCTTTGCAACAACGGAGCTTGCCATTAACAACTTCTGGTCTGTAGGTGCTGTAGTATATTATGAAAATAGTTTTTTGTTTGCACAAACATCGCATGAATCACCAGAATTTATCCACCATTCTCTTGAATAATCAACCAAGTTACATTCTGAAATCATTGCACAGAGATCGTCAATTTCTCCTCTGTATTCAACAAAATTCTTTGTATCCTTCTTTTTCTTGTCCTTCTTGGGACCCCAACATTCAGTAGCCTTATGACCACATTTTTCACAATTGAAAAAGCTTCCATTGAATTTCTTTAAAGGAGGATTACCTTTTAGACCAGATGTTTTCTTTCTTTTATTTAATTTTGTGGGATCTTCTTCTACAATATTTACTCCAGATATTGTTGAATTACCACGTGACCTTTTTTCTACAACATTGATATCCTCTTCAATTCTCGACCTTACAAAGAGATCTTCAATAGTCATCTCCTTGCATTTATATTTCAAGTAGTTTTTGAAGTCCTTCCACAATGGAGGTAACTTCTCAATAATGGCAATCACTTGAAAAGCATCATTGATAACCAATCCTATATTAAAGATTATGTGAGTATTAAAAATAAACTTAATATTTCTAACATGGATATTAAATAAATTTATACCTTCAGCAAAGAGATCATGAATTATGACATGCAGTTCTTGAACTTGGGTGACGACGGTCTTACTGTCTTTCATCTTACATTTAAGAAAATTTGCCACAATGATCTTCTTCATTCTGGCATCCTCTGTTTTGTACTTCTTTTCTAAAGCATCACAGAGTTTTTTGAGGTTTTTACATTACTGCACACATTGTACAAATCATCTTGCAGGACACTCAGAATATAATTTTTACACAAAAAATCTGAAATGTGTTCATGCTTCTATTAGCAAGAATCTTTCTTTAGATGGAGTTTCATCCAACATTAGAGGAACATTCTCATTAATGAACCTCTGTAGACTCAGCTTAGTCATATAAAAGAACATATTCTGTTTCCATCTCTTGAAGTCGACTCCATAAAATTTTGCAAGTTTCTCAGTCGACGTTAGGGCAGCAGTTGAAAGATTTGTGTGCAACCGATGTTGTTGCAGCACTTACTGTTGCGGCACTCATTGTTTCAGCATTTACTTAACTTGATAGTCATTATTCTATCACAAATGGTAGATAATTTTAGTATGTGAAAACTAAAAGTAAAGGATAAATCCATACACAACTTGTTTTTGATTTAACGATAAAGTTTTATGTTCTTTTAATTGTTAATCGAATGAATTTTAAAAATTCAAACAGAGTAGAAAACCATAAAGGTTTTAATCTCTAGAAACCTCAAATATAGAAACTATTAAATTTCTTAAGATTGTTATCTCCTATATTAACGTTAGTCAAAAATACAGAAATAGAAATAACATGAAATAGAAAGAAAAACATTTAATCCGAGTCCACAGGAATCACTGTCTTTATTTAAGAAATTTAAACCTTCACTGTACCCGAGGCTGCAGATTAATTTCTCCTAGGATAAAATGGATTAATCTGTTAGATAAGTAGCGGTTCCTCAAAATTCAATAACTTCAGCGAATATAAGAGCAGTAACAAGCACACACAGATTAGTCGATCGACAATTTTTTTGTGAGAGAATAGAATTTCAGTGTTTGAAAAATGAAAAAGACTTCCTTTTTATAGCCAAAATGTGTTTGTTCAAACCCATTTTTTTTCAAAAAGGTGCGTCTTTTGGGAAAATAATGATTTTTTCATAAAGATGTGTCTTTTGGAAAAAATTAACGACTTTTTGAAAATAGATCATTATTACCGTTCCATGCGAATTTTAAATAAATTTTGTTGAGCCAAAATTAATTTTGATATTTAACTAACATGCTGAATTAATTTATAAGATTAAATAAATTGATTAACGCGATTTTTTTGTTTAACAAGTTGATTACATAAATTTTGCCAAAAAATTTATAAATCTATCACATCATTTGTCAAATCCAATTTCAAAGCCGAGTCCGAGCGAGCGACGACGGCACGAAGGGGAACCTTCTTCTTGACCCTTTAAAATGTAAAGGAAGTGTTTCCTAATATAAGCACAACAATTTCCTTTCTTCTACCAATATGGATAAATGACTTTTCATTTGCACTTTGCAAATGACTTTTCATTTTCCTCCAAAATTGGTTCCCTCACTTTCCCATTTTTCTCTTCTCGTTTCTCATTCACATTTTGCTAAACCCAAAAAAATAGTTTACTGAATCTCAAAACTTCGGTAAATATACTCAGTATGAAATATAAGTTTAAAATAAGACATCATAAAGACTCTCCAAAATTGTCTATCTATGAAGTGTCTACTATAGAAAGATGAGTGTTGAGAAAAAACCACGACTCTCAAAGATGCTACTAATACTAATAAAGTCCTCCATAAGCAAAAAGTCCTCACTAAAAAGCTGATGAGCCTATAAAGTGATCTCAAAAGACTTTTTTTGAGGATCCTAAGAACCTATACTCCATCATTAAAAGATACAAGCTGAATGACATTAGTACATTGACATGATGAGTATGAAATATAGTTGAGTAGCAAGTAATTAACTGAAAAGACTACATAAATGTAGATATAACTTAATATAAAGAAAGGAAAAAAATGTAAATTATTTAAAGTTTTACGAAATACCTTCTCATCTCTCAACTGAACAGTAGGTGATATATAAAAATACACTTTAACACTACTGAGATATTCTCTAACCACAAACGATCACTTTGTGCTAGTTAATGATACAACATCTCTCTCACGCAGTTCGAATTATCATATAGCTTGATGGGATATAGATTACCTTAACTAAGTGGATCCACAAATCATTGATTGATGACAATTAAGATTCATCTAAAATGTATAATCTTGTACCCATGTTGGTACACATGGTTTATGAGAAATGTTAGTTGTCACAACTTATCCCTATATTGTTGTTCAATACTTTTCAAAATAATACATACTCATGCTCAATTTTCATACTCTTTATCTGGTTTGAGATAATTGCTCAAATTATCCTCTTATAAGAGGTTACTTCTCTTCTAATATTTTTGAACTCATAACACATTAGAAATCAAATTTTATCTTTTATCAAAGTAAAAACTTATATTTTAGGAAATACTTATTTCCCTTATATTCTTACTCAAAACCATACTTGAAATCTCATTCACAAAAGTATATAAAAATCATATTATGATATGATCATTAATGACTCGAAAAGTCATACTACATTAATATTAATGGTACATCTAGATACCATATTAATTAAATATTGATGGCATGCTCGACTGTCATACTAATATTGTTGTAAAACGTTTTCTCAAAATTCATCTTTACTTTTTCAAAAACTTAGTTTAGAACTCAAATTTGGCTTTAAAAAGCTTCTAGAGTATTATAACACAATTCATAGTATTCATGATGAATTATGACATGAATGACACAATTTAGGGGTGTTAATAACAATATGTAAAATCAATACTCAGAACTCAAGAATGCAAATGATTCAAGAACTTGGAACTCTAAACTCAAAAATATTACTCATCTCAAGAATACTCCATTTATATGGTGCTTGTCAAAATATAGACATGAAACAAATCAATTCAGGTATTGTGCTAGAACTCAAGAACTTCTAATCAACTCATTTCAAGAATACTCAAATCTAGGGATAGAATATTAGATTACACTTCTACTTATTTGAAAGTAGATGGAGGATGTGAGGACGAACTAGTACAACACTATAATAGTCTTACATGCTTCAAAGAGAGGTTCTTGAAGAATCTCATAGAAGAACTTGATTAGAAGAAATCCTAGTTTGAAAGAGAAAAATAAGAAAAATTTTCTTGAGATTCTTGAATTTATTTATTTTTTAAAATATCAATGGTTAAGAATTATGATTTTATATTATTGGACATAATTGTATGGAGGAACTTGAGTGTGAAAAATGAAATTCTTTGAGACGGACTTACCTTGAAGAAGAATCTTGAAAATGATTGAAAGAATCTTGAATGAAAGTGTTTTGCTTTGATTTTTCCTTAAGGTTTGCCTTAGGGTTTGAGAGACAAAAGAATGAGGGATTAAAGGATGAAAATCAAATTGTTTTTAGTATTTGATTAGTCAAAAAAGTTGTTCGGTATTTTCTTATAGGTAAAATGATAAAAAAAAAAATAGACCGTTTTAAATGTTTTTCCGTCGGCTAATTTGTCACTATATTATATCAGGTTACTGAAATGGTTATAACTTTTCACTAGTATTTCGGACTAACGGAAAATTATTGGAAATTGAAAGAAGATTCAAATACTTTTTATTTGATATGTTACGGGCCACACAGCTTTTTATGTTTAAAAAGGAAAATGCGCAAATACCCCATCAACATATGCCCGAAATCTCAGAGACACTCTTATACTATACTAAGGTCTTATTTCCCCCTGGACTTATTTCATAATTAAGTTTCTACCTCTTTTTGGCCTATAAGACACAATATTGTTGGCCCAACGCTGGCTGATTTTTTTTTCAAGCTAGTGCCACGTAAGTCGAAAAGGGGTAGAAAATTACTTATAAAATAAGTTCAAGGCGGTAATAGGACTTTAATATAGTATAAATGTGTCTTTGAGATTTCGGATATAGGTTGAGGGGATACTTGTTCATTTTTCCTTAAATTAATAATACAAATATTATTTACCTTTATTCTCTGATTTATTTTAAATCTATTTAAAATTGTCTTCTTTAATTTAATATATGTCCATTGATTAGAAATATGCATATGCACATGAATTTTTTCGAAATAAATAAAGTTAAGAAATGGATATTTACAAGTTCTTTTTCCCCCTTTTTTAAGTATTTATATTTCTTTTGTGTGTGTATTGTTGATAAGAAACATATATATAGGTTTCTAATTGATAGAAATTAGAATTTGTGTTAGGATTGAGATTTTTGAGTTTGAATATTTTAGATTTGTGTTTTTTATTATTATTTTTTATCTTTTTCATAATAAGCTTTTTTCACGTTTTTTTACTTTTATTTTATTTTAGCTTTTACATTATGTTTCCTTTTTATCTTTTTTTATTTATTAGTTTTTTTGTCACCGTTTTGTATGTTTATTTGCTTTTCTTACTTTTTGGTCGTTTTGTTTGGTTTTCGTTTCTCTTTTTTTTCTTTTATTATTTTTCCTCAATATTTTCCTATTTACATTCGTTCTTTTGTTTTCTATTATTATTTCATCTGCTTTCTTATTATTTTTTATTTAATTTTCCTAATTATTTGTTGCTTATTTTTTACCATAAAGCTATAAATTATATCCATAATCATCTTACTTTTATCGTAAAGGCAAAATTATTATTTTTTAATCAAATAATATATTAAAAAGACAAACATATTTCACAAAGCTTTTCTAATCATAATCAAACTTTAATTTATAATCAAATCTAACAAATCTATGATAATATATAATCTCCTAATCACTTTAATTAATGATCAAATATCTATGCAATTAAATAACGAGCACGTAATTAACTACGTACATGGAATTATTATTTAGCGATTATAGATAATAATGCTTGTATTTTTAAAAAAAAAATGGGCCTAATTGTAAAATAAATATAACTTTTAAAAGAACAAAAAAACAGAGAACATTATCTGAGAAAACATGAGACCTTAATTCAACAATTTTTTCTCATGATTTTACATTAAAAAAACTCAAGCATATTCTTTTCATAAACCTTTTAAGAAAAATAAAATAAAATAAAATAAACAGGTTAGGACAAGAACGCACATTCAAATTGTTTTAGAATAAACAATGATGAGTAATGTATAAATCTATAGATTTATACCATTAGAAAGGTCAACTTTAATATCTACAAACTTGAATTTATACGATTAGAAAGGTCAATTTTAATATCTACAAACTTGAAACAACGAATAAAATCTTGTACTCTAAATTTATTTAACAAATGACAACTCACTTTTTTTCTTTTTGTTTTTACTGTCGTATTTGTTTTTCTGTCTCCTCTTTTTTTTTTTCTTTTTGATTTCTGTCCGTGTGTGTGCATTTGTAGGAATGTATGTGTGCGTCGTGTGTACAGAGGAGTGTGTGTCGTGTAAAAAAAAGAGTGAGGTGAGTGTGGGGGGCGGGGGGCGGGGGGTTGAGGGTAATGCATGGGTAGTTTCTTTTATCTTTTTTTTAAAAAAATAAATAAAAATAATAATGTTAACTAATTATTTTGAAATAATAAAACGTAAGAAAATTCAAATAGCTAGACTAAAAATGTAATTAAAATACCAACTTATTTATTAAAATTTATAGTAAAAGAAGACAGATATTTTGTAGTTTTCCAATTTTTTACAATAAACTTACTAAAATACGATGAAAAATAAAATAGCTATTATATATATAAAAGCAAAATTATGTACTAAAAATGGTGTAATACCTTAATTTCGGTAAAAAATTGTGTCTACAGTTTGCTCCTCTTTGACTGGAAACACGGAGAGTTTTCAGACAAAGAAGTGGATAACGTGCCAATTTTAACCGGACTTGTATTTGAAGAAAGAAATTTTGTACAATCGAGTCTTGGTTTTGGACATCCGGCATATCGGGATTATAAAGGAATCAGGTCAAGTGTAGTTCAAGGACACGAGGTGATGAGTTGGAATTTAATTGAGGTTCCATCGACGCTCCATGTGGCGGCTCTTATCCTTACATAAAAAATGAAGGCTAATAGTTAAAAGAAAAATAAAAGTACAAGCTCCTAATGATGCAACTTCTCTTGAGTCTTCACTTGAGTCTTGAATTTCATACATCACCTTGATTTTTGGGTGAGTGTCTTGATTTAGAATTGGATTGGATGCTTAACTTTATACTTATAGTGAGCTTTTGACACTCTTCACAAGGACAACTTGTAAATGCTCTTGTATGACGTGATTTTTCTTGATTAGAAGCTGAATAGAAATATGTGTCAGGTGGTCAGGCTGCTACATGTAGTGAAGAAAATGATACTTCCTATCATGGGGATTGATCATTATGAAAGAATTTGAAACTTTGTTCTTGAATTTCAAATTCATGCGCTTAAAAAATCCTGAAAACCATCACAAATAAAAGGAATAAACAAAATTTTTGCACTAGTTTTCACTAGAAAAATTTTGTGAGTTATTAGCAAATGTAAATTTGAAAAAATTATACTTAGACTAGGAAGTGCTTATTTCAAACTAGAAAGTGTTTATTCGAAGAGAAAGTAGTCAAATCTCATTATGTAGGAGGAACCTGCTATCCTGAAACTCATTATTCAGGAGGATCCTGCTAATCCAATTATCAAGGAGGGTCCTACTAGCCTCATTATTCCGGGGTGGGGGGGGGGGGTTCCGCTAGTCGAATTTATCCAGGAAAGTCCTGTCAGTCCCATTATCCAGGAGGATCCTGGTAATTACATTATCTAAGAGGGTCCTGTTAGTCCAATTATCCAGGAGGGTCATGCTAAGCTCATTATCTAGCAGGGTCATGATAGTCCCATTATCTAAGAGGATGGTTTTAGTCCTATTATCTAGGAAGGTCCTTCTAGTCCCATTATCCAAGAGTATCTTTGTAGTCACATTATCCAGGAGCGTGCTATTAGTCTTATTATCCACGAGGGTCCTACTAGTCCTATTATTCTAGAGAGTCATGTTAGTCCCATTATCCGGGAGGGTCCTGCTTATCCCATTATGAGGAGGGTCCTTCTAATCCTATATTATCCATGAGGGTCTTGATAATCCCATTATGAGAGGGATCCTGCTAGTTTCATTATCTACGAAGTTCTTATTAATCCAATTATTCAGGAGGGTCCTTCTAATGTCATTATAAGCAGGATCCTGCTAGTATGATTATCTAGGAGGATCCTGCTAACCCCATTCTCTAGGAGGGTCCTGCTAGTCCCATTATCCATAAAGTTCCTATTAATCCCATTATGAGGAGTGTCTTGCTTGTCCCATTATTCATGAGGGTCCTGCTAATCCCATTCCAAGAGGTCCTACTAGTGTCATTATCCAGGATGATCCTGCTAATCTCATTATGAAGTGGGTCCTGCTAATTCCATTATCCAGGAGGGTCCTTCTAATTCCATTATCCAGTAAGGTCCTGCTAATCCCATTATGAGAAAGGTCCTACTAGTCCCATTATCCAGGAGGGACCTGTTAATCCCATTATGAGGAGGGTCCTTGCTATACTATGTCGCATTGTTCAGCAAGTTCCTTACAAATGTAAGATGATAGAGTGTTTATTCTCTAAGGTTAGAATGAAACTAGTGTTCTTATTCCCTAGAAATGAGAGTGATTTTTTTTAAACCAATAAAAATATGCCTCAAATTTCAGATGAGGAACTTGAAAATCTTTTCTATTTATAGTTTATTGATTTGTTTAAAATGATCTAATTTTTATCATTCAAGGGTATAAAATTTTATTCTGTGAGACCAGGACCTGTTGTAAGATTGTCTATGAATCTTGTATAGTAAGAATAAGGTCAAATATAGTTCATATCGATAAAAAATTATTATTTAGTTTCTTGATTGTTCCTACAGAAGATATCTTTTTGAGAAACGAATCAGTTCATGGTTGTCTATATTTTGACCTTAGTTGGTACCAACAATTAGTTTATGCATGAATTAAATTCAATTACTTTCATGCAAATTTGAAGTTAACTTTGACTAATCCCTATAATTTCAAAACGTATCTCAAACATTCTTAAGTATTTGCAAGTTGAGTTCGTCTTATCTAAATAAAATTATTCATATCCTCATGTTTGAAATGCTTTCGCAACAAATGAAGTCCTTTTTCACACAATAGAAACATTCTGATCTTAGGACATTTTAGAGGTCACTCACTTAGAAAGATGTTCAATGCATGAGATCCAGATACCATATGCTTCAACTAATGTAAGAATTCACTAATGTGATAACACAAAAAAAAATCAAAAAGGATCTGACATTAGCTTATAATGTAGGATTAAATAAATGTAGGATATTCGTTTGGGATATAGTGATTATATCTTCCTTAAAGTTTGCACAATCCTCTCAATATTTTCATTTTTCGCATTTGACCTTTATTTTCTTTAAAGCTTCTTCTCATTTATTTTCTTTTTTTTTAATTTCCTTTCCTTTCTGTCAGAGATTTTTCATTTTTTAGTCTAGCTTAATCATTTTTATTAACTTTCACATATTTGGCCTTTTCATTTTGTCACCCAACTCAGGTCTTTGGCGTTGTGTATCTAACTTACAGTACTCTTAGGGAGGTGAGACCAACGAATAGTGCATTTATGCACTCAGAGTTATTTGAATAAAAATGTTTCATGCTCAAAATAGGAAATCTATGGATAACATGTCATTCGGTAGGCTTGAAAGACATAATCGAATCAAACAAAGCCTATAATCCTTTTCAAAATTAAGTGTTGTTTAAAATTTTGTTTCTACCAAAATTCTTGCCAAGTTCTCGATCAGCAAAGTCATATCATTGAATTTTATATTTGATGCTCACCGCACAATGCACTTGAAACATGAATTTGAATTTATTCTAGCCTTAATTTTAAGCAACACATATTATCATGTATTACGTAATTATATTAGGAGATACCAAAAGAAGTCTATTGGTCACAATAAGGTTGATCTTCTTTCCACATAGTTTAACACTTTATTACTTTTTCTTATGCATAATCCTAAGCATGTTGGTACCAATCAAGTCAAAACAAATCTAAATAAAAATCTATTTTTTGCCCCAATTTATGTGAGGAGGATTTTTAGATTTTTTCTTCGTTGGACAGATCTCACAATAAGGTTGTCTACATATTTTTCAACAAAAGAATCAGGTCAAACATATTTTTTTCTTATGCATAATCCTAAGCATGTTGGTACCAATCAAGTAAAAAAAAATTAAACAAAAAAATCTATTTTTTTGCCCCAGTTTATGTGACGAGGATTTTTAGACTTTTTCTTGGTTGGACAGAACCTCACAATAAGGTTATCTACATAGTTTTCAACACAAAAATCAGGTCAAACATAGTTCACAAAAATTATTAACCTAAAATTGTTTTAATAAGAAATATTTCTTGTTAAAAATAATTAATAAGGATCACCAAACCCGACGAGGGTTGCCTACATATCTCATCGAATTGAGAATCATGTGTGCGTAGTTGATACGCTCAAACTTACTTCTCAAATAAGAAGTAAAGCGGTCGTGTCAAGTAAATAACCCAACTAGTGAGGTTGGGATCGTTCCCACGAGGAAAATAGTCTAGACTTAACTTCAACTTGTTATTACTATTGTTTGGTCAATGACTTCCTTGGAAAGTAAAAAAATAATAAAGGGGTGTTTCTTCTAAATGAGTGAAAATAAATAACGAACTTAAAAGAGACACTTAACAGCTTCAATAGTTGGATTTTAATCAATTAATCAAAGTAACAAGGGTTTACGTGTTCCCACAGGTTCATAACTTGATAATTCTAACTATAACAATTATTTCCTAGTATCTTGCATGCAAAGTGATAAGTTATGTATTTCTAAATCCTTGGTCCGGCATCTAGAAAATCTCACTCCACACCTTGTTTCCGCTACGTGTGTTGCTATCCTAACCCTTATCCTTACCTCATATTAAGCATCGTATTCGATATTTGACTAAGTTATTTCCTCGAACCAATAAATACTAGCCTATTAGATAGTATACACTAAATATATGTTAATAATTCTTTTCCTATTATCTACCTCCTTGGTCCGGCAAGTAGCATTAAGGCGAGTTCTAACGTTGGCCATCCGTTAAAAGGACTTCTAAGCGAAAGAATTATTAATACATGCAAAACACTATTCTAGAATTGTTATTTTAGTTAAGGTTTATCTCATTATTTGCCTATGGTTCCCACAACCCTAGTTATGGAGTTTAGTTACTCATAGCCATAAACATAATATTCAAAGATAGTAGATAAGAATTCATGTACTTACTCCAATGAGAAAGAGTAAAATTCAAAAGTTTGCTTGATTTATCTCCAAAAATCACTTGCAAGAATCTCAAAATCCAACAATAATACACAAAGTCTAAAAATCTTATGTCTAACTATCTGGTGTCTAACCCCCAAAATGAGATTTTTTCGAACTATTTATACAAAATAAAAAACCTAATTAAACAAGGACTATGTTTGCTGGAAATCTTCCAAAACGCGGCTGCCAATCCGTCATGGATTTCGTCGTCCCATACTTGTGCAATTTCTTCTGCTGCTCTCTTCATTACCCTCGACGGCAGGTATGACGGATCGTCATAGGCACAACGGTCCGTGGAGGATCTCCGTTCCAAAACACTTGAACTCTTGGAATATGGGTACTGGGACTACTTCTCTGTTCTTCATGACGAACCTGCAGGACGGACCGTCATGGATACAACGGTCCGTCACGCTTTCCGTAACCCCACACTTGGTAAGACTTCCCCATCTTCCTTCAGCAGCTGCACTACGCTGTCACCTATGGATCTTCACGAGCATGACGGACCGTCACAAACTCCGTAGGTGGTCTCTTCTACATTTCTTCGCTCAAAAACCTCCGCATTCATCTTTGGACAGATTTCCTGCAAATAAGGAGAAACTCATATATAAATTAGCACAAAAAGGCTTTTAGACACACACTAAAATTATGAAAAAAGCATTAAAAGTACATTGAAATCATGGTTAATCAACACCCTCAACTTAAATTCGTTGTTTGTCCTCAAGCGACGCACTATGACTCAATACACAATCTTCGTACAATAGTATCCATGTGTTATCCTTTGCAATCATTTGGCTATTAATCCTGATTAATCTCATCATATTTATGCATGCTATCACTATTAGGCTTGAATTATGTGGAATCAGACCATGACACAGACTCACCATGCATTAACACCTATCCTCTTCAATTTCTCACTGAGGTGCTAATTATTCCGGTAATGCAACTAGTGTCCTCACTTCAAAATAAAATCCTCATTTTTCACACAATGATTTAATTTTTCAACACTCACTCTCAGAATAAATTCACACTCATTCATACCGATTGCCATAAGCTTGCCCTTATTTTCACTGCTTTAAGTTCGCTATACAACCCATAGGATCACGATGGGACTTTCTTAGCTTGTAACATAGGCTCAGGGTCCGGTAGGGTATATTTAGGTATACATTAGTGAATTTTTGCCCTCCTTGACATATCGGCTAAACATACCATTTTCTATCATTTTTTTTACCGAGTTTCCCACATTCTTTCACCTTGTTATTTTCCCTTTTTTCTTCATTTGTGTAAGTGACTCTCTTCTTTTCTTGCTTGTATATATTTTTTTTACTTTTCTTTCAACTAATTCTTGAGTCACTTTACTTTTGCTCTTTCTCTCTCTTTGTTCTTTCAACTCCACTTTTCAGAGCATTCCTCATAATAGCCACCCTTAACTCATGGCTTTGCCATGAGTCAAAGTACACATTACCCAAAGTAGGGTCAGGGCCATAAAAAGGTTGTTTACTGCATTAGCCACCCTCAACTTATGCTTTTGGCATAAGATGAGGTGCACATGTCCAAGGAGGGACCAGGGCCAACACATTATTCCCAGAAAAGATCAGTTGGGGTGAAAAAGAAAGGTCTAATTTAAGCTCAAATCATTTGGATCAAAGAAGGATAAATTTCATTTGGTTTTCTTTTATTTAGGATAAAAATGGGCTATATTGAATAATGGCCTATGATCCTTTCCTAATTGTCTGTTACTTCTTACTTTTAGCAGGACTAACCAGGCAAGTTTTAGCTAAGTACAAATAGTGGACTATTCAAATCTTTCTCACACTCACTTGACATCTCATCACTCTACCAGATTATCAGACACGTAGTTCGAATTTTTGACTTAGGTTCATGCAATGGTGTACCTCTATGACATGCTTAGAACCACACATTTCTCAATTACTATGCCTAGTCATGCATCATTTTCCATTTTATCAGGATATCATTTTAGCCATCATGCTCCACAATTAAAGTATGTACACAAGATATAAACATGCCGGTTCAACAGAAAAAGTAATCAGTCTTTCGGGGAAAAAGAACACAGGCAAGAAAACCCCAAAAAAGGATAGTGAATTGGGCTACTCAGACTTCACCCTAGCACTCACTTTCCATTTACCCCACCCCAACATAAAGACATGCAATTGTCCCCAATGCATAAAAAATGGAGATACAAGAGTGGTAGGTGAATCAAACCTGGGTCGTAAAGCGCCGACAATCAGCACGGACCGTTGTGATTATGACGGTCCGTTGTCGATGTCCGTCATGGGACACTTAAAAAAAATAGAGACCCTTAAGAGAGGGGTCTCTGACCGTCATGACAGTTATGCAGGACGGACCGTCGAGAGTATGACAGTCCGTCGTAGATGTCTGTTGGAGGACACTTAGAAAATGTGAGAGACCCTTAGGAACAGGGTCTCTGACAACAAGAACGGTTGTGCACGACGGACCATCGATAGAACGACGGTCCACCGCATGTGTCCGTTGGTGACTGTTGCAGAGTGATTTTCTGCAAAATTTCCTGGTGATGTGCCTGCAAATTTAAACCCCATTAGTAGAAAATTCTACCATTACTAGAAAGAAAGAAAACAAAAACTATAAGTATTGGGTTGCCTCCCAACAAGCGCCTGATTTAACGTCACGGCACAACTGAGGACACTTGATTACTCAGCCTTCATCAAGATGGTATGCCTCTATCATTTCATTCACCGATGTAGTATGCCCAAAATAGAGTTTTATTCGTTCTCTATTCACCTTAAACCGTACTCCCTCCTTGGTTCTTAACTCAACTGCTCCATGAGGGAATACTTGGGTAATCAAGTTAGGGCCAATCCATTTGGACTTGATCTTGCCCGGAAGACAAGGCAACCCAAAACTGTCTAAAAGCACCAAATCCTCAGCCATAAACTCTTATTTTGCACTTTTTTGTTCATTCTCCTTCTTCATCCTTTCTTTCAGGGATATGGCGGATACCTATTGGAGCTCATCACTCTGCCTCATGGTCCTACAAATGTTGAAGGTCGCTTCTTCATTGTTCAACCGAAATTTCATCTGCCCCTTTTCCATATCAACTAAGGCTCTACCTGTAGTAAGGAATGGCCTCCTAAGAATAATAGGCACTTCAAAATCGACTTCACAATCAAGAATAACAAAATCTGCTGGAAATGAGAATGACTCCACTTTTACTAACACATCATAGAGTATTCCTATAGGCCTTTTCATTGTTCGATCAACCAGCAGTAGCCGCATCCCAGTGGGTTTTGGGTTACCCAAACCCAACCTCTTGTAAATAGAGAGGGTCATAAGATTTATACTTGACCCCAAATAACATAATGAATTCACAAAATGTAATGATCCGACTGTACAAGAAATAGTAAACGCACCAGATCTTCTTTCTTTTGTACGAGAGATCTTGTAGGAATAGCACTACTATGCTGCATTCTATCATCATCCTCGAAAGTGACCGATCTTTTCTTTGTAACCAAATCTTTCATAAACATTGCATAACCGGGCATTTGTTCTAGAGCTTCTACCAAAGGGACATTGATAGAAAGCTGCTTCAACATTGTTATAAAACGCTGATATTTACCATCCTCGGTGTTTTTCACTAATCTGTGAGGGAATGTTGGTGGTGGTCTAGGACTGGGAATTACCTTTATAGGGACTTCTGTATCTTTCCAGTGCTCTCTTCTGCTTTTCCACTACCCTTTACCAAATTATCATCATCCTTTCTCACCTTTTTCTCATTAGACGGCATAGGTGAGTCAATGGTTTGCTTACCACCCCGAGCAGTGATTGCCATACAGTGGGCATCATTTTTCAGATTTTGGACAGTGTTGCTAGAAAGAGTGTCCGGTTGCCGTGTGTTCACTATCGCAGATAATTGGGCCATTTGCAACTCGATCTACTTAATCTATATTCATGTGTATCGACTTTTTGCCCAACACCTGCTAAATCACACCTTAACTCTTTAATGTGCTCATCACTAGCATCAAACCTTCTCATCATTTTGTGCAACATATCCTCAACTCGCGCAATACTACCTCCACCATCCCTAGGAGTAACTTCATAATTTTAAGGAGGGACATAGGGCTCATTTCTGTTACCGTAGTTACCCTTGTTGAAGTTGTTGTCACGTTGTAGTTTCCATCTCGAACATAATGACCCTCACGGTTATAGTTACCATAGATCCGACCTTGGTTCCCTTGGCACCAATTATCCTGATTTGAGCCTTCAGCACTCGGTCGAAAACCCCCTGTCTGCTCATTTACTGCATAGGAGTCCTCCGCATAATAGCATTCATCATTAGGAGGTGGTGGTTTCGGTAAGCAGTTAACTGGATTTATCTTTTCTTAACCCCCAGTGATATGTTTTAGTACCAACCCAAGCTCAGTTCTCATCTAAGCCATTTCTTCACGAATCTCCTCTGTGGCTGGGTTGTGAGTGGACTGCACTGCGAAGATATTTCTCCCGGTATCTGACTTTCTAGTACTCCAAGCTTTATTATTCCGGGAGATTTTCACTAATTTTTCAGCAATCTCAGCATAAGGACACTCCCCATAAGATCCACCTACTATAGTGTCCAACACCGCTTTATTATTATCATCCTTTCCTCGATAGAAGTATTCCTTCAGTGAATCATCATCTATACGGTTATTTGGGACACTTCTCAAGAACGAGGTGAATCTATTCCAAGAACTACTAACTGACTCTCCTGGTAGTGCCACAAAGTTGTTCACTCTGTCTTTGTGGTTTAGTTTCTTGGAGACCGGATAGTAGCGTGCTAAGAAAACATCCCTTAGTTGGTTCCAAGTGAAAATTGAGTTGTAAGGGAGCTCAGTGAACCATATAGCAGCCTCTCCCGTCAGTGAGAGAGGAAACATTCTAAGCCCTATTACATCCAAGTCCAAGTCAGGCCTCCCTACACAACTTTTACGCACTGCCCTTACCTTAGCTATATGGGCATGTGGATCCTCAGAAGATAGCCCTGAAAACAAACCTCTGGCAGTGAGCATTTGCATCCGCTACTAGTTACCACGAAGGTGTGGCCTGGTGGTAGAAGAGGCAAGACAAGTGGCCCATCGGAGTCTGCTATGTTGTCATAGCCTTTGTAGTATGCTTGGGGCCGTGGAGCGGGATTTTGTCCCATCTGTTGGTGTTCACCCAGAGCATCGGGTAACAACTGATCATGAACCTCAACCAGAGCTGGGATGTTCTGACTTGGATCATCATTATTAATTCCCAAGTTTCTATTAATGTTGCGTAGTGTACACTCTAATTCGTGATCGTAGGGAAACAAAAGTTCTTTTCCTCTCCGTGTATTTGGCATACAAGGAGGGTGGTTCTGCACGAATCAAACAACAATAAAACAAAGTAAAATCAAGAAAATATCAACTAAACTATAGTAATAAGTTTAAGTTAATCTAAAAGCTACTTTCCCCGACAGCGGTGCCAAAATTTGATACGCTTAAACTTACTTCTCAAATAAGAAGTAAAGCGGTCGTGTAAAGTAAATAACCCAACTAGTGAGGTCGGGATCGTTCCCACGAGGAAAATAGTTTAGACTTAACTTCAATCAAATATTACTATTGTTCAGTCAATTACTTCCTTAAAAAGCATAAAATGACAAAAAAAAATGGGGGTTTCTATTCCTAAATAAATGAAAATAACTAGCAAAATAAAAGTAGACAACTAACAGCTTCGAATGTTGGAGTTTAATCAATTAATCAAAGTAACTAGGGTTTACGTGTTCTCCACAGGTTCATAACTTGATAAGTCTAACTATAACAATTCTTTTCTAGTATCTTGCATGAAAAGTGAGAAGTTATGTATTTCTAAATCCTTGGTCCGGCATCTAGAAAATTTCACTCCGCACCTTGGTCCGGCTATGTGTGTTGCTATCCTAACCCTTATCTTTACCTCATATTAAGCATCGTATTCGATATTTGACTAAGTTGTTACCTCATACCAATCAATACTAGCCTATTAGATCGTATACACTAAATCTATGTTGATAATTCTTTTCCTATTATCTACCTCCTTGGTCCGGCAAGTAGCATAAAGTCAAGTTCTAACATTGGCCATCCGTTAAAAAGACTTCTAAACAAAAGAATTATCAATACATGCAAGATACTATTCTAGAATTGTTATTTTAGCTAGGTTTCACCTCATTATTAGCCTATGGTTCCCACAACCCTAGTTATGGAGTTTAGTTACCCATAGTCATAATTACAATATTCAAATATGTGATATAAGAATTCATGAACTTATTTCGATGAGAAAGTGTAAAATCCGAAAGTTGACTTGATTAATCAGCAAAAGTCACCAACAATCAATGATAAAAGTCTCAAGATAATCAATAATCTCTCAAAGAGTCTACAAAATAATCAAGAGTCTCCCAATATTCAAAGGTCTAACAATGATCCAAAGTCTAACTAATAATCCCCAGTCTAACCTTAAAAATGAGGTTTTTCGAACTATTTATAGAAAATAAAACCTAATTAATCAAGGACTCTATTTGCTGGAAATCTGTCAAAACGTGGCTGGGTCGACGGATCTCGCGACGGATCGTCGTGGTCACGACGGGCCGTCATGGATTCTGTTGTCCCATACTTGTGCAATTTCTTCTGTTGCTCTCTTCATTACCCTCGACGGCAGGTATGACGGATCATCATAGGCACAACAGTTCGTCGAGGGTCTCCTTTCTAAAACACTTGAACTATTGGAATATGGGTACTGGGACTACTTCTCTGATCTTCATGACGAACCTGCAGGACGGACAGTCATGGATACGACGGTCTGTCACGCTTTCCGTAATCCCACACTTGGTCAGACTTCCCCATCTTCCTTCAGTAGCTGCACTATGCTGCCACCTACGCACCATCACAAGCTCCGTAGGTGGTCTCTTCTACATTTCTTCGCTCAAAAACCTCCGCACTCATCTTTGGACAGATTTCCTGCAAATAAGGAGAAACTTACATATAAATTAGCACAAAAAGTCTTTTGGACACACTAAATTTAAGGAAAAAGTATTAATAATATCGTGAAACCACGGTATATCAGTAGCAACGTACTGGTAGTAGCTCTTTCCGAATTTGTGCATGGGTGATCCTTATCCTAAATATGTGTGACTAAAAATATCTCACCACGGATAGAAGATCCACTGGCTATCTTGATAGAAGTGGGATGCACAGTCGTAATTCCCATAATGGTATTACAAAAAACTTAGAGGGGTGCACGAGAGAAAATAGTTTGTATATCGCTAAAATAATATCAAAGAAGTAAATAAATAAACAATTAGCACATGAAGCCAATAAATACAGTATCCAAAACATAAATAAAGAAATAACTAGTCATACATAAGTCAATATCATAATCTCAAATTGTCACGCCCCGAGCTTATACCCTGGACGTGGCCGACATATAATGGTCATTTCTGGCCTTAGACAAACCCTTGACATGACTTACTTAACTCAGCGAAAGACTTAACTTAAATAAAATATAATATGGAAACATTCTCATGTGAAATACTTTAAATAACTATCTCGGCCAAAATGGCACTTTAATCTCCACCTTCGAACATATGTAATGTAAGATAAGAAGAGACTCAAACTGAACAATATGACTGACTATATATCTATTAAGCCTCTACAATAACTAGGATGAATGTTGGGAGAAACCCCTCAACATTCTATAAGGAAAATACGGAAAGCAATAAAGCTTCCTCCAGATGCAAGGAGTGTCACCACTGACTCTGGATGCCCAACTGGATCAACGAGGCGCTAGATGTTGATCATTATTACCTGCGTCTGCATCATAAGAAGATGCAATCCAACTGATATCAGTACATTGAATGTACGATTCTGTGAATTGAAATGCTAAACAATCACTTAAAGCTTTAAGAAGAACTTACCTTAGCTTTGCTCGACACATGAAATATTAAGTCAATATAAAGCATTAAGGACACATGAAACAACTTAGTTCGTAAAGGATAATGGAATAACAAACTCAACTTTACATATAATAAAAATAATATAGTTTGTGTGGGAGATTCTCTAACTCACAACCATCGCTATGAGTCTAAGCGATGGTACAACGTCTCACCTCACATTGCAAAAGGGCCGCTTTTGTACCTTGCTTTTGGTATAGAACGGAAATAACTAAGTTTATCCACTATTGAATGCAAAAAAAGCCAAAGGAATCACCTAAAAAGTATGATCATTTCTATTTCCATGTTGGCTACATGGTTCGTGAAGACTTGAGTTGTTATGAACTCACATACCCATATAGGTGCTCAAAACTACTCCTAAAAGTACTTAGCTCATGTGTTTTTAGAATAACTTTTTCTCTGGTTTGAGATAAGTGCTCAATCTTTGCTTTAAAATTAGTTCCCACTTTCTAAAACTAGCCAAAGGCTTTGTGGATCTCTAGCTTCCTTTCTTTTCTCAAAATCTGAAAAAAAAAAAGAAAAAAACATTTGTAACTCTTAGGGACTACTTAATTCCCTTATATCTCATTGAGAAATGCACTCACTCTTTGTTGTTTGCTTTACTTAAAACTTAAGTCTTAGGGAATACTTAGTTCCCTTGTAAATTTTGAGGTTTAAACTCAACTAAATATTCTTTGCTCAAATTGTAGCTTGATCTATAAAACAAAGTCAAAAATGTTTGTATAGACTCTTAAAAACTTTAATAACTTACTTTGACTTGCTTCTTAACTTTTTACTTGACTATTAACTTCTTTAACTTTGATCTAAACTTTCCTTGAATTGGATTATGGATTCAAGGATTATGATCTCATGTTTATTGATGATTTCATGATGCTTAGATGTACTTTATAGTATTGGAATCAACTAAGAAACATAGGTATATCACTTAGAAACTATAACAAAAAGATGTGGAAGAATGGGGTCTCTAGGTGGCCTTGGCGCTCTGAGAGGCGCAGGGTGCCAGAGTCTGACTGACAGAGTCCTTCCTAAGAGGCTCTGGTTGGCGCGGTGCCCCAGGGCTTGTCATACTAGATTTTCAATTTTTCTTCTACAATTTTCATCTCTAAACCTTCTAAAATCCCATAGATCTTTCCCCAAACACTTAGTATCTCTAATATTCTCAATACCCATTCGATTAGACTTGTCAAAAAGACTAGATTACGAATAAAAAACAATTGAATGTGTAATCTCGTGCAACCAACAAGAATCCAACAATTGTTCATCAAGAACTTTGATTTTCATCATTCAATCTACTCTAAATGCGTTGAATTAACACATTGGTGTGTGGGTGGAAGAACCCAACACAGAATGATCTAACATAGCTTATAGGGATTATCCTGACGAATTCCACTCAAATATCTTGGCGTTCTTGATGAATTTTTGGCATCTTCTCCTTTCTCCTTCTTCTGTTCACTTTTCTCCCAAGCCTTAAGTGTATTTTAATTTTCTAAAACTGACTTAAGGCTTAGTTTTACCCCCAATAATCACTTAAAACAAATTAGGAAATAGTAGTTTGAAACCCTTACTAAAATCCGGATTGGACTTTACTCAATCTAACAACTCAACTTCCAATAAGCATATCTCCCTCATACGATATCAAAAATGTGCAAACTTGGCGGAGTTGGAAATATATCTTCAAGAGATTTCCAACCATATAAAGAACTGACTCTAACTTATTCTGAGTTAGATGTTATGGCCTTTTAAAAATGACCAAAATCTCACTTTTATAGTAAGGAAATTTTCCAATTTTTCCTATTCTTTCCAGAAATAACTATCCTTAGTTTCTTTGTTTAATCCTACATATTTTGGTTTCAGAGATCTCACAAAAATCTCCCTCTTAGGAACATTTGTCCTCAAATGAGATTTCTTTCACTAAGCTAAAAATAATAACATTAAGTTCAATACTTAGCAATCTACAACAAATAACAATCATGCTTAGTACCTTTATTTGTATTCTCTCCGAATTCAAAGAGATGAGGATATCTCTTCTTCATATCCTCTTCAGCATCCAAAGTCTCTTCTTCAATAATTTAGTTCCACAAAAGAAACTTAACTGATGTTACTTCTTTTATTCTCAACATGAGAACTTGGCCATCTAGAATCTGAACTGGAATCCCTCATAGGACAAGTTATCCTTAATTCCAACATTCTCAGTTAGTACAATCAATGAAGGATCACCCAAGAACTTCTTCAACATAGAAATATGGAATACCGAGTAAACCCATTCTAGATCTTGAGGTAACTCCTACTCATAAGTTGCATTGTTAACTCTGTTGGAGATTCTGTAAAGACCAATATATCAGGGACTATGTTTCCCCTTCTTACCAGATCTCGTAACTCCTTTTTTTGTGAAACTTTCAGATACACCCAATCATCTACCTCAAACTCTAACGTCCTTCTCCTAACATTTATGTATGACTTTTGGCAACTCTGTGCCGTTTTCAATCTCTTTTATATCACTTTCACCTTTCCATAGCTTGGTGAACTTGATCTGGTTCTATCAACCCTGCTTCACCAATTTTGAACTACCCAATTGGAGATCTGCATCGTCTCTGATCAAGAGCTTCGTAGGGAGATATTTGGATGCTTGATGGTAGCTATTGTTGTAAGCGAACACAATAAGAGGTAGGTTATCATCCCAATTCCCTTTGAAATCAATCACATAAGCCCTCATCATATATTCTAAGGTCTGGTTAGTACGCTCTTCTTGTCCATCCATATAAGGATGAAAAATAGTTCTTACGTTAACCTTCGAACCCAAACCCTTCTAAAAAGACTTCTAGAACTGAGCAGTAAATTATTCACCTCTATCAAAAATAATGGAGACTGGAACCCTATGAAGTATTACCACTTCTTAAATGTAAAACTTAGTAGAATACTCAATTGAATAAGTAGTCCAACCGGCAAGAAATGGGATGACATTGTCATTCGATCGACAATCACCCAAATAGAATTATGTTGCCTGCGAGACCTTGGCAAGCCTATAATGAAGTCCATATTAATCATCTCCCACTTCCATTTTGGAAGTTTTATATTTAAATCCAAACCTAAAGGCCTTTGGTGTTCCACTTTAACTCACTTGCAATTCTGGTATTTGGCAACAAACCCAACAACATATTTCTTCATGCCTTCCCACGAATATACCTTTCTCGACTCGCGGTACAACTTTATGGAACCCGGATGAATGGAATATCTACAGCTATGAGCGTCCTCCATAATCCTCTCTTGGAGTCCATCCAACCTAGGTACACAGAATCTACCTTGATACTTCAGCACAACATCTGCCCCTTGATCAAAAGCTAATACTCTTTGCTTATGAAAATTTGCCTTCAACTCAAGTAAAATGGGATCTTGGTCTTGCTTCTCTTTTATCTCTGACACAAATGATGACTCATCCCCATTAGTCACCATTATTCCTCCTTCAGTGGAGTCCATAACTCTGACTCCCACGCGTGCAAGTCTGTGAATGTCTCTAGCTAAGTACCTCTTATATTCTTCATCATGGGTGTTACTCTCCATGGATAACCTGCTTAAGGCATCAATAACTACATTAGCCTTACTTGGGTGGTTAAGAATAGTCATGTCGTAATCCTTGAGTAATTCTAACCACCTTCTCTATATAATATTTATCTCCTTCTGAGTAAACACATATTGTAGTGTCTTGTGGTTAGTGAATATATCCACATGAAGGCCGTACAAATAGTAATGACATATCTTCAAGGCAAAAACAACAACAGCCAACTCTAAGTCGTGGGTTGGGTAGTTCTTCTCATGAACTTTCAACTGTCTGGAGGCATAAGCTATAACCTTGTCATTCTGCATTAACACACAACCCAACAAACTCTGATGCATCACAGTACACCACAAAACCTAGAGTACCCTCTAGTAAGGTCAGAATCGGGAGCGGTAGTCAATCTCTCTTTCAATTCCTAAAAGCTTTTCTCACAACCTTCAGACCATTGAAACTTGAATTATTTCTGAGTTAGCTTGGTCAAAGGAGATGAGATAGACGAAAACTCTTCACAAGATCTCCTATAATAGCCATCCAGACCCAAGAAACTCCTTATATCTGTCGGAGATGTGGGTCTAGGACAACTCTGAATTGTAACTATATTTTGGGTATTAACTCTAATCCATCACCAAAAATGATATGGCCCAAGAATGACACAGACTTAAGCCAAAACTCACACTTAGAGAACTTGACATATAGCTCCTTATCTTTCAAAGTTTGAAGAAAAATCATTAGGTGACTAGCATGATCTTCTTCATTCCTTGAATAAATAAGTATGTTATCGATGAACATGAGGACAAATCGATCTAAATAAGGCTTGAATACTCTTTTCATAAGATCCATGAATGTTATAGGCGCATTGGTCAAACAAAAGGACATAACCAAAAACTCATGATGCCCATATTTGGTTTTAAAACTTGTCTTTGAGATATCAAATTCCCTAACTTTCAGCTAATGGTAGCCTGATCTGTGATCAATTTTCGAGAAGCAAAAATCACCCTGAAGTAGATCGAAAAGACCATATATCCTTGGGAGACGATGTTTATTATTGATTGTCACCTTATTAAATTGGAGATAGTCTATACATATCCTAAGAGAACCATCTTTCTTTCTCACAAATGAAACTGGAGTTCCCCAAGGTTTGACACTTGGTCGAATAAAGCCTTTGTCTGACAAATTGTTCAATTGTTATTTTAGCTCTTTTAACTCTGTTGGTGCCATTGTGCATGGAGGAATAGATATAGGACAAGTATCTGGAATGATATTTATGTCGAAATCTATTTTTTTTTCTCAAGAAGGACTATAGGTAGATCATCAAGAAAGACTTATGGGAACTCTTTTACTATAGGAAGTAACTGAATGGAAGGTACCTCAGAACTTGAGTCATAAACTCGGACTAAGGGATATATAGACCCCTTTGAAATTAACTTTCTCACATTAAGGTATGGAATGAGACGACCCTTAGACAATATTGAACTACTACTCCACTCTATGACTTGCTTACTAGGAATATGGAACTTGAGAACTTGAGTTTTACAATCTATTGAATCATAACAGTCATGAAGTCAGTCCATACATAAAATGACATCAAAGTAAACCATTTCTAACTCTACTACTTCAGCGATGGTGTTCTTGTGATTGATGGAAATTGGACAATCACGATAAACTCTTTCTGCTAGAATAGACTCCCAAAAAGCGTAAACATAGAAGGGTTGTCAATGTTTTTCAGGAAGAATCTCAAACTAATTTGCAACACAAGGAGTTTCAAAAGATAAACTTGTTCCTGGGTCTAACAGAGCATACACATCAAAAGTAAAGACTTTGATCATAGCCGTGACAACATCTGGAGAGTTCTCTTGCTCTTGGCAGCTACTGATTGCATAGAGAAGGTTTCCCCTCCGCAAGTAGAGAAGTGTCTCCTATAGGTGAAGTCTGGTCTAGTGGAGCAACTGATGAAGATTGGGCTCTATTTCCCGGATTTCCACCTCCCTACTTGATCTTAAGACACTCTTTCATGTAATGCCCCTCTTGATCGCACTTGAAGCAACCCAACTAGCCATCACGACATTTACCAGCGTGGTTTCTACCACACCTACCACATGCAAGATACCAACTACCTCCTTATGCCATATTACCTTAGGACTTGGTTGGTCGAGCCTTGAGGTTCTACAAATACTGGACATTGTACTTGCCTCTATTTTTAGGCACAGGTGCACTAGCAGATGATGGTGCATGCCCCTTTTGCTTATGAAATTGTGGTCGACTTGAACCACCCTTCTGTTAACCTGATTTATTCCCCGACTTAGTTTTCTTGTTCCTATACTCATCTCTGTTCCTCGGCGTTTCTTCTTCAACTTTTATCACATATACCATTAACCTTGAAATGTCCATGTCCCCAATCAACATTGCAACCCTACATTCTTTACTTGAAGCACGACCCAAGGCAATAACAAACAAGCTCATTCTACTCCTCATATCTCCTGAGCATAGCGAGATAACTGGGTGAACTTTAACACATACTCAAGAACATTCAAGGAGTCCTATTTTAAAGTAAGGAACTCTTGTTCCTTTTCTTCCTTTAGTTCTCGGGGAAAGAAGCTCCCCAAGACTGCTTCTTCAAAGCAAGCCCAACTTGGATTTGGTGCATCATCATCTCTTTTCTCCTTCCACTGATCAAACCAAGTCCTAGCCATATTCTTCAGTTGACATGCGGCTAGTTCATCTTTCTTAGCCTATACCACATGCATCACATCGAAGACCTTTTTCAACTCTACCATAAAGTTTTTTTAATCCTCAGGTGTCAGCGTTTTCCTATCAAGCTCTTCTATGTTGCCCGAATTGGTTGGTCACCGCTTGTCATAACATCAGGATAGCCTCATAGAATTCAACATTGGTGGCTTCTCCTTTAGGTTGCATATTCGGTACATTAGTTACCTTTGGCTCTTCGACATTCTTTCTGGATGGACATCTTTGTGCTGCTCTTCGTGGAGGCATGATAATCTGAAACACACGTAAGCATGACTTTGAGTGAAACTTTTTACAGATATAATCTAAAGCATGAAAAAGGAATATGAAAGATGTGAGGGATTCCCAAATGTTGTAGCCTCCTAATAAAGATGTGGCACGCTTCACACCGATGACTAAGACTCTACAGACACGGCTTCATAGGCTCCCTAGGTTTCTTGAACTCCGTGCTTTGATACCAAGTTTTTCATGCCTCAGCCTACACCCTGGACGTGGCCGACACCCAATGATCATTTTTGGCCTTGGGCGAACCCTTGGTCTGGCTAACGTAACTCAAAGGAAGACTTAATTTACTCAATTATAAAACTAGAATAATTCTCATGAGAAATACTTTTAAAAATTGTCTTGTCCAAATTGGCACTTTAGTCTCCACCTTTGAACATATGTTATGTAAGATAAGAAGATACTCAAACTAAACAATATGACTGACTATCGATCTATGAAGCCTCTAAAATAACTAGGATGAATGTTTGGACAAACCCCTCAACATTCTATAAGGAAAATACTAAAAGCAATAAAGGGTTCTCCGGATGTAATGAGGCTCACCACTGACTCTGGATGCTCAATTGGATCAACGAGGCGCTGGATGTTGATCCTGATTACCTGCGTCTGCATCATAAGAGGATACAGGCAAACTGATATCAGTACATTAAATGTACGAGTATGTGAGTTGGACTGCTAAACAACCGCATAAAGCTTGAAGGGATTAAGCATAACTTACCTAGGCTTTGCTCGACTCATGAAATACTAACTCAATATAAAGTAGTAAGGACACAGAAAATATATATAATAAAACTTGTAAAACAGTGTAAACAACTTAGTTCGTTAAGGATAATGCAATAACAAACTCAACTTTACGTATAATGAAAATAATATAGTTTCCGTGGGAGATTCTCTAACCAACAGCCATCTTTAGGAGCCTAAACGATGGTACAACGTCTTACCTCACGTTGCAAGATGACCGCTCTATACCTTGTCAGCAGTATAGTTACTAAACTACTAAGTGGATCCAGTAGTCTATGCTAAAAAAAAACATTAAGGAATCACCTAAAAAGTATGATTCATTCTCTGTCCATGTTGGCTACATGGTTTATGGAGACTTGAGTTGTTATGAACTCGCGTCCCCCTATCATTGCAATATTCCTCCAAAAAGTACTTAGCTCATGTGTTTTTAAACAACTTCTTCTCTGTTTGAGGTTATTGATTAAACTTAGCTTTAAAACTCTCTTGAAAATATAGTTCCCTCTTTCTAAAACTAGTCAAAGGCTCTGCGGAAGTCTAGCTTCCTTTCTTTTCTCAAAACCTGGAAAAAAATTGTAACTCTTAGGGACTACTTATTTCCCTTATAGCTCTTTGAGAAATGCTCTCACTTTTTGCTCTTTGCTTCACTTGAAACTTAACTTTTATGGAATACTTAGTTACCTTATAAATTTTGAGGTTTAAACTCAATTATTATTCTTTGCTCAACTTGTAGCTTGGGCCTTAAAAAAAAATTTAAAATGTTTGTTTAAACTCTTGAAAACTTTAAGAACTTACTTTGATTTTATTCTTAACTTTTAACTTCTTTAACTTTGATATTAACTTTTCTTGAATAAAATTATGTATTCAAGGATCATGATATCATGTTTATGAATGACTACATGATGTTTAGATGTACTTTATTGTGTTGGATTCAACAAAGAAACATAGGTACATCACTTAGGAATTAGTACGAAAAGATGGGGAAGAATAGGGTCTCTAGTTGGACATGGCTCTTTGAGAGACTCGGGGCATCGATCCTTACCGATTGACACTGTCCTCAGGCGTTCTAGACAGAGCGCCAGAGCTTGACGGACAGAGTTTGTCCTGAAGGGCTCTGGTTGGCACGGCGTCCCAGTGATTCTGATTTTCATCTCTAAACCTTCTAAACTCCCATGGATCTTTCCCCAAACACATAGGATCACTAATATTCGCAAACCCAATTGATTAGACTCATAAAACAATGCGGAAACACAAATCAAAAACAAATAAAGGTATACTCCAACTCAACCAACAAGAATCCAACAATTGTTCTTCAAGAACTTCGATGTTCAACATTCAATCTACTCTAAATGCGTTGAATTAAGCATATTGGTGTGTGGGTGAAAGAACCCAACATAGAAAGATCTCAGATACCTTATGGGGATCACCCCGATGAATTCCACTCGAAAAACTTGGCGTTCTTGATGAATTCTTGGCTTTTTCTCCTTTCTCCTTCTTCTCTTCTATTTTCTTCCAAGACCAAAGCGTATTTCAATTTTCTAAAACTGAATTAAGGCTTAGTTTTACCCTTAATAAACCCTTAAAACACATTAGGAAATAGTAGGGCAAAAAGACTTCTTTGCCTTTACTAAAATTTGGATTGGACTTTCCTCAAAACAATAACCCAACTTTCGATAGGCATATCTCCCTCATACGATATCGAAAATGCACAAACTCGGAGGAGTTGTAAAGATCTCTTCAAGGAATTTCCAACTATATAAAGAACTGGCCCTAACTCATCCTAAGCTAGAAGTTATAGTCATTTTCAAATGACCGAAAACTAACTTTACACTTGAATTTTTTTCCATATTTTTCCTGTTCTTTTCAAAAATGACTATCCTTAGTTTCTTCGTTTTAAAATAGGTTTTAAAACTGTCTTGTTTATTTTAATATATGTACATTGATTAGAAATATGTATATGCACACGAATTTCTTCATACTAAATAAAGTAAAGATAAGAAATGGATATTTACAAGTTCTTTTTTTCCCTTTTTTATATATTTATATTTTTTTGTGTGTTATTGTTGATAAGGAACATATATATTTATATCTAATTGCTAGAAATTAGAATTTGTGTAGGATTGAGATTTTTGAGTTTGAATATTTTAGAATTGTCTTTTTTATTATTATTATTTTTATTTGTAATTATATTTTTTCACGTTTTTTTTACTTTTATTTTGTTTTAGCTTTTACATTCTGTTTCCTTTGTCAACATTCTGTTTGTTTTTTTTCTTACTTTTTGGTGTAACCTTTTTGTGTTACGTTTTCTTTACTTTACTTTTTTTCTTTTTATTATTTTTCTTCATTCTTTTCCTATTTACATTCGTTCTTTATTCTTCTATTATTTTTCTTCTGCTTTCTCATTATTTTTTATTTAGTTTTCCTAATTATTTATTTCTTATTTTTTATCATAAAGCTATAAATTATATTCATATATCATTTTGTTTTTTATCTTAATAATTCGAATTAAAGCGATAATGATTTTGCTTTTATCCCAAAGGAAGAATTATTATTTTTTAAATCCAAATAATATATTAAAAAGACTAAAACATATTCTACAAAGCTTTTCTAAATCATTAATCAATCAAAATTATAATATAGCCTAATCTAACAAATCTATAATAAATTATTATCTCTAAATCACTTCGATTACTGATCAAATATATAAGCAATTACATAACGAGCACGCAATTAACTACATGGAATAGCAATCATCAATAAACATGCTAGTATCTTCAAAAAAATAAATGGGCCTAATCATAAAATAAGGGGCAACTTTCGCATATAGCAAAGAAAAAACTTATATTTGTATGCTATAGCAAAGTTTACATAATTGTGCTCCATAGCAAACATAAAACTGTATAATTCGCTATACATATACAATTGTATAATTCGCTGGCCTAATTTGTATAATTCGCTGGCCTATTTCGTTGCAATTGTATAATTCGTTATCCTATTTAACTGCGATTGTCTAATGCATAATTGTATAATTCGCTGCAATATTTTTATAAAATTTGTTTTGCATACAGTTGAATCGGATTAAAATGTATGTATATTGCATATTTATAAGTGTATAGCAAGAAGATATATATTTTTCTCTCGCTTTATACAAAAACAGAAACACAATACATACACTTATGTTGTATAAAGCTAGAGAAAATTGTATTTCACTGCAATTATATAATTCCCAATTGTATAATTTGTTGGCCTTTTTCTCTGTAATATTTGAAGTAAAATGTTTGTAAATTGTATAATTAAGTGTATAACACGAAGATATATATTTTTGCATGTGTATATACAATTTTATCTCGCTTTATACAAAACAGAAATAGAATTTATACACTTCGGTGTGTAAAGCGAGAGAGACGAGCGAGAATGGAGAGTGGCGAGTGAGATTTTGGGGAGACAGACACGTGAAAAACTTTAGCTAACGTTTGCTATGAAGAACAACTAAATCAAACCCTAGATACTCCATTTATTTTAGGTTATTAGTTTGCTATTATATATACAATTTTCCCAAATAACTCTTAAAAGAACAAATAAACAGAGAACATTATTTGAGGAAATATGAGACCTTAATGGAACAAATATTTTCTTATTATTTTACATTAAAAAAAACTCAAGCATATTCTTTACATAAAACTTTTAATAAAAATAAAATAAATAGATTGTGGCAAAAATGCACCTTCGGATTATTTTAGAATAACCAATGGAGAGTAACATATAAATCTATAGATTTCCAAATTTAGCAAGGACAACTTTTTTTTTTCTGTCTCCTCTCCTTTTTTTCCTTTTTGGTTTCTGCCCGTATATGTGCATTTGTAGGAATACGTGTGTGTGTGTAGAGGAGTGTGTCTCGTGTGAAAAAAAAAAAAAGGTGAGGTGAGTGGTGGGGGGGGGGGGGATGGTGAAGTGGGGTTGGGGGTAATGCATGGGTAGGTTATTTCTTTTTTTTTTGTTGTTGTTAATAAATAAATAATAAAGTTAACTAATTATATTAAAATAATAAAATATAAGAAACTCAAATAGCTAGTCTAAAGTATAATTAAAAAATACTAGCTTATTTATAAAATTAAATTAAAAGAGGACATATTTTTTTGTAGTTTTTCAATCTTTTAAAATAAACTTACCAAAATACGAGAAAAAATAAAATAGTTATTTTATATATAAAAGCAATATTTATGTACTAAAAATGGTGTAATGCCTGAAGTTCGGTCAAAAATTACGTGACTACAATCTTACACTAGGGTATCAAATAAGAATAAGATTATTATGCCTTAAGCAATACAACTCTAGCAACATCTCTAAAGTATGCCCTTTTGTATGAACATTAAGCTGCAACTCATAACTGCTACAAGGATTTATGACTACTCTTATCGAGGTCTAAGCTAAATTGTCTACTCTTACTACTTTCAAGCCTAATATCTAAATCAGAAGATTGTAAATGTGAGATGGTCATACTTATCTAAACTACAAGATTCATGTTCTATACCGCTTATAAGGAATCTCATCCAAAGAATACTTCTCTTTTTAGCTGCATTCAACCAACCTTGAGCCCATATCATGAAACACCTAATGCATCATGTATTTGTCAACATGTTAACAACACCAATGCAAGCCTAGTACTACAACCACTCCATGGACTCCTTCTAACCGATCCGTGTAATAATTTTGCATTCTCTCATCATCGCTACCAAGTGCGATTTCACATCTAACTATTGGGAACCGAATAACTGCTCCCATTTAACTATTACTCATAGTAAAACACCATCATATTCCTTATCCACATTATAACATTAGATGAAATAAGAACACCTGCACTACCACAATAAGAGACATCAACCTTGTCATTTTATCACTAGTCAACTATTATCATCAACACCGTTGTCAAAATTGAAAAAGGATCACTGAAAGAGTTTAGAACTAAATATCATAAGTACTACAATACTCCGTGTCGTAGAAAACCAAAAATGCATATTTCAAAAGTTGTAGGTGGCAACAATGGGCACCAACCATGGACCATAGGGTGACCCATGGTCTGTTATGGTGATCCGTGGTTCACCACCTGCGACCTTACCCCTGAAAGCCTTGAAATTTTGTCCAAGTGTCGACCCATGGTCTGACTTACGTGTCGTAAGACTAGCCACGGACTATGGTCCTGGTCCATGGATTGAAGCCCCATATTCGAGCCCCTATATGGCGATAGATGGTTCACCAACACAGACCGTCATTTGATCCACAGTCTGTGGGTCTGGTCCGTCGGTTGGCCCCAACAACAGTTAAGTCTGGGGTCGTTTAGTCTTTTACTTTTGCGTTGAATACCTAAACTACGTTGTTTAACCCCTAAACTTTGTATTTTTTGTTAGCTTTAGTTTAGTAACTAAATTAGAAGTCACCATAAGCAAATCATTCACCACAAAGTTAGAAAATTAGAACGCACGATGAGAAAGAGTCCACCAAGACTTAGTAAAAATGTAGTAGGTTTTCATCAATTTCATCCCCGAAATCAAAAGATTTCTTCGTGGAATTATTCACCAGGTATGTGGAATTTCATTATTGGGTTCCTTTCACCCATTAGGTCCCTAGATTTTTATAAGAATATTTATTCCCTCAATATTATCTAGACCTACGGTTTCTTAAAGTTAGAAATTGTTGGGTTTTAGTAATTCTAATTATCCAAATCAGATTATCATGTAGTAGTATCATTTTTGCATGTATTCATCCATAAACTCAGAACCCTAGCTACATGGTTTGTTTAGTTCATGAATTATACAGGCTAGGTCAGATACTTTAGATATACATGCCTCATATTCATGAATTACACATGCTAGGTCAGATACTTTAGATACACATGCCTCATATTTAAATGTTTCATTATCAGCATATTAATATTGCATTTTTAGATAGCATGACAATATTTTGAGCTATCCAGTATTACATAAATTCAATTATAAATTGTTGGTTGTTTAATCAATTCAGAGAATCTTAACACCGAGTGGACTAGGATCATTCACCCTCAAGTCCCAAAACTATGTGCCCCGTAGGTTGTAGTACCCTATGTGGGCACCATTTTAGATTTCATGCCCGTTATGCCTCTATATCTTTTGTCATGTATATTGGATCCTATCGATGGGGCGTATACATCAAACTCAATATTTGGCTAATGTCATTTTAGGTCGGTTAGTAGTAGCTCCCACAATTCAGTCAGATTCTATTGCATTGAGCATGTTATCAGTTGTAGTTCAGATTTAGTTTCATCATGTTAAAAACTTGGTAAGTGCGCTCAGTTATTTTATGATTCAGTATTCTTAGTTAGTATCATGTTTATCTCATATCATTGTTCAGATATTATGCATTGGTTCAGTTATGTTATTGTTCAATTTTATTCTATGGTGCATGCTTAGTATCCTTCAAGTGTTAACACATACTCTAGGCTACATCTTCTAGTGATGTAGGTTCAGGTTCTTATCTTCCACATCACGTTTAGATTGGTTCACGATATTAGGTTCAATAGCATCAGTGGTGGGTCCTCATTCTTCTAGGTTAGTTGACATGATTATCATTCTTTTCTTTCAATTTTAGTTTCAATTTTTAATAGATTTGGATGGGCATGTCCCGGTAATTCTAGTCAATTTGAGTTTATTTCGGACATAGTTCGATTCAGCTATAATGTTAGAGTTTGAATTTTCAGATGTTGTTTAAGCTCTCACTTCTATAGAATCAGATTTAGTAAATGGGTACTTCCCCATAATTTTATACTACCTCATGATTTAACTTCTACACAATATCTATTGATTCAGTTTATATTTGTTATGCTTATATAAAGCAAGCAGGGTTAGCTTAGGGTCTCTCGTGATCCTAGGTCTTGTGTTTACGTCCTGGTTTAACTTCGGGTGCATGAAAAACTTTTTAATCAGAGCCTTAGTATTAAGAGTCCTAGGATGTCGGAAAAGTTGCACTAAGTAGACTCTTTTTCATGGGTGTGAAGTGCACTGCATCTAATGAGAAGGAGGATACAAAGTGTTTTAGGAAAAACTTTACTTTCTTTTTTTTATTATCGTGTGTAAGGTATGATCTAAATTTCTCATTTCTAACTTGAATTTACTCATTTCAGATTGTGTCTCCTCTTAGATCATATGGAAGGAATAACAATACACATAATATTAACGTAGCTCCTCCAGTCCCAAATTAGGATTTTGGAATGCTGAGTTTCGGAAGCCATTCAACTTTTGGCTTAGAGTGTGACTAATTAAACAACCAGTAGCTTCTAGTTCCTGCAAATGCTAGTGGTGGATCAGTGGAAGCCAGGGTTTGTGACTTTGTTAGGATGAATCCGCCAGAGTTCTTAGGATTGTAGATTGGTAAGGATCCATAAGCTTTATAAATAAGGTAAAAAAGATCTTTGGAGTGATTCAAGTGACCAGTAATGATAGGGTAGAGATGGCATCCTATTAGTTGAAGGAAGTAGCTCACATTTAGTATACTCACTAGAAGGAAAACAGAGGTACTAATGCGCTCCTATCACTTGCGAATGCTTTGGTGGAACTTTTCTAGACATGTTCTTCACGAGAGAGTTGTGGGAGGCAAAAACTAAGGAGTTTATGAATTTGGCAGGTTTCCATGTTAGTCCAAGAGTATGGACTCAATTTCACCCAACTCTCCAGTTATGCTCCTCACATAGTTATCGATTCGAGGGCTCTAATGAAAAAGTTCTACATGAGGTATTCGACTTGGTGAAAATAGAGTGTAGGAATGTTAGGTTGCTGGAAAATATGAACATATCTAGGATCATGAGTCAAACTTAGTAGGTTGAAGGAGACAAACTTAGGGAGAAGGATTAGTATAATAAGAAGGCTAGAACAGGAAACTAAGAGTATTTTAAAAAAATCGCTCATAGTTTGAGAAAAAATCTTCAGATCTTGCACCTTCATCATCTAGTTCTCAATACTCTAAGTTCTGACAAGATCAAAAGGTAGGGCATCATGCTCTAAATCTCAAGGTACTATTTTAGGGACCGAAACCTACCAACTTTTCGAAAGTGTGGTAAGAACCATCCAGGGGAGTGTCCTTCATAAAGGAAGGATGTTTTGGGTGTGGTCAGTTTGCTCACAGGTTGAGAGATCGTCCATAAGTAGGGTCACGGAGGAACTAATAGTAAAGCTTAGTCTACAACTTAAGCTTTACCGATATGTTACCCGCCTTAGCAGGGTAACTCATCTGGTACAGGTGGTGGACGACACCAAAATAGTTTGTATGCTCTTCAGGACCCTTAGGATGAGGAAGATTCTCCTCATGTGGTCACTACTTAATTACAAGTCTTTAACTTATATGTTTATGTATTGTTAGACCCAGGAGCTACTCTTTCTTTTGTAACCCTTCTAGCGCATTCAACTTCAGTGTTAGTCCAAAAACCCTCTAAAAACCCTTCTTAATCTCTACTCCAGTCGATGACCCAATCATAGCTAGACGGGTATACTGAAATTGTCTGTCACGCTATCCTAGAAAGTCACCTCAGGATCTTGTAGAGTTAGAAATGGTAGACTATGATGTAATTTTAGGCATGGATTGCTTATATTCCCAATATGCCTTAGACGATTGTAGAATAAGGATTGTTCATTTTCAGTTTCAAGACTAACCAATCTTAGAACGGAAGTTTAGTATATTAGAGCCTATGGGTCAATTAGTTTCTTACCTTAAGGCCAGAAAGATGATTTCAAAGGGTTTTCTCTATCATCCAGTTTGGGTTAAGGACTTAAGCTCCCAAACCCCAACTTTTGAGTAAGTTCTACTAGTTAATGAGTTTCCAAATGATCTTCCCGGAGTTCATCCCGAAAGGGAAATCGACTTTGAAATTGATGTCCTTCTACATACCCAACCTATTTCTATTTCTCCTTTTCGAATGGCTCCAACTGAGCTTAAGGAATCAAAAGAGTAGTTGAAAGAACTTCTAGATAAGGGATTCGTCAGACCTACTATTTCCCCATGAGGTGCACCCATGTTGTTCTTGAAAAAGAAAGATGGTTCTCTCAGAATGTACAATGACTATAGGTAATTTAACAAAGTCACAATCAAGAATAAGTATCTTATCCCAGTATTGATGACTTATTTGACCAACTTTAGGGTGCTAGTCATTTCTCAAAGATAGACCTCATATTCGGTTATCATCAACTTAGATTAAGAGATAGTGACATCCCAAAAATAACCTTCAGAACTTGGTATGACCATTATGAATTTGTAGTTATATCATTTGGACTAACCAATGCTCCTGCAACTTAATTGGTTTGGTGAACAGAGTGTTCATGCAGTTTTGGACTTGTTCATTATCCTCTTTATTGGTGATATCCTCACTTACTTTAGGAATGAGTAAGAAAATGTGAATCATTTTAGGATTGTCCTGCGAACTCTCAAGGACCGCCAGTTATTCGCTAAGTTTAGAAAATATGATTTTAGGCTGAAGTCCATTTCTTATTGGTCATATTATGTCCAGCGAAGGAAATCAAGTGGATTTTAAGAAGATAAAAGCAGTGAAACAATGGCCTAGACCTACCCCTCCTACAAATATCAGAAGTTTCTTGAGTTTGTCTAGTTTTGTCTAGTTATTAGAAAAGGTTCATAGAAGGATTTTCATCCATAGACTCTCCATTGACTAAGTTAATTCAGAAGAAAGTTAAGTTTTAGTAGTCAGATGATTGTAAGAAAAGCATTGCAGAACTGAAAACTAGGTTGACTAGAACTTGGAGGGTTTAGACGGTTATGTTATCTGTTGTGATGCATCCAGAGTCAGCCTCTGTTTTGTATTAAGAATCGGGTAAGGTTATAGCTTATGCTTCTAGACAGCTTAAGTTACATGAGAAGATTTATCAAACTCATGACCTCGAGCTCGCGATAATGGTGTTTGCACTTAAGATTTGGAGACATTACTTCTATGGTGATCACGTAGATGTGTTCACAGACCATAAGAGCCTTCAGTATGGGTTCCTTTCACCCATTAGGTCCCTAGCTTTCATTTATAATCTTGACTCCGTGAATATTATCTAGACCTAGGGTTTCTTGAATGTTAGAAATTGTTAAGTTTAAGCTGTTACAATGATCCAAACCAAATTATCATGTTTGTAGTATCGTTTTTGCTTTGATTTATTTATAAACTCTAAACCCTATCTATGTAGTTATTTTAGTTCATGAATTAAAACTTTTAGGTCAGATATACATGCCCCAAATTTAAATGTTTCTGTAAATGTTGCATCTTAAGTTAGCATGTCATTATTTAAAAGCTATCTAGTATTACAGAAATTCAGTCACAAATTTTTAACTACATAATCAAATGGGAGATGCTTAATACCGTGTGGATTAGGGTCAATCACCTTCAAGTTTCAGAACTACGTGCCTCGTAGGTTGTATGTCCCCTTTGTGGGCATCCTTTTAGTGATCATACCAGCCATGCTTCTATACCTCTATCCTGACATTTGGGCCTTCTCGGTAAGGAGTATGCATTAGACTCCACACTTAGCTCATGTGATTTTGTGTCGGCTATTAGTAACTCTCACAGTTCAGTCAGATTCAATTGCATTAACCATGTTAGCAATTATAGTTCAAATTTCAGTTTCGGCATGTTATAAACTTGGTCATTGCACTCAGTTATTTCATGATTCAGTATTCTCAGTTAGTATCATACTTATCTCATATTATTGTTCAGATATTATTCCTTGGTTCAGTTATGTTATTGTTCAGCTTTATTTCATCATGCATACTCAATAACTTTCAAGTACTAATGCATACTTTGCGCTACATCTTCTCGTAATGTAGGTTCAGGTTCTCAGATTCCAGGTCAGACTTGTCGGTTCTCGATCTTCAATTAAAAAGAATCAATTATGGGTTCTCATTCTTCGAGGACGACTGGTACGATTGTCTTCCTTTACTTTCAATTTTAGTTTCAGTTTTTTCTAGATTTAGTTGGGGCATGTCCCAACACTTCTAGTAAGTTTAGAGGCTTATTTATGACATATTTACATTTATCTATGTTGTTGGAGTTCAACTTTTCAGGTGTTCTTTAACCTCTCACTTTTATACTTCAGATGTAGTATATGGGTATTTCCCCATCATTTCTGATTACCTCATGATTTAACTTCCGCACAACATTTATTGATTTAGTATATCTTTAGTAGGCTTATGACTTGTCAGCAGGGTTAGCTTGGGGGGACTCATGATCCTAGGTCTTGTGTCCACGTCCTAGGGGTATATTCGGGGCGTGACAAGTACGATTCAATCAAGACGTGTGATACCAAAATATGGATTGCATAAATGTTGTTTTGTTATCCATTGAAAGTAAATCATAAATTCGTCATACTGAGCATAATATGAGGGCTTATATGAATAGGTTGATATCATAAGGATGAGATAAGTTTATGGATTTAGATTGAAATCATTGAGATAAGTGTTTGCCCTTCATTATGGGAATCGAGCATAGATGTGAATCTATTTCATGTGTATGAGCATAGTTCATAGACACAATTTTGATATTAGAAACATCAACAAGATGTTGTAATGAATGAATTTTGAGGAATACACTAGAGTATGCATGGATTGATATATCTCTAAATCTTTTTTTTCAACACATTGCTATCTAATTTTTCACACTTGACTTTGTTTCTCATCTTATCATCTGCCCCTTAGGTCTAAAGGTGATACTTTAAAGCTATAAATTTATTCCATCATCTCTAAACTAGTCTATATTTGCTTTACTTACTCAGAAAATGTTAATCTTATGGCTACCAAACTCTCCATGTGCATGCACTAAGATTAATTCTAAGTCTTCTTCCTTGGATGCTTCTCTAACTCCTTACGACTTTTAAGTCTTAAGGAAAAACAATAATCCTCACATCAACTTATTCGTTATTGACAACTCAAATATACTATCTAGGTTCATATATAAAGTCATAAACTTATAGAAACTATACATATAAAATTGAGTTACTTTAATAATGCCGTTGATAAAAGTTGCTCTTATTTCAAATGTCATAAAATATTCATTTAATTATATTTAGATAATAACTATATATAATATTATAGTATATACAACACTTGAAAACTCAATATATGTAGTAAACATTATTCATACAATTAATTAATCATTTAATTTTAAGAGACTATATAGTCATTAGTATATTAATAACTGTTGTGGTTTCTCCTTATAGCTCATGAAACGTGTATTTTGTATCTCATAGACTTAATAATGTCTATTTACTATTTCTTGAACTTTGTATCGTTTCTTTAGTGCTTAACTATATTTATTTAATCTCAATGTTGAATTTCTTCATCTTCCTATCATTATTAAAATATGAACTTTTGAAGTGTCAATGTATATATAATCAATCAAAGATTTATTTTCCTGATAAAATTAACTCAACTTTTTCATTCATTTTCTCCGTACACGAAGAGTTTAGAAGCTATAATCAATATTTAGCATAATTGAGCTTTTGATGATTTAGTAGTGAACCAACGGATGTAATCCTGATGGCCTAATATATGCTGCTTCTTGGAAATGTATTTGGTATATGAAATGAAGTTTTTTGTTATTTTCTTGTTGCATCTTCTAACCAAAATAAAATTACATACTTTTGAATAGACCTAAAGATTATGTATGACATTCTAAAGATAGTGAAGTTACTGGACATGTATGGAAATAGCATGGTTGTCTTGAATGTGGTACATCATAATTTATATACTTGAGCCTTTTTTTGTTGGTAAAAAAGCAAGTTAGTCCTATTTAGAATAATACATAAAATTAGGCATGCATAAATCTTCTAACAATAACAATCTTTGGAAACATGATGAGTTTGAAGATACAAAATTAGGCATGTACAAATTTTATGAAAATAATAGAGGATAATGTGCAATGCACATTCCGAAAGACTAGTGAAAGAAAAAAAATAAGAAAGTTGAATAATGATAATCAAAGAAGTCAAAAAATATTTTTTGTATGAAAAAAAATATATATACTCTTACCGTTGTAGTAGAGCTCATATATACCCTTCATATGACGTTATTGAAACAAATGGTTTTATGATTCTTTTTACTTTAATTTTTTAAAAGAATCATGTAGGTGTGTGTGTGTGTATATTCTATTAAAACTATTTTTTTCAACTACGTCAGATGAAGGGTATATATGAGCTCTATTATAATGGTAAGAGTATATGCGAGTCATTTGTATAATAGTAAGGTATATGTGAGTCGCTTTCATAATGAGGGATATATTTGCTCTAAATGAAAAAGTTAAGGGATATATCAAACCCTTCTCTGTTATTCTTACTAAGAACTGCTAAAAATGACGCACAGAAGAGCAACGAACTGCATCGCTCCAAAAACGACATCATTTGCCACACCGTCTCTCGTTTTTTAATAAAAATATTATTTTAAAATTAATTTACAAAAAGCGATGGACGGCATCTCTTAGTTCGTCTCTTTTTTAGCGAATTTTCGCATCAAATATACATAAAATTAATAATTATTTATTTAATATAAATATAGACGTAAGACTCTTTTAATTAAAAAGAATATATATATATATATATATATAAAGGTTGCCCAGGCCCAACAAAAACAAAGTTACCGGAAAGGTTATTACAATATACGGAAAAGGGCCTAAAATACCCTCAAGTATTGAAAATGATACAAAATTACCCTCCATCCATCTATTGGCTCCAAAATACCCTCCCCACCCACCTATTGGGTCCAAAATACTCTTGTCATCAACCTTTTGGTTCAAAATTACCACTTATTAACGATTTTATATTTAAACTATTTAAATATTTTTTAAATACGTGACGCTCAACTATTTGTTATAATTTAACTTATTAGTATAATTTATAAATCAATTAACTACCCACCCATTACCAACTAAACCGCTCTAAATTAATAAACCCGTCACGTTATTAATGCAACAACAGAAACGCTAATGTCAATTGAGTGTTTTCAAAAATTTGAGGCGAAAATATCTATAGAAGTAAATTATCATACATTCAAGTGTCTAAATAAAAATTATCGATAAACTTAAAAGTCTCACTATGTTCATCTCAATTATTTTTACGTCTCAATTATGTGATGTTACTTCATAGGTAACTTTTTTCCAAAGTAATATATTAAAGATTTTAAAATAAAACATAAATATTTATAAAATTATATTTTAAAAAATGCATGAATTAATTCGGGATGTATTGTTTTTTACCTTTAATCATAAATTTCTAATTCAATTTTGAGAGAGAATCCTATTGAAAGTGTCCTCCTACATAAGCGGCTCAATATAAATTTAATTGGGGCTTCGATTCGGACTCGAATAATTTTGGATATCATTTTTAGGAATCTATAATTTCATCGTGTTTTAATACTGTTAATGACTATTTTGATATTATAATTGGATTATTAATTGGGTGGGGTTAGTTAGTAATGGGTGCATAGTGAGTTGGTTTATAAAACATATTAATAAATTAAATTATAACCAATAGTTGAACGTCAAGTATTTTAAAAAATATTTAAAAAGTTTAATTTTAAAACAATTAAAGAAGTGATAAATTTTGAACCCAAAGTTGGATGACAAGGGTATTTTGGAGCTAATAGGTGGATGAAGAGTAATTTTATACCATTTTCAATAGTTCAAGGATATTTTAGGCCCTTTTCCGTACAATATATTATGCTCATAAGTAAAGGGAAGTAGTTTAGTGATTGAGTTGAGTATGCATCTTGATCAGTCTGCAGCAGGTAATTCGTTTGGGAACAACCATTTTGGAAATGAGGGACAAAAAAGGATTGTAGTAGTATTGTTTTAGAATGAAAACTTAAACTTATTTTTGTCGTCAGTAGGCATAGGCAAGTTGAATCAACTATTTGACATAGTTTGAAACGCCGACTTTTCATAAGGCATGTACAAAGTGTAACATTTGTTGCATTGCATGAACTCCAACACTGGTAACCCTGCAAAGATGCAAGTGAAGATGTATTAGGCATAAATTTTCGCAAGAGAAAGTGTTTTTATGGTTGCTACATGAAATTAAATTGTATACATTGCTTTTGAGATTCAATCTACAAACTCACAAATTTAGCAATGATCTATGAAGAATTTGCTTAGACCCATTCAAGAAGTTGGGCTCTAGAATTAACATGAGGAAGAATGATGTAGACAAACTGGGTTGAAATCTTCTCCTGTGCTTAAATTATACTTATGACGACTAAAACAGAACGAAGCATGTAGAAAAAAATAATCAGGTTGGTAAAGTGAATAAGGAGGTAGTTAATTCATAACAGTTTTGAAATTAAATGCAGAAACTCACATCTCAAAATCAAAGGATATGAGGAACAATAATTACTTAAATTTACTCAGAGGAAGGAAACGTTAGTACTTTCATTTTTTTAAAAAGGAAAGACATTGTCAATAAACTTAGGCTAAGACCAACTGCAAACAACTTGTGTATTATTTCCTTATACTTATCATGGTCATCTATGGGCACATAGTAAAAGACAAAAGCTATAATGATCAAGGAGCAGACTAACCATTAAAAATAGATGGTTTATCAACTTGGCTAATAACACACCGATAAATAACATTTGCCTCTTGAATGGACTTGTTTTGCTTACTAAAAAAGGATTAGACTATATATAATACGATTAAAGCTCTCGTATTATCGATTTTCAACTTAGAATGGTGAATCATGTGATGGTGCCAGGGAATGAAGGTTAGATCAAAACATCTTGTTCAAACTTATCTTGTTGTATTTTGAAAAAGAATAGGTTTCTCCCAATATACACTGACCTGCATCTTCCCTGTGGGGAGTAGTAGTTGCACTCACTGCAAAGAAAGCAGAAGAAATACGCAAACATCAAATAGGTTGCATACTTATTCATATAAGTTCAAAACAACATATCTAGTTTTATTATGTGCTTTAGGTAGTCTTTCAATAGAGTAAAGGTCTAAAAAAAGTCCACTATATTTGTTCTCGCAACTACTTCATAACACAAATCTCCACAGTACTTGATAACTTTATAAATTAACATTCCTGTCAATTGTACGAAACGAATAAAAATGTTACTTTTGAGATATCATGACATGAGTGATTTTCAGATTTGCTTCTTCAAAACTATTCAAGAGTTGCAGGCTGAAAATCTTACAGCGAAATGTGGATTTTTGAGTAGCAATAGAAATTTGCAGAGGAAAGTTTGATGAAGTTAACAAAATCAAAGTGAATTGTTACCTTAGCTATGGAAAGGCTCTGGGAATAATTTTATTACACACTATATTATATAAATTTCAACAAAATCTAATAATAGGACCTTGAGTTTGTAGAGAAGAAATTGTCTACTTTTAAGAGCTGAATCCTATATCAAACTGAGAAAATCATAGGAAAAATTGAAGGCTCAGTAAATGTCCAAGTTAGAATCTTACACATGATGATTGTCGATATGAGATAAAGCGCAAAAATACAAAAATACATGAAGTCAAGAAAGGCTTAAAAATATAGAGAAACCCAAAGTCAAGTTGAAACGAGAAGTCGAAGAGGCCTCGCTGGCAAGAGAATTACAAAAGGATTGCGAAATCAAATAGCAGAGACCGAGTTAGGGAATCAGAATCAAAGAAACGAAAAGACCCGTGAAATTTGTGTAAAAGACGCTCACCTGAAATATCTAGGAAGCAGCGACAGACTCCACCAACGTGCAAAATTGAGAGCAGGCGAAGAGGAGAACCGAGAATCGAGGTGCGAAGATGACGGTGTTTGTTGACGCGTGGCGGTGCTGCACATCAAAGGAGGCATGATGCAATATAGTAGAATTAATATCAATTCATGTGAAAATTATGTTCACCTGACACAACTATGAACGAGAAGAGAAGAAGAGGAGAGTAGATGGACGAGTTGGAAACCTAAATAAGCCATAAAAGTGTAAAAATGATTAAGCCATTATTTTAGTAAATAAGCTTAGTGGAAAAAAAATTTATTTTATCTAATTTTTTAAACGTTTTCTGTTAGTGTCATAACTTATATTTTTAATGTATAATGGAATTTTTTCTTACACTTTATAAAGTGGACTTTTTCTTCCACTTTATAAGAGGAATATTTTTCACGTTTCGAAAAAGCTTTTTCAGTGTTGTCATACAATTATATTGATTTGACATGTCATAAAATGGAAAAAAATAGTACACTATGTATTTTATTTTTTTAATTCTGAAAAAACTTTCAATCTCTATTTAAGGTCGTTTAAAATGATTGATATCACCATAACATAAAATCTTCTATATTTTGTTCATTCAATCTAAAAAAAAATGTCTTCAACGCCTAAAGTTAAAGTTTCAATTTATTGGGATGACGAAATTATACATGACGGAAATACCGTTTATTATAATTGTCCTCCCAAACACAATGTTAAATATCCAATTAATGTTCGATATCATAAATTCATTTCATCAATTTATAAAAGAATGGATATAAACAGTACTGATTATAATTTGATTATAGTCGGAAAATACCCTACTTCATTTTTATCACAAGGACAAGTTAATTTTGGAGAGTGGATTATCTATAATGACGAATCGTTGACCGACTTTTTGAGGGTTCCAAATGACTACATAGATCAAATCAAGTTAACAATACTTGAAATCTATGTTAGGAAGGAGCCTAAGATTAGTCAACAACGTTCTCATTTATCAGTCGATGTGAATCCCCAATTAGAAAATCGTAATAGCGTTGATGAATTTCCAATAATTCAATCTGCTGATTTTCCTAACATGACTCATTATCAAAATATTCTTACCGGCAGATATGATTTTGATTTAAATGAATCTATCAATGAAAGTGATCGGTAATGCTCAATAATTATATTTCAATCATTATTTGTTGATTTTGTCAATTATTTATTAGTTTTTATGATTTATTTTTCTTATTATTATATATTTTGTAGTGGTTTACCTCAGCAAGATAGGAATATTGCTCCAAGTTATGGATTAGATAATTATTTTGGTCAGTCATCACACTTTGAAATGACGGAAAATGTTGGGACATCCTCAAATTTTCATGTCTCGCCTACTTTTGGTGCAGATGATTTTCAGTATGTTCAACGTTTGATTTTTTTTCATTTAAGTAAGTTAATTGCATGAGCGAAATATTTATACTTTTTTTACATATATGGAAAAAATATTACACAAGATAAACCCATTGATCCTGTGAATATCGATGATTGGGACCTTCTTAATTATGGCTCACCTTCAGCTAGTGATAGTGATGATTTGCCTAATGTTGAGGAATCAGGAGATAATGTTCCATTTGAGGCATCATCTAGTGATGATGATTTTTTGACTCTCAATCGATCTCCAAGACCAATGTCCATGAGCCCATTTCGTAATTATGAAATTCCTTATCTTGATCATCTCCCAGATGGTTCAGATATCTTTGGTGATACATATGATGAGTATACATCACAACGTACGTGGCATAAACCAGAAGATTTCATGAATGGTGTTATTGAAAAGGCATGTTATTCAATTCAAAGAAGCAGTTGCAAAGAGCAATTAAACTTCTACATTTGAAAGTAGCAAGGGAGTACTTTGTTATTAAATTGACAAAAAAATCATGGCGACTTGTTTGCAAGCGTGTAGAACAAGGATGTCGATTTAGGTTGACTTCTTTTATTGATAAACATACTAACATGTGGAAAGTTGGAAGGTATATGGAAGAACATACATGTGATATGGGTACATGTCGCGAAGGACATTTCAACTTGGATGTTGAGATGATTGCTAACGTCCTCCGTGTTGATATAGAAAGAACACCAAGGTACTATTTTATCCTTAGATGATTCTTATTTAATAAGAAAATATTCATTTTTATTTGATAATTAATATTATTATTACTTTTTAGGTTTCCCATCAAAGATTGTTAAACAACCGTTCTTAAAGCATATGACATTTCGATAAGTAGAAGAAAAACCTATCTTGGTCGCAAGCGGGCTTTTCAAAAAGTCTATGGTACTTGGGAGGGTTCTTTTGTTGAGTTACCGAGGTTCATGGAAGCTTTGAAACACTTCAATCCTGTAACAATAGTAGAATGGAAAACAGAGCGGCGTGTCGATGTCATTGAACATGTATTCAACTATTTGTTTTGGGCTTTTAAACCATGCATTGATGGGTTTGTGCATTGTCGTCCTATTATATCGATCGATGGAACACATGTCTATGGAAAATATGATATCAAGTTGTTGATTGCGATTACAATAGATGGTAACGACTCTATATTACCTTTGACATTTGCAATAGTTGCAAATGAGAGCATAGAGACATGGACTTTATTTTTGGATCATTTGCACTTGCACATTGTCAAGGGTCGTAGAGGGGTCACGTTGATATCAGATAGGCATCACGGAATACTCTCATCCGTGTATAATTCTCCGAATTGCAGGCTCCATTTGGGTTTCATTGTTTTTGTTTAAGACATTTTAAGGCCAATTTTAAAAAAAAAATTCAAAAATATCATCATGTGTGGATGTATAATATGCACAATGAAACTGATGGTGGTTTGAAACCTGAGTTAACGTGTTAGAGATTTTACTGAATGTACAGTGACACTTGACATTCTCAAGAACAATGGATTGGTTAGGTTTCCTTGTATTGCATGTAAGTGCTGAAAATTTTCTACCCCAAATTCAATCATAGTTATTTTCAATTATTCAAATCAAAACCCCAAAAGTTCTTCGTCTCCCAAAATTCTCTCTCTAAGTTCAGGGAGGAATAAGAAGAAGAACTCATTGAAGCTTGAGTTTGAGGATTTCTAGGTTTTTCTTCCTCGGTTTTCTTCAAGGTATCTTAATAAAGGTATGGTGATCCTTCATCTAGGGATAGCTCTCAGCCCTAGAGTCAATTCAAAGTTCCTAAGTTCATGATAAAATTAGGGCTTTTACTCAATAGCATGGTTCCTTTACCAACCATTTTCAAAGGTTATTAATTGGATATTATGATTGTATTAGTGTTTAATTGATGATTTATGATGAAAATACTCTATGAACCCATGAATTTTCTCAATTCATAAATTGTGCTTTTATGAAGTTGGTTAGTTGATGATGAATGCATGTGAATACAATTGTCTAAGTTTCTTTAGATTATTGAAGTATATCATTACACATGCCTAATTGTAGTAGAATATTGGTGTGTTATTGATTGTGATTTATGGCCTTGAAGGCAAGTTATGATCAATTACTTATTGAATTAGAATTGTGAATTACATGTTGATCCACTTGAACGATAGAGGTGTTTATTTACTATGCATATTGTGGTGTTGAATTGATGATTATTTTCCTTGCACCTCTATATTCGTGAAGGATATATGAATGATCATAAAGTGAAGTATATGTGTGAGCTCTATGAATATATTATGATAATGTCAAGGATGTAAAAGTGTTATGATTGAAGTCTTATTCTTAATTAATACTGACTGATTTTTCTAAGATTATGTTAATGAAGAAGTTTTAGTCGAAAGGTTATTCTGAATTGTACACTAATGAATAAATATAGGATTCGAGATGGATACTCATCCATAAGTTGAGGCAGAGTGTCTAGTAACAATCTCAATTTCCCTTCCTAATGAATGATAATGACATGTTCTGAAAGGACTTTATCAAAGTATGGGAATTCTTAGTTTAAACAAGTTAATTACAACAATATAATCATTCAATGTCTCGAACATATACAATATTGAATGTCACATGATTTCACAATTTCACATTTATCACAAGCATTTCAAGTTGTTGGGTCCTCTCATGGAACCCAAACATAGACTATTAGTGCACCAGAACGTGGTACCCGATCCAATAGTTATGCTAACGTGACAATCCGATTCTATTTATGTGGGATCATGACAATCTGATCCAGTTAGTTGTGCCAAAACATGGCAATTCGATCCATCAAGACAACACAATCACAAACACAAGTATTCTTTCAAGTCATACAATCATGAGTGATTCATGACATATAATTATTTATATATCTCATTTTCAACAAGTGTTAATTTCAACAATACAACTTTCGTATACATGTATACATCATAATAAAATAATAACAATAATACATCACACAATCAATAGAATCACAATCATAACCTACCTCGAAATAAGCTTGAAACCCTAAGAAACTTGATCCTTCCTTTTCAGATTCGTTCCGCTTGTTTTTGGTCTACAAACAATCAATGTAATACGGGAATCAATAAACAATCACTAATTACACGGATTACTAACAATATATCAACCCTAGATCAAACTCATATTCCAATCATCTAACTTAGGCTTGTCTCCACCATAGAATTTATATCAAAGCCCTTTCCCATAATTATTAACCCATTCTATTACGTTTTAGGGATCGAGAAACAAATTCAAGGAGTGAAAATCTTACCTTTACCTCAAGAATGGTGGATAACAAGTAGGAATCACTTGAAGTCATGCAAATTCTTTAAAAAGTTATCTAACTACTCATGCAATCAAAATTATAAATGGTTCACCTGATTTTTACCAGATTTCCCTACACCTCAAAGACGCTGATCTTGTCCAAATCTAGACTAGGTTGAGAAAAATTCAAATACTACGAAAAAGTTTTCTGACCCAAAATTTCCCCCATTAGATTTTCTAGAATGACATAACCTAGTTATTACAATAGATACGAACTTACCATCACTCATCCGCGAGTGACAAATTTAGGAAAAATAGGCTAAGGAAGAAATGGAGTAGTACCTGATTTGATGAAGAATTGGGAATATTTGTCTCACATATCCTTCTTGGTTTCCCATATAGATTCCTCAACAGGATGATACTTTCATTGAACTTTCACAAACTTAATATCCTCGGTCTTCGACTTGTGCACATCCCGATCAAGAATTGTAATCAGTTTCTCCTCATATTAGAGGTATTTATCTAAAATAATTTAGTCTCACTTAATGATATAATTCTTGTCACCATGATACCTCTTAAGCATGGATACATGGAATATCGGATGAACATTTGATAAATTAGAAAGTAAAGCCAACCTATACACTACCGGTCCAAAATATTCAAGAATCTCAAATTGACCAATGTATCTAGGACTTAGCTTACCCTTATTACCAAATCTCATCACCCCTTTCATGGGTGATACCTTAATAAGAACATTTTCACCAGATTAAAACGTCATGTCTCTCACCTTATGATTCGTATACTGCTTTTGCAAAATATGGGCTACTAGAAGTTTAGCTTGAATACTCTTCACCTTATTTTGAGCATTCTTCACTAAATTAATCCCTAAAGGTTTCATATCTTCAGCCTCTAACCATCCTATTGGTGATCGACATCCCCTCCTATCGAGTGCCTCAAATGGTGTCATATATATGCAGGAGTGATAACTATAACTTTAAGAGAATTCTCACAACGATAAGAATTTATCCCAAATGCCCTCCAAAATCAATCAAACATGCTCTAAATGTCTTCTACCACTTAAATAATCTTCTCTGACTGTCGTTTGTCTTAAGATGGAAGGTTGTACTAAAAGTGAGTTGTGTGCCCAATCCATCATGCAATTTCCTCCAAAACTTGCAAGTAAATTGGGTACCACGATCTTAATGATAGAAAGGGGCACTCCATGCAACCTCACTATCTTGTTCACATACACTTTAGCCAATAGTTAAGCATTAGTCTATTCTTAATGGAATGAGATGGGCTGACTTAGTCAATCTATCAGCCACTACACAAATAGAATCAAACTTCTCCAAGGTCTTGGGAAGACCAATCACAAAGTCCATGGCTAGTCTTTCCCATTTAGATTCCAGAATTGGCATTCTTCGAAGCAAACCTGCAGGCCTTTGATGTTTATACTTCACTTGTTGACAATTTTGTCTCTTTGCCACAAGCTTCACTATGTTTTTCTTTGCACCCGATGGTGAAGCACTAGGGAGAATATATCCCTTATCAAAAAGCTCTTGATTTGAGTTTGATGATCTCTTAATTTTTTCATAACAAAGTGATTGGAGTGATGGAAATGGGATGAGTATCAGGCTCTAAATAAATGCAAAAATATATATCTCTATTAGGAGGCATACCAGGCAAGTCATTAGGAAACACTTCACTAAATTCAGACACCACGAGAATAGACCCAATGTATGGAGCCTCAATCTTAACATCCCTAATATGGGCCAAATAAGTCAAACAACTCTGTTTTACTAATTTACTAGCCAATATGGAGGATATAATCTTAGCTTACTTAGTCTTGTTCACCCCTTCCCACTCTAATTTTCCCTTCTCAGAATTTCTAGAGTTACCAACTTAGTATTACAATTTAACACAATATAATAGGGGGACAACCAAGTCATGCCTAAGATTATGTTAAAGTCAATCATAACCAAAATAACCAAATCTTCCCAAGTCTAAGAACCTATAAACAAAATAGGACAAGCAAGATAGACATTAGTAGTTATGACTAACTCTCCAACTAGGAAAGAAAAATGGATAGGGGCATCGAGAACATCATAAATCATATCAAATTCCAGGGCGAATATCACGGATATATAAGAATAGGTACAACCCGAATCAAACAACACATTAGCCATCCGATCACAGATAAGAATAGTACTTGTGATCACCCATAAAATTCCTCTACCTCGTTCTTGCCCGAAAAAGCATAACGATGAGCCCAATCATCTAGACGAGCTACATCCCTTGTTGCACTTACCTCTACCCACATTACCATTTTTTCTCTGCCTCTATGACCTCGTTGATTACCTCCCCTCCTACCTTGTGGATGTATTTTACCATTATTACCATTCTTCGCGGGTACCACTACTCTAGACGGTTGAGGTGCAAAGTCATGTGATACGCTCAAACTATACTTTCCTAAAGAAGTATAATTGGTCGTATCAAGTAAAGAACACAAATATTAGGTTGGGATCGATCCCACGAAGAAAATGGTTTAGACTTAACTTTAATCTACAATTACTTCTATTTAGAAAAGTCCTTTCCGGAAATAAACAATTAAAGGAGGAATTTTTGTGTAAAAAAATTAATTAATTGTCTAAGTAAACAAGTAGCTAGTTCAAATATTTGATGTTATCAAATGATGAGAGAAACTAGGGTGTAAGTGTTCCCCATAGGCTCATTACGCGATAACCATAGCTATAACAACTCTTTCCTAGTATCTTGCATGCAAAGTGGTAAGTTATGTATCCCTAATTCCTTGGTCCGGCAACTAGTGAATTTCGATCTGCACCTTGGTCCGGCTACATGTGTGTAATTAACTAAACCTTACCTTTTACGTCATATTAAGCATCATACTCGATGTATGGCTTAGTTATTACTTCGCACCAATCTCCCCTAGCCTATTAGATAGTGTATACTAAATCTGCGTTGATAATTCTTTTCTTATTATCTACCTCATTGGTTCGACAAGTAGCAACAAGGGGAGTTCTAACGTTGGCCACCATTAAAAAAACTTCTAAACGAAAGAATTTTCAATACATGCAAGACACTATTCTAGAATTGTTATTTTAGCTAGCTCTATTTTGTTAGTTACCCATGGATCCCACAACCCTAGTCGTGGATTTAGTTACCATATTAAGAATTACACAATTCATATTGATTAGACAAGAATCATCTACTTACTTTAACAAGTTTGAAGAAAATCCAAAAAATCACTTGAATTAATCAAAATATTGTAAGAATCGATTTCAAAAAAGTGAAGTATTTTCACCCAAAGTTCAACAACCAACAATCCAAATATGAAAATTAACAAAAAGTATAACCTTAAAAACGAGGTTTTTGGTCCTATTTATAATAAAAGAGTCCTAAAAATAAAGGAAAACCTAAATAAGGAAAACTTATTTCTAAAACGCATCTCGAGTAGACAACCCCACCGAAGGACCGTCGACACCTCCATCGATCCATACTTCAACTCTTTTTTCAACTGCTATCTTCTCCATCATTATGTTACCATCGACAGACCCAAACGATGGTCTGTCAATGGACCTACGGTCCGTCGATGGCCTTCTTTTGTCCATACTTGGAATCTTTTAAAAATCAAGTACTGGGGCTACATTCTGTTAACACCAACGGTATGCCAGGACGGTTTGTCAATGAGACGACGAACCGTCATCCCTTTCATAGCCCCACACTTAGTCAGAATTCCCCGATATTTCCTTAGCAGCATAAATCTTTAAACAACGGTTGCCACCTACGGACCTTGGATGAGTCAACGGACCGTCGATGGCTCCGTAGGTCATCACTTCTGCAAATTTTAGCACAGTCTTCAGCGTTTTTGTTCTGGATAGTTTTCCTACAAATACAGGGAAAAATACATTAAACTACTTCAAATAGGCCTTAGACACACACTAAAATTACGGAAAAAATATTAAAAGTACATTGAAATCATGGTACATCAACACCCTCAACTTAAATTCGTTGTTTGTCCTAAAGCGACGCAGTATGACTCACCCCAAAAACCTTTGTACAAAAGTATCCTTATTTTAGCTTTCACAATCATCTGGCTATCAATCCCGATTATTTTCATTATGTTCATGCATGACATTACTATTAGGCTCACTCATGTGGATTAGACCATGACACAGACTCACTACGCACCAACACCTTTCCTCTTTTATCTCTCACCAAAGCACCAACTTTCTAGTATTGCAACTAGTGTCTTTAATTCAAAAATTGTATCCTCTTTCACACAGTGTATTTAGTTTGATTATAAGGATTATTTTTCAACACTCACTCTCATAACAAGTTCACACCTTATTGATATCGCCATAGGCTTGCCCTCATTTTCACTGTTTCAAGTTCAACATATTAGACTCTTAGGATCACGATAGGACTTTCTTAGCTTGTAATGTAGGCTCAGGTCAGGTAGAGTACATTTTGATGTATTTTAGTGACTTGTTGCCCTCCTTTACATAACAGCTAAGCATCCTACCTTTTAATCATTTATTCCGTCCTATTTCTTAATTTTCTTATATTCTTTTTCCTTGCTTTTCTTCTTTCTTTCTCCTTTTGTGTAAGTGACTCTTCTTTTTTTTTTAACTTTTAAATTTTGCAATTTTTCACTTGATTTCAACTTTGTTTGAGTCACTTTTCTTTTCCTCTTTCTCTCTTTTTATTCTTTCAGCCCCACTTTTTGAAGCATTCCTCATAATATTTACCTTCAACTCATGGCTTTGCCATGAGTCAAGGTACACAATACCCAAGGTTAGGTCAGGTCCATGACAAGGTTGTTTTCTGCATTAGTCATCCTCAACTTATGCTTTTGGCATAAGTTGAGGTACACATGCCCAAGGAGGGACCAGGGCCAACACATTTTTCCCTTAAGATAAGTTGGGGTAGAAAAGAAAGGTTCATTTTAAGCTCAAATCATTTGAATCAAGAAGGGATTAATTTCATTCGGTTTTATTTTATCTAGGCTAAAAATTGATTATCTTGAACAAGGGCCTATGATCCTTTCCTAATTGTCTATTACAAATCACTTTTAGCAAGACTAGCTAGGCAAGTTCTAGCTCATTACCAACGGTTGTCTATTCAACTCTCTCACACTCACTTAACACCTCATTACCCTTCCAGATTATCAGACACTTCGTTCGAGCTTAAGATTGACGGTCATGCAGGGGTGTATCTCTATGTCATGCTTAGAGCCATACATTCATCATTCACTATGCCTAGTCATGCAACCATTTTCTTTAAATCAGGATATCATTTTATTTAGCCATCATGCTTTAGATTTCATATCAATACTATGTACAAGATACTAACATACCGGCTCAACAATAAATTAAAGTGTCTCTTTGGGGGAAACATCACAGGCAAGAAAACCCCAAGAGAGGATAGTGAGTTGGGCTATTCAGACTTCACCCCATCACTCACTTTCCATTTACCCACCCCAAACAAAACAACATGAAATTGTTCCCAATGCATAAAAATATAAAACGAGTGGTAGGTGAAGCAAACCTGAGGTGCATAGTGCCGATGGTCAACAAGATGGTAGTGTTCGCAGCAATAACAGCACCCTCAGTAGTGCTCCTCTCAACATCAGCAATCTTGGATCTAGACGCCCCAGCTGCCACTGCCTGAGCCCTCATCTGCCGGGCCTCCTCCTCAATCACCGAGGCTCTCCTCGCAGCCTCCAATGCTTTCTCTTCTTAGCTCGAGTCTCATCATCCTCTCTAAATCGGTGCCTCTTGGTCTGTTGACGTGGCTTTGGTGATGGCACAGCAGTGGTGGAGAAAAGTGCACCCATCACCGTATACTCAATAGGCTACGCATCTGGGGCCTCAGACTCGGCACCTGGGCCTCCAATATAGCATCCATATCTTCTCTCAGACTCGCCACAGCATCCTGGAGAGTCTTCAAATCTACAGTAGGGGTTGTCCATGCGAGAACCCTATACCCAAATATGTCAAGGGGCTGGTGGACCTCCATAATCTGCCTCTCAGTCCGCTGGGCCATCTTCTTCTTGATTCTCTCTTCCGTCTCAGCAATGGACTTCTGCATCCAAGGCTGGATATGATGCAGAAGTGTGGACATTTGGGCCTCTAACTTCTGGACCCTTGCGATCGGGACCAATGCTGTAGATGGGGTGGAGCGGGAGGAGCTCAGAGCTGTGCTAGTACCCGGTCAGGCTTTCGGTCTTGCTCTACGGTGTCCTCTATGTTCTACCAAGCGACTTCACCTCATCTCTGGACCCTCTGTTTGGATCCACCTCAGAGAACATCAATATGCCACACGGGCACTCCAGCAGACCTGCACAACTCAAAAATCATGCAAGGGAAGAGGTAAGTAGTGGTGGACTTAAAGTCCCTCTCATGAATGACTGCCTGTAACAGCCACGCAAAATCCACCTCAAACCCAGCAACCATGGCAGCTATCAGCACTGCTCTAGCCCATGTAGCAATATTATCAGCAGCAGTGGGGGAGAGGCAATGACGTACCAAGATCCATAAGAATTTGGTCGTGAATGTGAGGTTGGCCTTCTTTATACATCCTTTGGGCTCCAGCACCCAATCAACACCCTCTCCATCCACGGACATGTTCTAGGCTATCCACCTCTTGGTGGTCTCTCTCAGCACTCTCTCACGATGGAAATGGCCGTCCTTTACCAGCTTCACCGATAGTCAAACTCGGGAGTGAGGGGGTCCTGGTGGCATAAGTGTTAGCACCATATAAAAATCTGCGAATGGAGGGCAAAGAGATATCCACCCGCTTGCCACAGACAAGAACATGCTCAAGTGGTACGTGTTTGGCGCGGTTATCCCGCTTGTCCAAACTATCCCTTAGAGTCGCCACATAAGCGCCGCAGAACTCTCGCACCATCTCCTTGCTGTAACAGCCCAAACTCTTATCCATCCACTCTAGCCGATGGTAGGTGAAAAGGTCACGTATAGATGGCATCTTGAGAAGACTCCCAATAAGAAATCTCTATTTGACTATCAAAGTCCAAGTCATGACCCCTTTGTCGTTGAGAAGCTTTGCATCCCTGTATATATGATATTGGCTTTCGACACACCACCGGTTTGGCTGATCAACAATCGGTGTGGGGACGTCGGTCAGGGGTGATGGAGTAGAATTCGCACTGTTAGCCTCATGAGATGAGGCAGAGTGGACCGATGAAGCTGGAGCAGTGGCCCCATGTGAATATGAAGCTTCCTCGAACCTGGAAGCCTCCGCAGAGCCAAATGTTCTCTCAGAAACTGCAGCAGACCAAGACGGTGTACCGGTTAGTGTGCACTTTTATCAGACTAAGAGGTAGTGACTACACCAGACGCCACCCTCTTAGACGTGCTCTGAGAGGCCCTTGAAGAATGTGACGGTGTCTGGGTGCCTGGGGGCACGTATTCGGGGTTGCGTTCATCGTCAGACGACCCAATCACCAACAGGCGGGGAAGGGGCGATTGACTTGGAACGTCCTTGAGAGTAGGCTAAGTCTTTCTTGGGTTACATGTGTACCTTTAAGGAGGGGTTATTAGTACTAATTAAGGCATGCAACACACTCAAAAGAATTAAGCACAGAGGAGGAAACACAAACAAAGTTGTGATGTAGAACTGCAGAATTGACTGACGGACCCCATTACGGTCCTTCAGTGGGGATCCATCGGTGTACACTTACAAAATTAATTTATACATTGAAGAGACAAAGGTTCTGTTAAAGACGACGGAAGTGTAGGATGGACCATCGACAGAACACCGATCCTTCAGTGGGGGTCCAACTCCATCGATGGACCCTTAAAAACTTTTTTGAATTCTTAAAAAACATAATTTTTGTTAAGGACAATGGACCTACAGGACGGACCGTCGACTGAACGACGGTCCGTTAATGGGGGTCCTTCGATGGAACCTTAGAAAAGTTTCTAGGAACTTCAAAAATAAGGGTTCTGATAGAGTCTACGGTCATGCAGGATGGTCCGTCGATGGGTCGACGAACCGTCGTCTACCCCCGTGGGTAGACACTTAGAAAAATCAGGGGAGATATTGTTGACGAACCTCAACGATTATCTGTCGATTGATCGATGGTCCGTCGATGGGGTCTCGTTCTGTCTTTCAAAGACAGAATTTTGGCAACCATTGTTACCCCTAAAGAACAATTTTAGATGAATCTAAGAAACATTAAGTTTCTCTAGCATTTAACAAAGCATTTCATCATTCATAGGGCATGAATTATCCTTGTTTTAAACATATATTCTCACAGACTATCAAACCCTAAGTCAGAAACAACAACACTCAAAACACAGTAATTATTAGACAATACACCTCATCCCATTCACTTTCATTGTTCTAAGACTAGGAATTCAATTTGAATATTTTAAGCTTGCAACGGTGTCCCAAATTCAAGACCTACTATCATATTCCAGCAATTTAGCATGTAAAGTAATGAGAGTAAATAGATCAGAGCAGAAAGACTTACCTGTATATTGTAGTGTAGGGAATGAGGGTATGAATTCTTGCAAGTACGAAACACCAAAGAGAGACCTCGAACACCGACAGGGCAGAAGACAGACGAAGATGGAAGATTGGCGAAGAGAAGGGATTTGGTAAAATGATGGAGATTTGGGGAAGAGGAGAATCAGATTGATAGAATTGGGAGTAAATGGGTGAGGAAGTGGGAAAGTTGAAGGGAAATAAGGAAGGAAACGGTTTTGGGGAAGGTTTTTAAAGGGTGGGTAACTGAAAAGTTTAAAACTTTAATATATAGCCAGTCGGTTCGGGTCAGGTTAGTGGGTCGGAGAGACGAAGATTCCCCATCGACGGACCGTAAGTCAGTCAAAGATCCGTCGATTGCTCCATCGAATGTACTCTAATTTAGAAAAAAAATTAAAGAAACAAACATGGGATCTACGGACCCTACCGATGGTCCGTCGACAGGTTGACGGTCCGTCGGTTAGTCCGTCAATCAGTGCAATTTTCTGCAGATTTCTGGGGATTCCATCCTGCACATTGATCACCCAATAAGCTAATCTTTTTGTATTTTCTGTACACTTTTTAGACACCGACCCTAGTTTACTCTCTAGACAACACTTCTAAAAAAATAAAAGAAAATTAATACGTGATATTAAGTGAGAAAAATAGAAATAATGCAACTACGCCTATAAAATCACGAAAAAAATCTATTGTTTGCTAGAGGATACATATTGGGTTTCCTCCCAATTAGTGCTTTATTTAACATCGCGGCACGATGCAGGACTCTTGATTACTCAGACTTCATCAATATGGTATGCCTCGATCATTTCATTTTCCTTTTCAGCATTCCCAAGGTACATTTTGATTCTTCGGGGGTTCACCTTGAACTTTAAACCCTCCTTATTATCCAACTCAACCGCTCCATGAGAGAAAACTTGGGTGATCAAGAATGGACCAGTCCATTTGGACTTGGGTTTTCTCAGAAACAAGCACAACCTAGAGTTGAACAAAAGCACCAAATCCCTAACCACAAAATTGCGCTTCTCAATCTTTTGGTCATGGTACTTCTTCATTTTTTCTTTGTAGAGGGATGAACTTTGATATGCCTTCAAGCGAAACTCATCAAGCTCATTAAACCCATTCAACCATTGTTCCACTGCTTCATTCCAATCCATCTTCATTTTCTTCATTGCCCACATGGCCTTATGCTCTAACTCAACCGGCAAGTGAAAAGTCTTCCCATATACAAGTTGGTATGGAGACATACCTATGGGCATCTTGTGTGTTTTCCGGTAGGCCCAAAGAGCATCATCAATCCTCCTTGACCAATTCGTTCTACTCACATTCACCATTTTCGGTAGAATCTGCTTGATTCCCTGTTTGATACCTCAACTTGTCCACTAGTTTGAGGATGGTACGAGGTAGCCACATAGTGGCAAACCTCATATTTATCCAATAACCCTTTGAACAACTTGTTGCATAAATGGGATCCCCCATCACTAATAATGGCCCTTGGGGTGCCAAATCTGAAAAATATGTTCTTTTTCAAGAACGCGGTGACACTCTTCCCTTCATTTTTTCCAAGTGTTATGGATTACACCCATTTTGACACATAATCAACAGCCACAAGAATATACTTCATCCCATGAGAACTCAATAAGGGCCCCACAAAGTTAATGCCCCACACGTCAAACAACTCAATTACAAGAATGAGATTTAAAGGGGGTTCTTGCTGTCTAGAATACCTCCATCTCTTTTGCACCTATCACATGCCTTGGCAAACTCATGAGCATCTTGGTGGATAGTTGGCCAATAGTAGCCACATTGCAATATATTATGGACTGTCCGGATGCCACTATGATGCCCACTCACAAGCGAGGAGTGGCCTGCCTCCAAAACACTCAACATCTCGACTTCCGGCACACAACGCCGAATAAGTCCATCAGCATAACTCCTATATAAATGGCTCAGCCCAAAATAACTTTTTCACATTGTACATGAACTTTTTCCTTTGATGAAAAGACAAGTATGAGGGGACGATATCACTAGCCAAGTAATTCACAAAATCAGCGTGGAATCAAGTCTTGAGAAGCGACCAATACATGCTCATCAGGGAAAGTATCATCAATTTCAGCCTTTTCACCCAATTCTTGCATAGATCCATCCTCTAGTTGGGACAAGTGATCGGCAACTTGATTTTTGGTCCCTTTTCAATCTTTCACTTCAAAGTCAAAATCTTGCGACATTAATACTCAACGAATCAACCTCGATTTCGCATCCTTCTTTGTCATCAAATAACTCAAGGTAGAGTGATCAGTATGCACTATTACTCTTCTTCCAAGCAAATAGAAGCGAAATAAGCAAAGACCACCGCAAAGAGCTCTTGTTCAGTCACAATGTAGTTCTTTTGGGCATCATTAAGAGTTTTACTGGTTTAGTAAATGGGGTGAAGGATTTTATCCCTTCTTTGACCCAAAACTACACCAAACGCAACCCATTGGCATCACACATCACCTCAAATGGCTTACTCCAATCCGGTGAAATAATAGTGGGTGTAGACTGATATGATCAAACTTACTTCTCAAATAAGAAGTAAAGCGGTCGTATCAAGTAAAGAACCCAACTAATGAGGTTGGGATTGTTCCCACGAGGAAAATAGTTCAAACTTAACTTCAATCTATTATTACTATTATTTTAGTCAATTATTTCCTTGGAAAGCAAAGACAATAAAAGGGGGTTTTTTATTTCTAAATGAATGAAAATAATTAGCTAAATTAAAGTAGACAACTAACAGATTCAAATGTTGGAGTTTAATCAATTAATAAAAGTAACTAGGATTTACGTGTTCCCCACAGGTTCCTAACTTGATAACTCTAACTATAACAATTCTTTCCTAGTATGTTGCATGCAAAGTGATAAGTTATGTATTTCTAAATCCTTGGTACGGCATCTAGTAAATTTCACTCCGCACCTTTGTTCGGCTACGTGTGTTGCTATACTAACCTTACCTTTACCTCATATTAAGCATTGTATTCGATATTTGACTAAGTTATTACCTCGTAGCAATCAATACTAGCCTATTAGATAGTATACACTAAATCTATGTTGATAATTCTTTTCCTATCATCCACCTCCTTGGTTCGGCAAGTAGCATTAAGGCGAGTTCTAACGTTGGCCATGCGAAAGAATTATCAATACATGCAAGACACTATTCTAGAATTGTTATTTTAGTTAGAGTTTTGTATTATTATTCACCCATAGTTCCTACAACCCTAGTTATAGAGTTTAGTTACCCATAGTCATAATCAAAATATTCATATATATGATATAAGAATTCATGTACTTACTTCACTAAGAAAGAATAAAATCCATAAATTTTACTTGATTAATCGACAAAATCACCAACAATCAACTCCAGAGAATAGTGTAACAATCCTAAGTCTAATAATCAAAATAATCTCAACAAAGAATCTAACATAAAAGTGTCTAATAACCAAGAGTCTAACTATCTGAGAGTCTAACAACCAAGAGTCTAACCCCAAAAATGAGGTTTTTCGAACTATTTATAAAAAACAAAAACCTAATCAAAGAAGGACTCTATTTACTGGAAATCTATCAAAACGCGGTTGGGTCGACGGACCTCGCGACGAGTCATCATGGTCGTGACGCGTCATGGACTCCATCATCCCATACTTTGAAAATTCTTCTGTTGCTCTCTTCATTAACCTTGACGGCAGGTATGACGGATCGTCACAGGCACAACGGTCTGTCGAGGGTCTTCGTTCCATAACACTTAAACTTTTTGGAATTTGGGTACTGGGACTACTTCTCGGATCATCACGACGAACCAGCAGGACGGACCGTCATGGCTACGACGGTCCGTCACGCACTTTGTAACCCCACATTTGGTCAGAATTTCTCATCTTCCTTCAGCAATTTCACTACGATGCCACCTACGGACTGTCACAGGCACGACGGACCTTCACAAGCTCCGTAGGTGGTACTTTTTTGCACTTGCTCAAAAACTTCCGCGTTCATCTTTAGACAGATTTCCTGCAAATAAAGAGAAACTTACAGAAAAATTAATACAACAAGGCTTTTGGACATGCACTAAACTTAATGAAAAGGCATTAAAAATACCGTGAAACAACGGTATATCATAGACACCAATTTCTCCTTCAACTCACCAAATGCCTTGAGACAGGATTCATCAAAATAAAATTTACGCTCTTTCTCAAGTTACTTGCATAGAGGATGGGCAATTTTTGAAAAATACTTGGTGAACCTCCGATAGAAAACCGCATGCCCAAGGAAAATCCTCACACCTTTTACAATGATGGGTGGAGGAAGTGTCTCTATAACCTCGACTTTATCTCGATCAACCTCTATACCCTTCTCTGAGATGTGATGGCCCAGTATAATACCCTCTTTCACCATGAAGTGGCATTTTTTCCAATTTAGCACAAGGTTGCAATCTTCACATCTTTTGAGAACTTCGGTCAAGTGATACAAACAATGATCAAACGAGTCACTAACAACAGAAAAATCATCCATAAATACCTCAATAGTGTCCTCCACCATATCGGAGAATATGGACGTCATACATCTCTGAAAAGTAGCCGGTGCATTACACCTTCCAAAGGGCATCCTCTTAAACGTGAAAGTTTCACAAGGAAAAGTAAAAGTAGTTTTCTCTTGATCTTCTGGTGCAATAGAGATTTGGTTGTAACCCGAATAACCATCAAGAAGACAATACCACCCCTTTCCTGCAAGCCTATCCAACATCAGATCCATGAATAGCATAGGAAAATGGTCCTTCTTAGTCCATGCATTCAATTTCTGGTAATCCATATACACTCTCCATCCGGTCACCGGCCTCATTGGAACAAGCTCATTTTTCTCATTAGGGACCACAATCATTCCTCCTTTCTTGGGCACACACTGAACAGGGCATACCCAACTACTATCAACGATCGGATATATGACTCTGGCATTCAACTACTTAATAGTTTCCTTCTTCACTACCTCTTGCATAGGTGTATTTAAACGTCTCTTGTGCCCAATAATAGGCTTACGATCGTGCATGAGTTGGATTTCATGTGAAAAAATACCGGGAGGGATCCCGATAATTTCTGTAATAGTTCACCCAATAGCTCTCTTGAACCTCTTCAACATTTCAACCAAACACTCTACTTGTTGCATATTCAAATATGATGCAATAATTACCGGCAAAGTGTCACATTTCCCCAAGAATAAATACATCAGATGAGGTGGTAGAGCCTTAAGCTCCAATTTTAGAGCCTACTCAATAGATAGTTTCGCGGGTGGAAACTCACGATGCTTCATATCTAAATCCAATTTCTCTGGTTTGAACCGAACATCACCTCGATCAAGTGCCGCAACCAATGACCCATACTCTTCGATATAGTCACTCTCAAAATTCATGATCACTGCCGCTAGTGCCTCAACACCAAGACGCTCTTCTTTTGTACCTCGAACGAACTCTCAACCTTGTAGGATATCGCAGATACCGATTGGAGCTCACTGTTCTACCTCATGGACCTACAAATGTTGAAAGTCGCTTCTTCATTGTTCAACTAAAACTTCATCTTTCCTTTCTCCATATCAATTGAGACACGACTGGTAGCAAGCAACGGCCTCTCAAGAATAATAGGCACCTCAAATTCCACCTCACAATCAAGAATCACAAAAAATTGCCAGAAAAATAAATGACTCCACTTTTACTATAACATCATGGAGTATCCCAATAGGCCTCTTCACCGTTCGATCGGCAATCAGTAGCCGCATCGCAGTGGGCTTTGGGTCACCCAAACCTAACTTCTTGTAAATAGAGAGAGGCCTAAGTCTTATTCTTGCCTTAACAACACATAATGCTTTAGCAAAGTGTAAAAACCCAATTGTACATGGAATAGTGAAAGCACTCAGATCTTATTTCTTTTGCACAAGAGACCTTGTAGTAATAGCACTACAGTGTTGCATCCGATCTCATCCTCAAAACTAATCGATCTCTTCTTAGTGACCATATCTTTCATGAACATGGCATAACAGGGCATTTATTTTCAAGAGATTCTATCAAAGGGACATTGATGGAAAGTTGTTTCAACATAGTATTAAAACATCGGTAATTACCATCCTCGATCTTTCTTACCAATATTTGCGGAAATGGGGGTGGTGGTCTAGGAATGGGGGTCCTTTTTGGGGTGTCTCATTTTCTTTCTCCGATTTATCTACCAACACACCACTAACTTCCTCTACCTCATTATCTTCTTTCTTCTCATGTTCGATGCCGGACGGCATAGGTGGATCCATGGTATGCTTACCCCCTCGAGTAGTGACTACAATAAAATTTCCATCATTTTTCGGATTCTGGACAGTATTGCTAGGAAGAGTACCAGCTTGGCGTGGTTTCACGGTAGAAGACAATTGGGCCATTCGCAACTCAAGATGCTTGATTGAGATGGCATGTGCATCCACCTTTTTCCCAATATTTGGTAAATCACCACTCAACTCTTTGGCGTGCTCATCACTAGAATCAAACCTCCTCCTCATCTTCTGCAACATATCCTCAACTCGCACCATACTACCTCCACCATCCCTAGGAGCAACTTCCCAATTTTGAGGTGGAACATATGGCCCACTCCAATCGTTTCTATTACCATAGTTACCCCGGTTGAAGTTATTGTCGTGGATGTAGTTTCCATCTAGAATATAGTGACCCTCTCGTTTCTAATTCCCATAGTTCCGACCTTGATTTCCTTGACCTTGGCACCAATTTTCCTGATTGGAGCCTTGGGCGTTTGGCCAGAAACCCCCCGTTTGGTCATTCGCTGCATAAGAATCTTCTTCGTAGTAGTACTCATCAACCAGTGGTGGTGGTTTAGCCAAATAGTTCACCACATTTACCTTTCCTACACCCCCGGTGACATGTTTTAACACCAACCCAAGATTAGTTCTCATTTGAGCCATCTCTTCACGAATCTCATCTGCAGCTGGCTTATGTGAAACTTGCACTACCAAAGTGTTTCTCCCAGTATCCGACTTCCTAGTACTCCAAGCTTTATTATTTTGGGAGATTTTCTCTAAGTTCTCAGCGATCTCTGCATAATTGCACTCCCCATTAGAACCACACACAATCTTATCAACCACTGATTTATTATTATCATCTTGTCCCCGATAAAAGTACTCTTTCAGTGACTCATCATCAATGCGGTGGTTTGGGATACTTCTCAAGAATGAGGTGAACCTATCCCAAGAACTGGGTATTGACTCCCCTGGTAATGCCCCAAAGTTGTTCACCCTATGTTTGTGGTTTAGCCTTTCAGAAACCGGGTAATACCTTGCTAGGAACACATCCCTCAATTTCTCCCAAGTATAGATTGAATTGTAGGGCAACTCCGTAAACCAAATTGCGCCCTCCCCCGTCAGTAAGAAAGGGAACACCCTTAATCCAATTACATCCATGTATAAGTCTGGCCTCTCTGCACATATCTTACACACCGACCTTAGTTTGGCGATGGGAGCATGTGGATTCTTAAATGGTAGCCCTGAAAAAGAACCTCTAGCGGTGAGCATCTGCATCAAGCTACTAGTTACCACAAAAGCATGACCATGTGGTAGAGGAGGTAGGAAAAGTGGTCCATCAGAGTCAGTGATGTTAACATTTCCCCTATAGTACTCTTGAGGGCGTGGGGGAGAGGTTGCCTCCTCGGATTACCTTCACCAGGTTATCAACAACCACTAAATTATGAGCATCAACCGGAGGGGGAAGTTGAGGGTTAATCTCATAATCGATACAAGCAGGATTGTTTTGAATATTCATTCTGTGAAGTGTGCAGTTTAGTCATGGATCAAGTGGAAGTATTGGTTCTCCTCGACTCTGTGTACTTGGCATACACTAAATCTATACCTGCGAGAGACAAAAACAAAAAAATAGTAAAATCAAGAAATTGTTATCTAAAAGTCGGTAATGTGCTTAACGTTAATCTAAAAGCCACTTTCCCCAGCAGTGGCGGCTAAATTTGATACGCATAAACTATACTTCCCTAAAGAATTATAAGCAGTCGTATAAAGTAAAGAACCCAAATGTTACGTTGAGGTCGATCCCACGAGGAAAATGGTTTAGACTTAACTTTAATCTATGATTACTTCTATTTAGTCAAGTCCTTTCCGGAAATAAACAATTAAAGGGGTAATTTTGTGTAACAAAAGTAATTAATTAAGTCTAAGTAAACAAATAGCTAGTTCAAATATTTGATGTTTATCAAATGATGAGAGAAACTAGGGTGTAAGTGTTCCCCATAGTTTTATTATGCAATAATCCTAGCTATAACAACTTTTTCCTTGTATCGTGCAAGCAAAGTGGTAAGTTATGTATCCCTAATTCCTTGATCCATCAACAAGTGAATTTCACTCCGCACCTTGGTCCAGCTACGTGTGTGTAATTTACTAAACCTTACCTTTTACCTCATATTAAGCATCATAATCGATGTATGGCTTAGTTATTACTTCGCACCAATCCGTCCTAGCCTATTAGATAGTGTAGACAAAAACTACGTTGATAATTCTTTTCTTATTATCTACCTCCTTGGTTCAACAAGTAGCAACAAGGTGAGTTCTAACGTTGGCCACTATAAAAAAGACTTCTAAACAAAAGAATTATCAATACATGCAAGACACTATTCTAGAATTGTTGTTTTAGCTAGCTCTATTTTGTTAATTACCCATAGATCCCACAACCCTTGTCGTGGATTTAGTTACCATGTTAAGAATTATGCAATTCATATTGATTAGACAATAATTCATCTAATTACTTTAAAAAGTTTGAAGAAAATCCAAAAAATCACTTGAATTAATCAAAATATTGTAAGAATCGATTTCGAAAAAGTGAAGTATTATCAAAACCCAAAGTTCAACAATCAACAATCCAAATCTGAAAATTAACAAAAAGTCTAACCTCAAAAATGAGGTTTTTGGTCCTATTTATAATAAAAGAGTCCAAAAAAAGGAAAACCTAAATAAAGAAAACTTCTTTCTAAAATGCGTCTTGAGTCGACAACCCTATCGACGGACCATCGACGCCTCCATCGATCCATACTTCAACTCTTTTTTCAGCTGCTATCTTTTCCATCATTATGTTACCATCGACGGACCCAAACGAAGGTCCGTCAATGGACCTACGGTCCGTCGATGGCCTTCGTTTCTCCATACTTAGAATCTTTTAAAAAACAGGTACTGGGCTACATTCTGTTAACACAATCGGTTTTCCAGGGCGGTCTGTCGATGAGACGGTGGACCGTCATCCCTTCCGTATCCCTACACTTAATCAGAATTCCCCGATCTTTTCTTAGCAGCATAAATCTTCAAATGGTGGTTGCCACTTACGGACCATCGATGAGTCGACGAACCATTGATGGCTCTGTAGGTCATCACTTCTGCAAATTTCAGTACAGTCTTTAGCGTTTTCATTCTGGACAGTTTTCTTGCAAACACAGAGAAAAATACATTAAAACTAATTCAAAGAGGCCTTAGACACACACTAAACTTAAGGAAAAAGCATTGAAAGTACCGTGAAACCACGGTACATCATCCAACATAAGAGGATGGGGCCAATCTCTCCTCCTATGTCCACGTTCTCCACAATTATAGAAAGTACGATCAAAAAATGGTCGGTTGCCCATTGAAGGAGCGAATCCTAGGCTATCCTAAAAATTATAAGATGGAGTTCCCGTTTAATTATATGTAGAAATGGGCATAGCAAACTGAATTGGCTTGGCTGTCAGTGTTGGTCTACCTGATCTTCTAGAATAGGAGCCCTGAAAATTTCAAGCATTTTTGGCTCTTTTAGCCAATGCCTTAGCCTGATCATCTCGCCTCGCCGCCTCCACTTTCTTAACATAGCATGTCACCTCATTGAAGATCCACATTGTAGAAGTCATATGGACATATAACACTTGTAATGCAGAATTCAACCCTCTAATAAATTAGTGGATCCTCTCCTCCTATGAGTAACCAATTAAGTAGCATATCTAGACAACACATGGAACTTGGCCTCATACGCAACCACATTCATACCACCTTTCTCTAAGGCCATAACCTTATCTTTCTTATGATCCCTCAAAGTTTTAGTCACGTATTTTTCCAAAAACATATAATGAAACTAGATCCAAGTGAATGGAGGTAAAGTAGAAGATCTACTATCATATAAGCTCTCTACCATTTCTTGGCCTCACCTTGGAGTTGGAAAGACACGAACTCAACCCCATATTGGTGAACGATACCCAATTAATGCAACCTCTCATAGATATCCAGAATGAAATCATATGCATCCTCGCTTTTAGAACCAAAAAAATACCGTAGGCTTAACCTTTAAAAACTTAGTCAACATGTCCTGCTCATTGCCAGTCATAAAAGAACCCATCAAAGGATGGAAGAAAACATCATTACCTCCCGTTCCAATCACATTAGGAGCACTACTATTGGTAAAAGGAACGTCAGGAGCCTAAGTTGCTTGAATCGCGGGGAGCATTCCAGGACAAACCAAACCCTTCAAGAATGACAAAATTTGTTGTGCTAACACTGGATCCAAGGAAGGAACAATTGTAGTCTCTACTGGCACCTATTCATCGTGTCCAACTTCCTCAACATATCCACCCTCAATATCCCTTTCTATCTTCTTATTATCTGCAGAAGGGTTCTCATTCATATGAGCATTTTCAACTGGTACCTCATAACCAAAGAGACCTATTCTTCCACGACATCTACCCCTGCCTCGACTGCGACTTCTCACTGCAGGTTACTCATTTGGAGCTTTGATGGGAGCAGTGAGATGAACACTGTTATATCTAGTACTAAGCATCTGCGAAAAGAAGAGTGAAGGAGGTTAGATACCAATTTGTATCACATAGATAGAAATTGGACCCAAGTTATTGCATGAAGGGAGAGAAGATAAAAATATAGAGATTTCCTAAAGTCCTATAGCCTCTCGAAGAAAAGTAAAGGTGTCCCTGTACCGCTCCGCTGAGATTCTATTAGAATCATTTCGGTACATCGAGATCAACAAACCAAGACTCTGATACCAAATTTTTCACGAACCCCACTGTCGTGATTGGCAGCACACTAACACTCTGGTGGGAGAACCACTATGACCCAAACTAGAGCAATAAATCTAAAAACTAAGACATTTAAGTTACAGAAGCAAGTTAAATAAATGAAGTAAGAAGTTTCCACAAATTTCAACAAGGATTCTAACTAACTAAGAAAATACGGAAGTAAACAACCTAAAACATGAAAATCAATGTATCAAAATTGCTAAATGATAACTAAGTCTAAACAAGAACGGATGCGAACCCAAGATAATGAACTAAACAACTAACTAAGGCAAATGTCTATGTTAGAAAATGGTGGACATTGACTAAAGAGAATTTCATGGAAGCCCGAAAGATTCGACCTCACCCTTGAATTAGGAAGCAACGACAAAGATCTTCTAAGCGAGGTCTGTCAATAGATGCCGGAAGATATACTATACTCAACAAAAATAAGAGCAAGTGTAGTATCAGTACACAACCACCATGTAATGGTAGGATCACACGACTATCCCACGAAGTGCAACATAAACATGTTAATTACAATAATATAATCATTTTTATATATCAAAAATATACAATATTGAATATCGCATGCTTCCAAAATTTCATATTTATCACAAGTATGTCAAGTAGTTGGTCTTCTCATGGAACCCAAACCCGGACTATTAGTGTACCAAAACGTGATAGTTGATCCCATAGTTATGCCAGAATGTGGAAATCTGATCCTATTTATATCAAAACATGGCCATCTGATCCCAATTAGTTATGCCAAAATCTGAAAATTTGATCCATCAACACACCACAATCACAAACACAAGTATACTTTCTAGTCATACAATATAGAGTGATTCATGGCATGTAATCATTCATCTATCTCATTTTCAACAAGTGTGAATTCAACATTTGCATACACACATACAAACATGCATCATATGAACCAATAACAATAATACATCATACAATCATAAAATCACAACCATTACCTACCTCTAAACAAACTTGAAATCCTAAGAAATTTGACGATCCTTCAATTTCTGGATTGTTCCGCTTGTTCTTGGTCTACAAACAGTCAATATAATATGGAAATTAATAAACAATCACTAATTATCTGAATTACTAACAATCTATGAACCCTAGATCAAACCTATGATCTCAATTATCTAACTTAGGGTTGTTTCCAATATATAATTTATATCAAAACTCTTTCCCATTATTATTAACCCATTCTCTTACGCTTTGCAAGTCAAAAAATGGATTTGGGTAGTGAAAAGATCACCTTTAGCCTCAAGAATGGTAGAAATGAGTAGGCCTGGGGTTCGTTACTTAGCTCAAAAAGTCAAATTGTATAATGACGTCGTTTAGGTGTTTATTAACGACTTTAATTCAAGCCCTGCCCGCCATAGCAGCGATGCCACAACGGAAAAAATCCTCCACCAAGGCGCGATTTCTAAACTAGTGAGAAATTTAAAGAATTTCCTAAACCCCATAACAGAATACACCTCCAACCCATGACCCTAAAAAATACCTTTATGCTAAGATCAATTCTCGGAGTTCTACACGTTCAAATTCAATTATTTAAAGTCATGTGGATTCTTTAATGAGTTATTTAACTACTCATGCAATTAAAATTATAAATGGTCCACCTGATTGTTACCATATTTTTCGACACCTCAAAGACTCCAATTTTTTTCCAAATCTGGACTAGGTTGGGAAAAATTCAAATACTATGAAAAAGTTTTCCGATCCAAAATTTTCACCCGTTAGATTTTCTATAACGACAGGATCTGATCATTATAGAGAGTAGGCATGGTATGTCATTTATGATTTTAAAAAGAATGAATGTGCTCCTATGATGATGCTATTAAGGATGTAGCTAATGAAGAATATTGACTTATATACTTAATGTAATGATGTATGTTTTATTTGGATTGTGTTATGATTTACTTCCTTGTCTTGACTTAATGAATATGGATGTTTCTAGTCTATGGTGGATTCAAAGGAGTACTAAGTGTAAATAGTCATGCTACTCATACATTGCACAAGTATGACTTACGGTTGCCTTGGATTGTGGTCTTAATGTGATGTTATAACTTATGTGATGTTTATGTTTCTTATGAATGTGTATTGTCTAAAGTTGAAAAGGTTGAATGGTAAGTTCACTTTTGGTGACCTTAGTGTGAATAGTTGTAATGACGTTATTTATACATTGCACAAAGTATAGCTTGAGGGTTACTTGAGGTGAAAGTTTAATGTGAAAGTAACGGTTATATGTTGATTTTTTCCTGATATGAAGATATGACTTGTATGTTGGTTATGTTTGGATATTATTCCTATTATGCTTATGTTCATGAAGTTTTACGAAAAATGCCATATGACATAACTTTCAAATAAAATGTCCTTATTTAAGCTTGGTTTTGCATGGTCATCATACTTAGTACTTCATTGTGCTAACCCATATATTCTCTCCTTTTTACTATGAGTGTAGGTTCTGACAAGTGAGTTGTTATCTCAGTGTTTGGATTGATATTCCTCCCAAGGCCAAGTGGTAGGTCCTTATAAATCGAGGACAAGTGCTTTACAAGTTTCATTTTCTTTCATTTGTAATAGACTATGTCTAGTATTGTTTAAGACTTTCGATTATAAAGGAACGTGATCCTATATTTAGATTTCCACATCTTAGTTAAATGTCCATGTGATATGGTATACTTCCTCTATGTTTTCAAATGATATCTTTTTAAAATGTATCGTTTTAATTAAAAAAATAATTTGTACTATTTTCCTTAAAATCGAGTGTGTATCAATACTATGAGGCTCTTCGGTGTCTTGTACGCGCTATCATGTTTAGGGGGGGTACTCTCAGTACATGAAATTTATTTCTTTCGATATCAATATTTAATCAAAAAGGTCGAGGATTTAAAAGGCGTGGAAAGCGAGGATTCACTACTAAGGAAATTCAATCAGCTCTGACACATATTTTGCTTAATTGTCAAGAGATGCAATCATATGTCAAGTAAGTGTTAAAATAAGTTATCAAATTACATAAAATAATAAGTGTCCATTAATTAACGAACTACTTGAATGTAAAATGATCAACTTGTTTGTAAGCAAATGGAGTAATGAAGCAATCTATAAAGAATCTTCCAAATGGATTACAAACTAAACAAGTGTGCAGTCACTAATATTTAATGATATATTCATTTTATACTAGATTTTATTACTTCAAATAACAATCACGTAGGTTTACGATAATATTCAAGTGTCCAACATTTTCTATTACTGAAAGAAGTGGCACTTGTACCTGAATCTCTAGTATAGACAATGAATAAGTAATTTGTCAATGGTTTTAAGTTTCAAACTAAAGAAGTTTCTACAAACAAGAAAACAAATAATAGTTGTGTCTACATACAAGGTAATGTTGATGGTACTGGTCAAACTATTGAATATTATTGTGTCATTCAAGTGATTATTAAAGTGAGGTATTCATTCTGGCCTAAGAAGAAGATTGTATATTGTTTCTGTGTGAGTGGTTTGACCATCACATGGAGGAACAAATTTTTAACCATCAACATAATATAATTGCAGTTAAGCATACCAGGAAATACAGAACCTATGATCCTTTTATTATTGCACAAAATGCTAAATAAGTGTATTACACTCCATATCCATTCTATAGACACAAAGTTGATTGGTAAATTTTTATAAAAAGTAAGTCTGTGGGAAAAAGTAAAATTGACAATTTCTTAGATATGGCATATCAAAATGATGATGCAATTGTTCATCAACAAGTTGATGTTGAATTGAAAATCTCACTACAACATCCTCAACACATATTAGAAGAAGTATCTAATGATGGAATTTTGAATATATAGGAAGAATATCAGAGAATGAGGAAAATGAATCATTTGATAACGAAGAATGGGACGACAATGAAAATGAAACAATTGAGGAGGAAAAATGTGAGAATGATAAAATTGAAATAAGCAAGAAGGAATAGTAGTAGAATGAAAGCTACTACATGTAAGTTAATTTATTCTGCTAATTTTATTTATTTTATGATTTTTATATATTTTACATGTAAATTTGCATACAAACGTCATCAAGTGGCGATGGTGATAGAAATCACGAGCATCTTGGAGTTAGACAGAATAAGGCTAAAAAGAAGAAGCCAACAAGGAGACCCGTAGATCCTCTTATGCATCAGTCACGATACTCATTTATTTGTTGCTCCGTTGATACAGCAGATCCTCGATAATGTTATCCTAATTAGAGTCAACCAGTCGGTTCTTCTTCTACTTCACAGTCCTTGACTCCACAACGCTACGAGGACCTAATGCATCTCCTCAGTTATCTGCCATGAGGACTGAAAATTATAGTAGCGAGCAGTCAGATTCTATGGCAGGTACGCCTCCATTGATTTAGAGTTTTGTGAATCCTAGTGTATCACCTTCTACTACATTTGCACCTAGTTCTACACTAGATGCTGATATGCTAACTTCTGGACAGAATGACATATTCGGTAGAGTCATGATTGAGCCGGATGGATCATCGTAAGTTTGTTTGTTAACTATTTGGTAGTTTATTTTATTCATTTCTTATACTTTAATATATTATTCATGAAGTAATATATTTGTTATGTGTTTTGCAGGTGGTATTATGCAAAGGATGTTATTCGAGATTTAAAAGATTGTGTTAGAAGACTTTATACACATGCTTATCACTCTTGGAGCGAGATTCCAAAAAGTATATGTCAAGCGATGTTTAATGAATTTAAGGTATATATTTTTTAGTTAAGTTTAATAATTTTAGTATAATTTACTATTTTTTAAATATCGATCTAATTAACATTATTCAATTTTTTTTATTATGTGTGGTTGAGAATCGAGGTACAATTTGGTCATTGCAATCATATTTGAGAGGAGGGCATCCGTGAAACTATCTAGCTAGCTAAAGTAAGTTTGCGATACTGATCAACGATCTGGTTAGATGTTGCCTCATGTATTTGGTGAGTTGCATATGTATTGTAACACAGATAAGCTTAAATCAATGTCCGAACAAGTCAAAAAGGCTAGAGGTAGTCTTAAAGGTGGCTCGTTGCTCGCTGGAGGCACAAAGACCATTGAAAAAATTACAATATAGATGGTAAGTTTTAATTCAAACTTTAAAATAAATAATTAGTTAATTGATATATATCATTATAAATTTTAGTTTTTATTAATAGGAAAAAGAATCAAGGTGCACTCCCATTGAACCGGAGGTTTTCAAAAAGACTCATGTGAAGAAGAAAGAAATGAGTCGGATCCGAATGTGTGGATCGAGAAAAGAGCCAAACAAACTTTTATAAGTTAGTCAATATGAATAATATATATTAATAATAAATATATTTATTATATGTATATATATTGATGTCCATTTTTATATTTAATATGCAGAATGAGTTTCATTAGTACATCACTGAGTTTAGATAGTTCGATCCAAATGAAACCTATATTATCAATTCAAATTTGGACAGAGAAAGTGGTAGGGGAATACACAAGGGTAGAGTTTATGCTCTCGAAACGATGTAAAAAAACTCCAGTCAAGCTTAGAAGGTATTGGATCATCACGTCAAGTCGATACACTTGACAATGTTCAGATTGCTGCTATGTCGGCTCAAATAGCACAACTTACATTAGCACTGGCAGAGTCGAAGCGGACAAAAGAATTTGAAAAATGAAGCATGAGTGCAACCGTTCAACAAATCAAAGAACAAGTGTTGAACCTCGCTCATCGTCCTACCACTTCGACTCCTGAGGACGACAATGATGACGAGGATGATTATTATTAAGCTCCCTAGTTTAGGTCTCTTTTAATTTTTGAAATTTTGAATTGTTTTATGTTTTGTATAGCTTGTTTATAATGTTGTGTGTTTAATTAGGCTGAATTGAATTGAATCGAATTGCATTTGCAAGTAGTTTCTGTTAAAAAAATAAATGATTGATAGGGTGGTTTTGTTCGTCGCTTTTTTGGGTTTTATTTTTTTAAGATAAGTCCAAAAAAGCGACGGAAAGTGTCTTTTAATCCGTCTCTTTTTTGGATTTTCCAAAAAATAATTTTCAGAAAAGCAACGGATAGGGTCCTTTAGTCCGTCGCTTTTTGGGATTTCAAAAAATAAAATTTCCAGAAAAATGACGGACTGTGTCACCTTTTTGGAATAAAAAAAATAAAAATTTAAATAAAGCGACAGAGTCTGTCTCTTTTGTTTAAAAATCCTTGAAAATAGTCAAAAAAAATGACGCAGTTTGTCGCCTTTTGAAAAGCATCGAAGCAAAAAGCGATGAACATGATTGCATCGCTTTTCCGTCGATTTTGATCGAAAATGACGCAGTGCATTGCTTTTTGCCGTTGTTTTTGGGCAATTTTTTAGTAGTGTATATTAAAGCAATACAATACTATTTCGGTATCATTATATTAACTTATCAAAAATTTTAAACCATAGTGTTATTACTCTAACTTTATATCATATACTAGATCTGGAAACATGCGTTGCACGTTTATCCCAAAATACTTCATATAAATTTTGTATTACAAAATTTATCATTGTTTCGATAGGAACTACATATATCTTCCTAATAAAAATATACTTTTAATTATAAAATTGACTATAAGTGCACAAAGTAAAAATAACTAACTATCGCACAAATTCAATATTCGAATGAGGATACTAAAATACAACATGCTAGGCTAATCTATACAAAGCAACAAACCATGATAAATTCTCAATAATAAGAACAACACAATGATAGAAAGTTGTACAATAACAATAAACAAGAAACATAAATGTTAAATTGAACAAATAAAAAGAGACGGGAGAAGATAGCATAAATATTTTCTCATGTTTTTTTTTCAATTTGTTTAAGTTTATACATTATTGTGTCAAATGTCACTATTTATAGGATATCATTGAGGAATACAAAGAGTTGTTAAAATATGATATTAATCCATTTGGATTATCGATAAGAGATAAGAGTACAAAATATAATGAATATAATTAGTGAGAGTTACATACGTTTACATATGAAGAGTTTGTGGTCATTTATGTATACTAATATAATGATTTACTATTTAATATTTAATATTATTAATTTATTAAACAATTTATAACATTTAAATGTAATGTGGAAATAAATCTGTAATCTGTGGATAAAATATGTAACTGAATTCAAACATATAAAATGTGTAATGGAAAATCATAATGACCAAGTATTAAAAAACTTATAGTAATTATGATTATAAAAAATCATCACTATTACTACGTCGAAGATATAAAGCTAGTTGATTTTTTTTTCTTACTAATAATAACTTGCAATTAAATAATGAGAACTGAATTGTAAGTCTAGCTGAAAATAGGAATATAAATTATCATAATACGAAATGTCAAAATTCATTAAATTCCAAAATAAAAATTAAATGAATAAAATAATATTTTAAATAATTTCAAGAAAACAAATTAATAGTTAAAGGGTTTTCATTGTATCCCAAAATAAGTATTAAATGGAAAAAATAATAATTTCAAAAAAATAAATTAATAATTAAAGAGTACTTTTGTAATTCAATTTTTACTAAAGTTCTTTCTCACCTTTAGTAAAAAATATAATATAACATGAGATAATTATAAATTGAAATTTACATTGATATCCTTACTTGATGAGCTATAAATATGAAATACTTGCTAACATTTTTAGAATTGGAAGACGAAAAACGACGATTAAGTGGCTTGTTGGGTGGTTAGATTTTGCAACGACTAGGAAACACCAAAGTTGCTATATTGCTACTCAAATCCACATATCCATGAATTTACAACAGAAAAATAATTTACTAAGTAACTTCAAAATGGTCAGACTAGTTATACTTTCCTTTCTTTTGCATACATATAAAAGAAAATATGTGTAGCAGAAGTGAGGCCCCAATGAAGAATTCATTGACAAGGGGTTTTATCGTGTATGAACCGTTTTGTTTTGTTCCTCAATATGATCTCATACTGACGGGAAATACTTGTTGAGATTGAACGGAAGAGAGTAGAATTCCTCACTTCTTGTGTCACTCTTGAAGGACCGGAACTTGTTCCACCACGGCTTGCCTCTGTCTTTCTTTGTCGAACTCTCCTTTTTGTGCATTGTATTGTCCAGGAAATAAGCCAATATGCCAGCAACAAAAGCTTCTGATGAGAAGGGCACGTTCACCATGTCGTTGAACTGAAGAATAACAACAAAGCACAAGTAACTCTTTTCAGCCACCTCTCAAAAATGAAAATGTTAGACATGTATTAAGCTAGTGTTAATTATTGCTATACCCATCGTCCATGTGTGTGAACAGGTCCGTAACCAGCAATCACAGTGTATTCATTGAAGTACTGCGGTACTGATAAACCCAAAAAGATTGAAAAACCTAATATAAACTTGTTACGGAAACTATTAAGATTGCAGAACTGAAGAAAGCTTAAGCCTCCAACCCCTACAAACAAAGAGAACAAGTAATCACTAACTCCTCATAACGTGAACCACATATTGGTAATGATCATCACACAGGGCTTCCCTTGTATATTTACGTACCTACATAAGCAAAGAATAGGCAATAGAGAGCGCCTACAATGGGTGCTGGAATCGAAGCAAAGACGGCACCAAATTTTCCTGAAAAGAAACAAAGTGCATTTAGATAAATAACATGCAAAAGAGGAGCTGGGGAGGGATAAAATATCAGCGAAAATCAAGAAAATTTACTCAACAAAATACTTGGACAGGAAAATTACCAAGAATTGAAAAGAAAATCATAAACCCTGCTGATATCTGAACAACTCTTCGGCTGCCAACACGTGTTAGTGCTAAAAGACCAGCATTTTCACTGCATGTGTATGAAGAGAGTTAATTCGTCTTAGATAACTAATTTCTACCATCCTATTGTGCTGAAGAAGATTTCGCCTGTACTTACACAGATACAGAAGATCCATTCCCGGTGCCGAACAAACCCGACAGTAAAATGCCAATTCCCTGACATAACAAGAATTTGGAAAGTAAATACAGCAAAAAGGTTCGTCATATGATGATAATAATGGAGCATGTTGGTAACAGACCGGAATGAGGAAGTGCAAGAACAATCATTCTTCTCGTGAATCAAACTGAGAATTCCAAATTAATTGTCTTTCCATATATGCCCATATACACCCCACCCCCACCCACCTCCCCTAAATAAATAAAAACAGAGGCATGTATGTGACAGACTTGGGGTACTAGCTGAAGAACTTTTGGGGTATGAGCTGAAGAAATCTTCTGGTGGAAAAGGCTAATCTGGGAAGACTGAAAACAATGTCATGACTCTCCATATAAACCTTTCAAACCACCCTATGTATTTGATTCTGCGTTCAAATTCAATAAAATAACAAAAAAGTTTGCGTTTTCCCTTTCAAGTCATTGTATTAGAAAGTTGGGCTAGGGAGGGGAGTTTACAGGGGGGCAGCATCTGTTTACCTGCCAACCTACGCCACGGCTGAGTATGGATGGTGGCATGGGAGTGGCACTTGCATATCTTGCAACTGCAATAAAAGCACCAGTAGACTGAAACAGGAGAAAGCACAAGCAAGAAAGAGATTAGATTTGGCCAACATACCCACTAACAAGGGAAATTGTCGATGAAATTAACAAAACAATGAAGAAGTTAAAGAAGGAAAGAACAGAGTATGAGATAATAAGAAAGAGAGAGAGAGAGAGAGAGAGAGAGAGCTGCATGTTAACAAGTAACATATGTAAGCTGAACCAACAACCTGAGTAGTCATTATATTCATCGCACCCTAATGCAAGCAGAAGTACTACGTACCGAAGGCAAAAGAAGTATCAAAAGAGAAATGCAGACCTAAAGTATTTGTAAGCATGCCAGACTATATAGACGAGAGGTAAGCTCGAGCAGAAAGCACCCTTCTCATCCACCCTTGAGTTTGGGGGATTTGAGTCAACAAGGTAGCAAAGTTGGAAAGTACCAGTATTTATAATTGAGGAGAGAGAAGGTGGCAAGAAAAATAGGTTACAGCAACAAAAGAAATGCTAGTATCAGATAGTAATATTCACTATGTATCAAAGTTCTAATGGGTGATAAACCTCTACAAGAGCAACAAATGTAGCCATCATCATAGCAAATGCTTCACCAGCATCAAATGAAGGTGCTCCCCATTGAAAAGGATATGGAACTCTAATCCTGCAGATAATCCGGCAAATTATGTAACTATTACAACGATTTAATAAAGTATCATGTATTAGATCAATGAGTTAGTACATAGAAACATAAAAAGAAAGAAAGGAAGACCAAAAAAGAAAAAGAAAAAACCATTAAAAAAATGAAATAATTAAAGATGATTGGAATTAGTTAAAAAATAAAACAAGAGAAAAAAGGAAGGGGAGAATATCGTAGTACTTCTGTCCCAATTCTAAACAATTTGATACAAGTCCATCTCGATACAAGTTTCATAACTTTCAAGACACCACATTCATTATGAACTTTGAAAGTGTATTTTCTCTAATAAACTACCTTTTCATACTTTAATATTTTATGTTTCTCTAATAAACTACCTTTTCAACCATTACTTTAACATTTTCTTCCACTATGTATTACTAATAAAATATATAAGTCAAACTAACATCTACAACTTCTTGAGTGATCAAATATTGTTATATAAAATGTAACGGGGCAGTATTCCTTGTTTAGATAACATCATGAAGAAAGCAACTCCAATGTGAAAGGATTTTTTCTTAAAAAAAAGGGAGGGTTTCAGCAGGAAGAACAAGCTAATCTTCTTTTCATTCTTGGGTTTTCTGTTAAACTGAAAACAATTTTCATTGTCTTCAGTTTTTGTCAGTTACGACTTTGGTTTTAGCGAAACAAAATCTGTTCTCCTTTCAACATGTTGCTGTTATTTGTTTGTTTTTTTGTTCTTTCTAGAGAAGTATTTCGGAAATTGCATCCAAATCAACAGTCACTCAGTTATGTTGGAAGTAAAAGCATCATGTTGATAGACTGATGGAGAAATCTAGTAGGAAGCTAAGCGAATACAGGCACTTAAACAAACCTACTAAGCAAAGTGGAAAGCTTTGGTTTTGACAATTGCATTATGTTCCATGATGATCCGTCATTAGAGTTGGCTACATGAACTCTTTGCACAGTTACGCTTTCTAAGCTGAATATTAACCAACCAGAACTCCACTAATTTATCCAAGCTTGGGACTGATTATGCTTCACCAAGATGGAGTTTGGTCCAATAGATAGAAGTAAATACAATAGCTTTTACCATTTCCAAAGTGTAGGCAACTTCAGAAAGAAACAACGTTGCAGTCTTTAACAAGAAAATCAGACTAATGATTTCAGATACCTATCGGTCTATTTTAACTTGTACCTTTTTCACCACAGTATAATGTAGGTTAATTACTGTGTGCGAAAATTAATGGCAATTAATGTGGACAAGCTTTCCTCATTATGCCTAGAGGTTATGAAAGAAAAAGCCACAAGAATATCTCCTGGAAAATGATAAAAGAAGATTATATACCAGGGAGCAGCACCAATAAGTCCAGCCCGATCAGTTCTGCAGCTTATCTGGGTCCTTTGTGGCTTCCCATTATAAGCCCCAGCCACAGTAAGAATGTATGCATAAATCCATACGATTGCCACAGTGAAAAGAACAGCAAAGCGATCAAAGATATGCTTCCCTGGGCGTATCAGATGGGCCAAATACTGCAATCACCACCAAGTTAACTTTGTTTGTTTCATGTCTAATGATGCTTTCCAACATAAATAATTTTCAGAAGGAAATTTTGATTTCCCAAATAGCATCCCACCTGAGAGAAGATAACCAAGAGGACCAACTGTGGCAACCCAACTTCAACACATTTGGCAACCTAAACAGATAAGATGTTTTTATTTTTAACTATAACAGCAAACTGGGGAACAAGTCCATGAACACCCACACAGAAAAAATGTAATGTACTATAGGATTGATACTTCAGAATCAGTGCAACGAGGTTGTATACTTACCCCAGGAAAACCAAACTCATAAAGCCCAAAGCCAACAAGAGACACCAAGGGAACAGCTGAAAGTGGGGTCAGAAACCTATGAATCCACAGAACATAAAATGTTAACAAGATCTAGTTTCCACAGTATCTATATGAAGCCTTTGCCATGAACATGCAAGACAAGAATAATCTTTTGAAGTTTTTCTTGATACACTAGTATAGAGGAAAACTATGCAAAGTGCAGAAAATTATATCACTTCACAAAAATGATGGATGAAGGAGAAGGTACTACATGAGAATTATGAACGGGGTGTGCATACAGAAGCACAACTTGAAGCATGAATTATGCTATAGGTAATGAACAGTTCACGGCAAGCATAAGCATTGTGACATTGACAAACCTTACAACGTTGCGCCAGAGACCAGTGAAACCCAGGACAATCTGAAGTGTTGAAGCAACAATAAGTGCACCTTGGGTGGCTCTCATTATCTTCTTGAATCTCTGATGATCATAGGAGACGTTTACAATCAATAAGGACCGAATATCTCTAAGATGCAAAAGATGAGTGTCATAATGTTTTACACTGTGTCTCCACATATCTTCCCTTCCATTAAAGAATTAAACGGAATATAGACCAATACGAATTTTAAAAAGAAAATAATAAGCAGCTTGTTTAAAATTGCTAAAATACAAGCAACATAATAATTTAAAACTAGTTGTTATTTGTTTTTTGACATTTAAATGCTGAGATTCATTGCGTATGAAGAGACCAACCGAGACAGGGTCTGGGTCTTCCCATCGACCAGAAAGAATTATTGAAATTGTAGGTGCAACAAAGGTATAGGACCCGCCAATCACAGCAGGCAGCCTAGTCCCAAAGGAAGTCTGCAACAAGGTGTTCAACCCAGAAACAAATAGCACTGTCTGAATAACTTTTGCTTTTTCCTCCTGCAAAAAGTCACATAAGATTCCATTAAAGAAGGACAACACTATTCGAGGTCAAAAATCAACCATGGACTGTGTAGTTAAACAGCTTATTGTATTAAGAGGCCTCACATTTCCACCTCCCATTTGGGGAACCAAAGCACTAGGAATGATAACTGTTGTACCAAGCATAACAAGATAATGTTGAAATCCAAGAAGGATAGCCTCAGCTGCATTCCAACAATTAAACAAAATCAGCATGATACAACATCCAGATCATGGTAAAACTGCTAAAAACATACTCCTCTGTTTAAAAAAGAATGACTTATTTTCTTTTTTGGCAACACTTTAACTTTAACTTTTCACTTGACATATTTAAGATCTCAAAATTAAAGAAAATTTTGGTACATTTGACATAATTTTAATTTAGAACCAAAAGATTAAATAGTTTTCTTTCTTTTCTTAAACTTCGTTCGAAGTTAAACTAGATCATTATTTTTGAAACGGAGAAAATATATAGTAAGATGTTCGTATAGAGAAGTTTCCAGTTATGTCTTTCGACTCTTTGTTCAAGAGCAATAGGAGGAAGCATATTAATTACTTTATGACAACCACCAATATATTAGTTTCACAAAATGAGCCTTCTGGCCATGAAACTCTTGAATAAGTTGAGTGAAACTTTCATCTAACCTGATATGGGCATGGTAAGTGAAATTTATTTAAATGTAAGAATGAAAAAAACTTAAAAACAGATTCCAGTTATTACAGGGGAGACCAACATTATATACACGAAAAATACATCCAGAAGCGGAGCTAGGTGAGGTGCATGCGTTCAGACAAACAAGTAGCTTTATTCGTAGACCTTATATTTATACTATAAAATTAATCAAAAAAAATAAAAAATAAAAAAAATATATATATATATATATTAATTTATTAATCCCTAATAAAATTGATTGACAATTATTAAAAAAAATTAAAACCTCAAACTCTAATCTTGCTTTCGCGTCTGATTATGCAACTATCTTTCATATAGACAAGAAGGGAGAATAAAAAAATTCATCATCTCAATTTGCTAACAAAAACATAATTAGTTGGCAATTTATTGCAAAATGAAATTGAGACGAGTTTAGGATAAATATACGAATGAATGAACTCATCAAACAGAAATTAGTTAGGTTAAATAAAGAGTTAGGCAAAGAAAGTTACGCACGCCATGGGGGAGGACTAGTAATACAATAGGAAACATTAGGAAGCTGATCTTTTGTTGGATGTGGCGCTGGGTCATCTGACTTTGCTGCTGGAGCTGCTCCTCCACCTGCCATTTTTTTTCTTCACAAACTCACCCCCAACTCAACAACAGTATACACAAAATTTACCACTTTCCACTCAAAACTCTTTTCTCTATTCAGGAAACCAATTTTGTACCAGAGATTCCAACAACAAACCACTACTACACTTTATAACAATTGTTAAAATAAACAAAATCAAACTCTAACAACTAGTGCTTGCCAGTCTAAACTTTATACTCCAAACTAAAATATCACTTTATTTTATATTCGCCTCCGTTTCAAAACGAGTGATTCAATTTCTTTTTATTATTTCTAAATATGTTAATTTTATTTTTTTAACACTTTAATTTTAAAATTTTTTATTTAATAAATTTAAAATTATTAAATTAAAAAATATTTTAATACATAATTTTAATTTAAAATTATAAAAACAATTTATTTTTTTTAAACTCCAAACTAAGTCCATCTATTTTAAACCGAGGGAGTATATTTTGACTATAAAATATCCTTTTTCTAGTAAAAAATGTTTTCTAATAATACAAAATATATTGATGTATTTTTACATTTTTCTCGGATAAAGTAATATAACCACTGTCTTATTAAAAAAAAAATGACAGTTTTTTCTCTTCAGACTTTTTATATTAGGTATGAATTTTTTTAAAAACAAACATTGTATCTCACACTTTTTTATTACATATCTATTTACATTTATTTTCTACATCAATAACAATGGAATTATTTTATCAATTTTTAAAATTATATGATAAACAAAATTAAATCTAATTATATTTTAATATGTTATATTACTTATTGTAACTTTTAGTTGGGACTAGTCTAGAATTTTGAAAGGAAACAAAAGAATAAATATTTAACTTAAAATAAAAATGTTTTAATTTTTGATAACTTGTATATGATACTTCTAAAAAGTATAAGATCAAAAAATATTTTTAATTTATTCTATGTATTTTAAATTTATAATCACAAGATCTTTTAAAAAAAAATATTTGCCGATAATGTAATAAAGTTTTTCCAGAATCTCAAGCGGGTATGTGCCGATAAATTGAAGAAAATGTTTTAATAAAGAGAAAAGAAAAAGGAAAAGGTTGCTTTGTAGAGGATGGTATGATGCTGTTACCCACTGCAAAAAGAGAAGGAAAAGAAGTATAGAAAGAGTATAGTAGAAAGTACTTTCTCTATTCAATACTGACTTACTCCAACAATAATGGTTCATTATATTATTTCACCATATCTAATAATATTTATTCATTTCATAAAATTAATAAATAATACCACAATTTAATTTCTGATTTATTTTTTGTGATATAATCATTTTGATATATATTTTTCAAAACGTTGTATTTATTATATTCAAAGAGTGATATAATAAAATTACTATTCTGCTTATAGTTTCTTAATAAGTATGTAAAATCAATAGTAGACAAGTATTATTGGATAGAAAAATATTATAGTCGACATGTATTATTGGATAGAAAAGTATTAACTTAATTGTGAGGCAATGTATATTTTTTAAGAAAAAATATTGAAGGAACTAATTTAGATCATACTTTTCCCTATTATCGTTTGTGAAATCATAAATGTAACTTTATAAATAGTGTAATTTACTTCATATAAAATATCAAAATATTAAAGGATATGATAAATACAAAATTAGAAAAATTCATTTAGCCAAAAATTTGGTCAGAATAGTAAAATAACATATTTCACACTATATTATTTCACTTTTTTGAATATTTTTATCATTTTAACTTAAATACTCCATTCGCTTCACAAAGAATGGTTTAGTTTGACTTGACACAGAGTTTAAGATAATAAAGAAAACTTTTGAATCTTGTGATCCTAAAATAAAGTTATGTCAAATGTACAAAATTGTCCATTAATCTTGTAGCCTTAAACAAGTCACGTGAACAGCTGAAATGAAATTTTACTAAAATAAGGAAGATGTCATTCCTTTTGAAAGTGACTAAAAAAAAGAAGGGCAACTTTCACATATCAAACAAAAAATTCATATTTGTATTCTATAACAAACTTTGCATAATTGCGCTCCATAGAAAACATAAAACTGTATAATTTGCTATACATATACAATTGTATAATTCGCTGGCTTATTTCGCTACAATTGTATAATTTGTTTTGCATACAGTTGAATCAAATTAAAATGTATGTATATTGCATAATTATAAGTGTATAGCAAGAAGATATATGTTTTTCTCGCTTTATACAAAAACAGAAACACAATATATACACTTTTTTTTGGTATAAAGTTAGAGAAAATTGTATTTCACTGCAATTGTATAATTCGTTGGCCTTTTTCTCTGCAATATTTGAAGTAAAATGTTTGTAAATTGTATAATTAAGTGTATAACACGAAGATACACATTTTTGAATGTGTATATACAATTTTCTCTCGCTTTATACAAAACAGAAACAGAATTATACACTTCTGTGTATAAAGCGAGAGAGGCGAGCGAGAACGGAGAGTGGCGAGCGAGATTTTTGGGAGAGAGACGCTGGCAAATTTTAGCTAATGTTTGCTATGGAGCACAATTAAATCAAACCCTAGCTATTCCATTTAATTTAGGTTATTAGTTTGCTATTATATACAATTTTCTCAAAAAAGAATGTTATTCCTTTTTAAACGAAAAAACTATCTTTTGATTAAAAATAAAAAATATAATTTATTTTAAAGTAAAATAATATGTTATAAACCTTTTAAATTTTTGGCTAAATTGTGAGCAAATTTTCTTATCATTTAACGTTACCTGTCGAATTAATTAAAAATAAAGGGAATATTGAATAAAATTCTGTATGAGCTGCACTATGTGAGGATAAATAATGTGGCCCCTTTTATCTATCTTTAAAAGAAAAAGGAAATTCGTAGAATCTTTCTTGATCAGACATAAATTATTGAACCTTCTTTTAACTAATTAATTAATTATTTATTTTCCAACATACATACCGCTCACCAGGTCTTACTTTGTCAAATAAGAAACAATTACCTAATTAATAAAATAACCTATTCTTATTTTTCTTTTTGATTAATAATTAATAAAGCTCCTTTCTGTGATGGTATCTTCACATGCAATGCCCAAATGCTTGTTCTTTTGTTTATTTCTTTTTTAAACACAATCAATGATTTTGACAATTTGATTTCATAAGGTGTCGTTTGATAGGTCGTATTAGAAAAAATAGTTTATATATTAGGTAAGGTATTATTCAGTATTATGTTTGGTAGGGATTTGAGTCAATGTATATAAAAATAATAATATCCCTTAAATCATTTTAATTATTTGTTTATTTTTTTGATTTTATGATTTAAATTTGTACTAGTAAATTTATTAAAATAAATTAATTTACAAATTATTTAGAGAGAGTTGTTTGTTACTAAATCAATCTAATACAAATCAATACAAATCTGAAATATGAGTTGTTTCTTTGTATATGATGTTAGTGAGCTTAATTGTATGTGTACATTTATTTATCCTAAAATAATTCAAGTGAAAAAATTGCAAACATGAGAACAAAATTGTTCTTCTCATTGTCCGGTAATTAACTACTTTGGCCCAATTACATAATCATTCAAGGGTATAATTGAAAAAAAAAAGCTTTTTGTAGAGTTTTAATCCTAACACAAGATGAGGTGGAAGATAATGAACCAAACACTTGATAAAAATAAATCTTGCATTACTAATATCTGCACTACAAATCCATGCACTATTTATCTCTGTATTACTAATCTCTCCATTATTAATCTTTATACCAAACGATCCCTAAGATTTTTAAACCGACCAAGGTTAAAAGTTTACAAAATAAAAATCAAACACAAGGATCTAGTCTAACCAGATTCAAGAGTTTCTAAGATTACAATACATAAAATGCGGTAGCTAACAACACATGTCCCACCGCAGAAAAAGGAAGAGTAGAAGTTGTTGGAGATTTATCTTTGTCTTCACCTATGAAACATCATCGATCCTACACCCTAACTATGTCAAAACGCATAGCAAGAGTAGTATTAGTACAAACACACATACTAATAGGCATCATCAGTCAACACGATGTCCACCGCATAATATAAAGAAATCAACTAGGATGAAACATATATAAGACATTACACTCTTCAACCCTTATCCTTTTACCTTTACCATCCCTGAATACCTTAAAACATACTAGTACACTTGACTCTAACCCTTTTACTCACTCCTTTATTTATTATCACTTCACCATTCTATCTCCTAGAGGAGACACCTAATTGCAACTATCACAAATCCAACCAACCACTCACGACATGCCCTCGCTTCTTCTACCTTGCAATTTAATCTTTGACTACATAATATATCATATCCAGACTCGCCATTAATTTCAAATACAAATTCCCTTTCCAAGGTAGGATCTAACCAATATTTAGATCGTGAACACTACCCTACTTCTCAGTATTCAAGAACACATACAACCCTTCTAACCATATTCCGTAATAGCACTTGGACCCTGGTTCTCTACTTACCGGAAAACATACCGGGAGCCCGCTCATTCGTAATCAATTCCAATAAATTAGAGATAATTCATTTATTGACAACACAGTACACACACACACATACAAGATGCATAATTCAAGTATCAGTTTAGGAGAGCATGAATGTAATTAGAAGAATTGGTCCTCTCATGGAACACACACTCAAACTGTTAGTGTGTCGGAACATGAAATTCGATTCAATATGTATGTGTCGAAACGTGACACCCGATCCAATATATGTGTCGAAATGTGACACTCGATCCAATAGATGTGTCACAACGTGCCACCTGATCTAATAGATTTTCAAAAGTGACACCTCATCTTGTCAGCACAAACACAAATATAATCACATCCATAATAAACAATTCTCGTACAGTCACACAATCAATTAACAGGTTCATGGTATATAATTTATACAACATCAGTTGTCTTATTAGGTTCGATGCATGCTTTTACATTCATGTTCATCCACACATCTTAGGGCCATTAACAAGAAAATAAAAGGCAAAAATAGAAATCAAACCCTCATCTAATCATAGTTCACAGGACAAGGTTTATACCACGATTCACATCATGTCTAACAACTAGGGATCATTTACAATTGTCTCGTTATCCATTCCCGAAGGCCCAAACATGAATTATATCGTCAATTAGCAATATATTACGTAGTGAGCACAAATTTACTACTACTCAAGTAAATAAACCTAGCCTACTTGGACACCAAGTAGTTGTACAGGATTATGGATCCAATCCTGATTCTAAACCTTGAGACGGTGGATTTGGCCGAGAATCCAAAAGCTATCGTCATACTTGAGCTAGAAATCACTTTATCCTTCTTTCTTAGCCTAGAGGATCCTTTTAAGGGTTTTTGGGTGATGCTTACCTCTTTTTGGTGTTTTAGAAAAATAAAGAAAATAATATTTCGCGCCATTTAAGTTCTGCCCCGACCATCCCTCTCTAGTGCTTCTTGTCCCACTAGAGTGTCGCCGCCCTAGCAGCACATGTCCCGCTTTGGCGGGATGATGGGCTCAATATTCTGACATTTTTTCTTTCCTAAATAACGACGGTAAGAGTCGTTATAATCGATACCAATGTACTCCTCATTTGTCCCCAAACAACTAGCGAATGGACAAGTACGAGCCCTTTTTAGAGTACTTCTAAACGAATGAGTTGGCCTGCTACGAAACCACAAATGATAGTAGTTTTCCCAATTTTAGGTACATAAGGGTTCTTTACTCAAGGGATTCTGTAAGGAAATGAAGCAACAGATGGAGATAGAGACACCTCCAATTGTATAGCATGTCCCAGAGAGCGACAAGGTTCTCGCTGAGGTGGGGCCGCTGTGGCAGGGAAACTCCCATTGTAACGGGGGATCAAAAATCAGTAAGTAGAGGGAAATGGATGGTTTCCCCATTTCCTCCTTTTCACTTTCTCAAAAATCTCAAAAGTTTCACTTTGAACGTCAATCTTAAGGTAATGTTCTGGCTCATTACTCTATTTAGTTAAATACCTACATAACAACGATTGAATGACACTAAATGATGGATATAAAGGACTTGGGTTAGTTTTAAAAATGTTAAAATAGGTTGCTTTATTTTCCAGAGAAAATGTATCATAGGCACTTTCCTTACGTTCTCAACGTCTCCACAATGTTTTGAGCATTAGGATTTCTCAGTAAAAAGACCAAAATGGCTCCAAAATGAATGAGGGAAGTTGAATAGTTTGTTGGTGTAAAACTCAAATTTGAGCATCATTTGGGGGTTTATTACTAAAATTCTTGCATATTTGGGTTCTAGGGTACTTTAAATACACTAATCTACTGAAAATTTTGTAAAAATGAGGTTTCAAGGCGAAGGGTGCAATGATCGCGCCCTATAGCTCATCACAAATAAGGCCGCTCTAGCAACTTTCCATCCTGCTGTGGCGGCTACCTTCATCTCATTGTGGCAGGATCCTGGTCGGTGTAGCGTTATTCGATGGCGCAGTGGCCTGGCCACTTCAAATAATTTTTTTTCTTTTTCTTTAGTCAGATATTCACTAAGTCCATGGATTCCTAACGTGTATGTTTCATGAATTTTGCATACTTGTTTATTATGGTTGGGAACAACAAGGAAAATTTTTATTTCATTCAGTTTCCCAATGCTACAAGTCATAAGAGAAATCACGATCACCAAAACACCAAGTTCTGTTGTGAGAGAGGTTTCCACCTACTAGGCCTAGTTGAGAAAGTGTCCCCCTTCGCACCTAATATTGTAATGCTAGGTGGTATAACTTACTTTTCTTATTGCTGAGCACTGATTAGATTGCGAATTTTCATCCATGCACGATGCGGGGTTTATAGGCGAACTAGGCAAAAATAGGGAAGATAGGGCTGAGATTCTATCTCGCCCTGCACTGTTCTGGCGGCGGAATTTCTGCTCTAACCATCTCACTTTGGCGGGAATAATCCTTTCTAAGAGGTTCCTACAGGACCAATCCGAGGACAAAAAACATTTCTGGGGTTCTTCCCCATTTCTAAAGTTTTTCATTGACTCAGAGGGTTATAACAAGTATTTAAGATATCCTCTCCTAGATACGATAGTCATTTCTCACCCCCAAGTCAACTCAGCGATAGACACATCCGAACCATTTTTCATACATGATTCTGGACTAATCCCACTATCCTGAAACCGGAGTTTCCTTACCCTCACAAGTTTTTCTTTTCCTTTACCCTCTTTATATCTTGTAAATCCATACGCAACTAAACATTGCACTCCTTCACACAAGTGCACCATTTCTCACATAATTTTAACATCTAGGCAAGTATACTACATACACCAAAATCTAGACATACAATAATGTGCACAAAATCACATCAGCGTATCCAAGCAAATGTACCTTACACTCCAACAGTCATTTCATATAAAAATATGCATACATTTGAAGTTTCAAGATACAACTTAAAGATAAGTCCAAATAATTTATTAGTTCTCACCATAGATGACCACTTTTGATCATCCATGCATTTGTACGACCTCTAATGCATGTAACCAATTAGAACCTTCACAGTTACTATTTACCTTGCTTATGTCTTTTCAATCAGGAGTATGACGTCCATATAACTTTGTTAAGATACCAATTGGAATGGAATCGGGAGATACCAATTGGACTCAACTCATACCACAAGTGACAACTCACACAAAATGAGAGAAGAAATGAAAGGATTTACTAGAATGCTTCATAATTTCCTGAAGATTAGATGTCTACGTCAACATACCAAACTGCAGGAGTCTATTACACATTTGCTCTTATACTAGGAGACTGGTAACCTAAGATTTTATATCAATTTTCAAGACCCAACCCACTGGGTCGTGCGGACATCTACTCTAACACCTGCCTAGGAGAACCCTTGATTCCTAAACGGTTAACAACATGCGAAAAATTTTAAAAATGTGAGATAACAGGAATTTCACGAGATTTTATAGAATAAATTTTTTAAACATACCAAGGTTAAAAGTTTACGAAATAAACAACACCTTCAAGGATCTAGTCTAAATAGGTACAAGAGTTTCTTAGATGATAGTGTATAAAAGGAAGAGTAGAAGTTATTGGAGATTATCTTCATTTTCACCTATGAAACATCATTGACCTTACAACCATACTAACCCAAGATGCATAGCAAGAGTAGTATCAATGGAAACCGCACGTAATGGTAGGCATCATTCGTCAACCCCATACCCACCGCATAATATAAAGAAATCAACTAGCAAGAAACATGTGATAAGACTATACACTTCTCAACTCTTTTTATCCTGCCTTTGCCATCCGGGAATACCTTAAAACATACTAGTACACTTGACTTGTAATACCTCATTATTTGAAAGAACTATTTTTGGAAAGATCAAATTTGGAAAGTTAGGCAAGTTTGGATAAGTATAAGTTTTGGGACAACTTCAAACGTCCATAACTTTCAACACAAGATGATTTAGGTGTTCAATAAGATATTAAATAAAAGGTCTTTAAATTATCTTTCCAACTCAACCAAGTTTGCTAGTTTTTGAGTTTGTATAAGGGAGATATGGTTGTTTGAAGTTGGGTTGTAAATGAATAAGGAAAGTTTACCATATTTTAAAGGGGTAATTTGGACTTTTCATTACCCAAATAATTAAACCCGTTTTAAGTAAATTTTTTAGGTTCCAAACTGAGTTAGTTCAGTTTACGCACTCAAATTTCACACTAGGATTTTTAGAGAAAGAATTCAAGAAGAGAAAAGAGGAGAAAAGATAAGTGTTCTGGGAGATTTCTTGCAGAATCGAAGTCATTTCATTAATGGTTGATCTCTAAAGAAGTATGTGAGACTTTGATGGCGTTGGTTCATTCACCCATGCGCCAATCATGTTTAGTTCAGCAAAATTCATTCTAGAAAGTTGAAAGTTTGATTATCTTGAATTGTGTTCTTGAAATTGACTTTCGTTCTTGAGATTTTATTGGATTGTTGAGTTCTTGATGGAATCGTGTCGATTTTAGAATTGTTTAGGAGTGTGTATTCTTGTGTATATGTGTTGGGTACTGAATCTAAAGAGGAATTGACAAAAATAATCAAACTTAGGTGAATTGGGGTTGGAAAATGAAGAAGGAAAAAGTCATGCAAATCAGTGTACTAGGTCCGCTTCGCAGACCTGTTCCTTGGGATTGAAACTTTTCTCTATGCGTTGTGGAGAGGTTACAGACCCTTCTGCCTCAAAATTTATTTCATGACCAAATATTAAAATGCATATTCGTGTTGTGGACTTGCTTCCAGGCAGTGATTTCTCAATCGTTTCTCATGTTTAATTAAAAGCACTCTTAAATATCACAGGATCTTTCTTATCACAAATCAGAACCTTGAGTCCATAAATTTCAAATTCAAGGATAGTTAAGAGCCAAGTCTAGAGAGTTCTTAGAGTCCTTTTAGAAGTCTTTTGCATATGATTTACACTTGTTTTAAGACTTGAGTTTGAGTTGAGTAAAGAGTAACAATTGAAATTTATTTCTTCAAAATAGTATATGGGACTATACATTCCCAAAGAGTTAATATTTTCACATTTAAAAATGAATAGAAACACTGATTTCAAAAGATCCTTTGAGCTAGTTTTCAGTAAAGAGTAAATACTTTCCCGACAAAGAAAGAGAGGAAACACTAATTTCATAGAGAGCCTTTGGGCTAGTTTTGATTAATTATATCAAACCATAATAAGAGTGACGTTTTTAAATATATGAGCTAGTTATATTTTGGGAGTAGTATTGAGTACCGATATGAGAGAGGCTTCAGACAACTCAAAGTCTCCATAAACCATGTAGCCGTCATGGGTAGAAAGGTTCATAATTTTTAGATGATTTTTTTGTGATTTTTAGCATAGACTAGTGGATCCAAGTAGTTAAGTTCTATACCTCTAGCAAGTTATAAGAAGGTCTTGGCAGCGTAAGGCAACACGTTGTATCATGAATATGTCTTAAGTTATGGTTGTCGGTTAGAGAAACTCCCACAGGTATATTTTGCATTCTGATATACACAAAGATTAATTACTTATATTTTCACATACAAATAGAGTTTTATCGTATCCTTGCTTACAAATTGAGTTACCATTGTATTTCTAAATATACAGAGTTGTTATCCATGTTTTAAAATCTTTTCTTTTCTTTATATTGCATTTACATTATTGCTTTATATTGAAATGACTTGAGTTGAGACCAGGTATGTTCCATCGATTTCTTTCAAGCTTATGTCTATTTCCCTTGCACGCTCGTACATTCAATGTACTAATACCAGTTGGAATTCATCATTTTATGATGCAGATACAGGTAATGAGGATCAACATTCAGCGCATCATTGATTCTAGTTGATCTTTGGTGTTATTGGTGAGCCTCATCGTTTTCGGATTGCCCCTTTCAGTTAGTTCATTAGAATTTCGTGGGTCTTTTCCCAACATCCATATCAATTGTTAGAAGCTTCATAGATAGTTAGTTGATATTAGTTTTGAGTCCTATTTTGATATTTGAGATTGAGTGCCATTTTGGCTAGTGAATGTTTATTTTTTATACTAAGTTATCTATTTAGAGTTTAGTTTACTTTTTAAAGTATATTTTATCATGAGTAAGTCCTCCTCTATGAGTTAAGCTAGGTAGGGGTTCGCTTGGGGCCAACAATGGTTCTCAAGTGCCAGTTCCATCCAGGGTGTAGGCTCGGGGCATAACAAATTTGGTATCAAAGCACAACGTTCAAGAGTCATATAGATTCTATGAAGCCACGTTCGTAGAGTCCTCATTATTTGTGTGAAGCGCGCCAAATCTATAATTAGAAGGCTGCGACACTTTTTTCATACTCATTTCGTGCAATAAAGTTTATCTCTAAAAGAATCTTATAACTCATGCTTGTGTGTGTCTTTCAAATCATGCCTCTATTAAGAGTTGTTAGAGGTCATCTTGCAAATGCACCTGAAGTGAAACCCCAAGGAGAGGCCATTAATGCTGAGTTTTGATAAACTATACGGATGTTGAGTCAAGTTTGGTTATGTAGGACAGAGAGAGAATCAACAGGAAGTGGATGATTCTTTAAGGATCAGTGAGTTCTTAGGGATGAATCCTATTGGTTCAAGTGTCACTGAAAACCCATAAAACATTGTTGAGGAGCTTTGCAGATTTTTGCTTATATTGTACCATCATTTCACACTCATAGTAGGAAAAGTCGATGAAATGACTAGTCTTTTCAATTATTGATGTTAAGTCGAAATCTACAAATCTGAAAACCATCCTCGCAGGGTCCTAAAATTCCAGCACGACCCTAATCAAGTAACTGTTCGGTATGAAGAAGATAAGGAAAGTGAGACCACTCAACAACTGACAAATCTCTCTTTCGCGGTCTCTCTTCATATTAATCCACCAATTCCCTAGATTATAATTCACTATGACCATATGAGGGTTTAAGGAGTTGAAAAAATTCATGACTCTACAAACAAAACAACAGACAACTTCTAAACTTCATTTTTGCAAAGCTGGCTTGATTTAATTATTATGATCACATTGACATATAAGTATGCAATTTGTCTAAAGTTTGTTGGGGCCCTTTAGACGATAAAGTGACTAATAATTATGTGGATTGACATAAAGGGGGTCAAACCACCTAGGACTTATGCAGCATGTATGACCTAATCAAGATTTCTAAGAATTGACTTGACACGGATTCGAAAGGGATTCTATGCGAGAAGGCACGTGGTTCCACAGTAGTAAAACTATCTGCATCAGTCATGCCTCAAAAATCTCTCTAATAAGGGTGTTTGAAAAGAATTGGAGTGTTTGTGAGATGTGAATCACATACCATCACGAGAACAAAAAAAAAAGAAAAGAAAGAGGGTTCCAATTGGGGAAAGTATGAGCAGAATGTCAGTAATCAAAGCAGTAACATTTAGCACTTAGGTAGAAAGAAGTTACACATAATAATTTTAAGTAAAGCAGTAAATACATAAATTAAACAAATAAGGAAAGAAATAATGATTAAACATGAAAATACTTCAAATAAGAAAAAATAAAAGGGTGAGACATGGTAATAAGCAAATAAGGGAGAGAGAAAGGGTGGGACATGAAAAAAAATATATATAAGGAAATCAAGTAAACAAAGAAAGTCAATAACAACTTAGCATGGTTATACCCAAACAAACAATGAAGTGACTTAGTATTATAAACCCAACATAAGCATGAAACACGTAATGGTAAGAATTTAATATCACCAATGGAGTCGTCATTCTGTCGCGCCTCATTTCTTTGCAAAAACATATTTTGATGCATGACCTAACAAGTCTTTTGGGCTTTTGGTTTAAAGAGTCGTCACCTAATGAATTAATGTGCATTATGTCACCCATCTAACCTAATTAAGTGAAACTAAGGTCAACGAGCCACATATCAGGGTAAGAGTTCAAATTACATCGAGAAGAAGGTATTAGGCATCCCTTGAGGGCCACAAATGAGGGTCTTGGTCGTATCTCATGCAATTTATGTGAGGGTTAGAAGTAGCAAATGCGGTCACTTCATTATTTAGTTAATTAATTAGTCATGTTTACTAGGTGGTAACATAATATTAAACAATCAAAGTTATTTTATTATTTTAATTCATTAATTAAGCATGCAAGGCTAGATGATAATAGTTTAAACAAATAGTAAGCAATTAGCTCACATTATTTTAATTAGTTAGTTAAGCATGCAAGACTAAGTCATCCCGATAAATAAAACATTAAATATATTATAGAAGATAAGCCAGAAGACAGAATCTTCACAATTAAATAGAGAATAATTCAATTTTAATTTAAAACTACCCCAAACAAGAATAAAATGTACAAAGAATAACGCTTTAAAAATTAATTTTTTATTTTTTAAAAAAAACTGTTTGTATTTTTATAGGGATAATATCAAGATATTGTTAATGACGCTCCTCCACCATAGAAACAATTTTGATTTGAGGTCAGTTTTAGAAAAAAAAAGTAATAGCTTATGTTTTTAAAATGATTAAAAAGATTTAGTTTATGCATAAGCACAAAAATATTAAAATATAAATACACATAATCCCTTTTGAAAATCATGGATAGGTGGTACTCCCAGGGACGTGTCGGCTTAATTTAAAAATTAAAATTAGACCTCATAATTTCATTGACTTTACCAATAACGATAGGTTAGGAGATAGTTCTTATAGATTTTAAAAATGTCATAATTAACTCAAAGTTTGAAAGGAGGATTCAACAATGACTTTGAAAAACAAAATAATCATGTCATATGATTTTATAAGAAAAGGGACAAAAAATTAATGTAGTCAATAACTGATAAATGTAGAGATTATCACAATAAAATATACTTATTTAAAAGTCAAGTAGTTTGTTAAATGTAGCATATTATATTAATTTTTTTTTATTTCAAAGAGAAATAGAATATTGCATTATTAGTGCATAAATTAATTTAAGTTGCAAATTCGGTTATTAGCTGATTCATTTATTTAAAGTTGAAAGAAAATATGCACAACAAATTTTATTTCAATTATTAATAGGGAAAAAAGTCTGATATAACCCTCAACTTTGTCATTTGGAGTTGATATACCCCTCGTTATAAAAGTGACTCATATATACCCTTACCGTTATACAAACAGCTCACATATACCCCTGCCGTTACAAAATGGCTCACATATACCCTTCATTTAACGGAAGTTAAAAAAAATAGTTTTAAATTTATATTATTACTTCTATTTTTTTAAAAAAAATTATTTAGGGGTATATATGATTATTCTATCAAAGTTCAAGGTATATTTTAATATTTTTCATACATAAATTATTTTTTGACTTCTTTTATTATAATTATTTGAGTTTCTTATTCGTATTTTATTTTTTTCTTTCATTCCTTAGTTTAAAGAAAAAAAATTAAAACTATTTTTTTGTGTGTATTTTAATTTAATTTCGTAATCGAAGAAAAAATTTGTTCATCTACAATAAGTTTTACAAGAATATTAGTGAAAATAAATTTGATTATCATAATAATAATTATAAAGTAGTAATTGAAGCAAAAAAAGTTAAAAAAAAATATGTTTGACGAGGATTAAATTTATACATATGAAATTATATTTTTTAGAAAAAAATAACAAAAAATTAGATTAAAATAATTTTTTTTTTCATTTCTGATAGAGGAAAAGGGTATATATGAGTCATTTGTTTACCAGTAGGGGTATATATGAGTCACTTTCATAACAAGGGGTATATCAGCTCTAAATGACAAAGTTGAGGAGTATATCACTCTTTTCCCTTATTAATATGCTGAAAAATTATTTAAAAGTCTATAAATTAAATTTCTATGTGTTTGAAAAGTCAAACAATGGAGCATCATCTAAATGCATGATTTCTAACTCCAAATGATATATAAAATACTTTTTTAATCCTTACAGGCATTATTTCTACGTGGTAAGATATGCAAAAGATTATTAACATAAATTATTAAGATCTTACTGATTAACCTACTAAAATCATTAGAATCTAATTTTAACATGCAAGTCATTAGAATCTAATTATTTAAAAAATCCTTAACAAATTTCTAAAAAAAAACTGAAAACAATTATTAAGCATGTAGAAAATTAATATATCATTCAGAAAACCCATAGCATGGTGACTAGTTCATTATTAATCAATTTCCAAAATTAACATAGAAGACAAAATTTTGAGAACTCAAGATTATTATAAATTAAACACATTCACAGTAAGTTAATTAACGTAAACATGACTTTTCAATAATTATAGACATGATAATATTATTAGTAATTTAAAATTAAGTAGAACTTGAATAGTGAACTAACAAGCTTAAGTTGTTGAAATATGCAAGAATTATTTAAAACAATTAATTAACCTCGACTTTATTAGTTAAGTTTTATGAGTATGATATCTATGTGATTGAAAGGTCAAAATGTAGTAGCACCTATAGTCATGATTTCTAACCTTATTATATAAATTCTATAGGCATGATTTCTAAATAAATAAGTTGCGACAAAGTATCAAGTAACACGTATATCCTCCTCCCCTTTGACGATCCCCCATATTCATTTCATCTATATAGAGTTAGCGTTAGGAGTTTTTGAAAATTATTACAAAGTAATAATTATATATATACAAAATATAAATCAATTAAAATCGACTCGTCTAGTATTTCCTTCTCTTGGCGACTCTTCTAAATCTTGAACCTTAAGTTCAAACCTGCTACAAAAATACTAAAGACAAGAAATCATGACTACATAGATAGAAACACAAAATTATTCACGGCCAACACATGAGTTTCAACATATAAGACCTTACATTAAGAGAAAGGATAAGAATATTAACTCAGATGCTTCCTATATCACCAAAAGCTCACATAAATATGAACGCGAAACTATCATAAATATTAAATAAGAACACTAACTAGTTACACAGAAAAGAATACCAGCAATGGAGACAACGTAATCCAACTTTTGACCTGAACACAGTAAAATAGCAAAAAGAACACTTGAATGTTTATCGAAATCTTAATCCTTTTAAGAGTAGAGAGCAATATTTTTTTTTAGTATTCAAGTATGAGCAATGAGAGAATGTGAGTTAAGAGTAATGTAGAATTGGTGTTGAATAATGAAAAGAGGGGTCTCTTTATATAGTGAATTGGGGCACAGTTTAAAAGGAAATGATATATTTTAAGGAATCAATAAAAGATTACATTTTGCTTATTTCAAAGGAGAGGTAAATCAGAATTTTAAAATATATTTTACCAAATATAAATAAGTAACAAATCTAACAAAAGAAGAATAAATTTAGTAAGAGTAATATCATTTTTCGTAAATAAAGAAGAGCTAAATCAATATTATCATTTTACCAAATATAGACAAGCAAGCAATCAGTTCTATTTTTAAATAAGGTAAACAATAGCAGTTCCCTAATACACCATGTAAAACAAGCAAGGAAAGAATAATTTCAGATAGTAAATTGATTTAGACAAGATTATTTAAGAAAAGAGATAATTTAGGATTCAATTAATATAATATTTTCCTTATTCAAAAGAGAAAATAAATCAGCAAAATTATTCCTAGCTCAATCAAATATATCTTCCTTAATAAGTAGAGGGTAAAATCAGTCCTCTTTATTATTATTTGGGGAAAGGGTCAAATATGCTCCTAAATTATTCGAAAAGGTTTAGATATACCCCGTTTAAAGTTTGGTCCATTTATACCCTCGTCGTCCAACTTTTGGTCCACATATGCCCTTATGGCTGTTAGTTGGTCAACTCGAAATATCCAACTTATTTTATTTTTCCTTGAATGCCAAATGAATTTTCCACGTCATTTTTATGTGTTATCAATTGACATTTATATTAAAGGAAAAAAGGTCAAATATGTCCCTAAACTATTCGAAAGGTCTAGATATACCCCGTTAAAAGTTTGGTTCATTTATACCCTCGCGTCAAACTTTTGGTCTACATATGCTCTTATGGGTGTTAGTTGGTCAACTCGAAATATCCAACTCATTTTACTTTTCTTTATATGCCAAATAGATTTTCCACATCATTTATATATATTATCGTTTGACATTTATATTAAAAGAGAAAGGGGTCACTTATGCCCTAACTATCCGACCCAATTTTAAAACACATATACGACCGTATTTTAAACGGTTCAATTATGCCCCTTATCCAACTCATATATGTGTGAAAGTTATTCAGTTATTTACATCATCATCGCGTGCTGCAGCTTGCAGTTGTGTCTATAACGTTGTTGCGGTGAATCCCTCCGCTCTAGCCCTTGCCTACCAGGTTTGCGCCTACATCTCTGCATTGCGCCGAAACGCTTTTCAAACCTCGACTTTCTTTTCCTTCAGTTGTTGTGCCATTGATTCCTGGGGCGGTTCCAATCAAAGCACGACAGTGTTTGCCTTTGAACCACTACCTTTTAAATCGTTCAATTATGCCCTAACCCGACCCATATAGGGTATTTAAAAAAAAAGGGTCGAGTTGTATAGATTATTTAAAAGACGAGTCGTATATGTGTTTTAAAATTAGGTCGGATAGTTAGGGGCATAAAAGACCCCTTTCTCTTTTAATATAAATGTCAAGTGATAATATATAAAAATCATGTGGAAAATACACTTGGCATTTAAAGAAAAGTAAAATGAGTTGGATTCGAGTTGACCAACTAACATCCATAAGGAAATATGTAGACCAAAAGTTGAAAGACGAGGGTATAAATGGACAAAACTTTAAACGGGGGGCATATCTAGACTTTTTTGAATAGTTTAGGGGCATATTTAAACTTTTTTCCTTGAATATAAATGTCAAGTGATAATACATAAACATGACGTGGGAAATCCATTTTACATTTAAATAAAGTAAAATGAGTTTGATATTTTGAGTTGGCCAACTAACACCCAAAAGGGCATATGTAGACCAAGAGTTGGACGGCAAGGGTATAAATGGACCAAACTTTAAACGGGGTATATCTAAATCTTTTCGAATAGTTTAGGGACATGTTTGACCCTTTTCCCTTATTATTATTACCATAACCGAGCAATATTTCACCAAAATAAACAAATAAGCATCTTACTGAAGTTTTGCCTAAGGTAGACAATCAATTAACACAAGTCAGCAAATTGATAAAATTACAGAAAATCCACCAAGGTAAATAATTTTTAAAAGAAAAAAACACCAAATCAGTCCAAACCATGCTACCTTGTTCTAATTACTTACTACAATCAAAACAAGTAAAATCGAACAGTCACTCATATAATTAATTATATTTTTTCAAAAAAAATCAAGTGCGCAACACATTTTAAGGTTGATTTCCAGCAATTAGATGAATCAAAAGTGATCTAACATATCACATATTGGATTGTCATTCAAGCAAACAACAGCATTCATATATATAATTAATTGATGAACACAAAAGTGACTTAATTGAGTCAACCAATTTTCAAGTTTAGCAAGAACATGTATAGTGATTTATAAAGAAAACAATAAGTTAAATAAAAAGGATTCATACCTGGGACAGATCTGTACAGATTCGTCCTGGTCAAAATAATTTGATGTGGCCAACATCGTAGCCGATGACCAGAAATAGGAGAGAAAAGGAGAATAAGCAGGGCTGCCGGAGCTGCTGGTGGCCTGCTCGTCCTCTCTGGATGGCCTTCACAGCTGCTCGTCCTCGCTGGCTAGTTGAATATAGGGGAGAGGAGGCGGGACGATACTGACCGCCGCCACCGCTGCTGTCTCGCGTTTGCTGCTGCTGCTCGGAGAAAAAGAGAAAGAAGTGACGGAGAAGAAGGAAGGATCGGGAAAGGGAGAAGGTAAAAAAAGAAAAGACGGGAGAGGGAAAGGGGAGGATAGAGGGGCATCGCCGCGTCTGATCGTGGCGTCTTCGTCGGAGCATAGTGAGAGGGAAGGGGCGGTGGGTGCTCTGTATTTTTTAGAAGGAGAGAATGAGAAAGTCTTCTAGTTTAAGGGTCTTCATTGAAAATAAAATAGAAGGTTAGGTAGATCAAATCATGACCGTAGCATTAGATTAGATGAGCGGCCATGATTTTATCTAGGATTTAACATAAAGAATGAACAATTAATATTAAAAGATCAAATCTGAAATTAGATTGCATTGGATTTGGTATAACCAAAATTTCAACAATATTAGCTAGAATTGAAATGAAAGAATGGTTACTATTGAAATAAAATTGGAACTGGAGTGGCTGGAATTGAAAAAAATTGGAATAGAATGAGCTAAGATTTAAATAATTTAAGAGAAATTTAATTAAATACTATCCAATTAAAATATTACAAATAGTATAAATTTTTTATATGATTAAAATCACTTAAATTTTAAAATATTTGAATAAAATAATTATTCAAAATTTTTTAATAATTTAAAAAATTATTTTAATAATATTTACAATAATTTTAGAAGTAACATACTAAAATATATAATTTTTGTACAAAATCGACTAAAATTCTAAATTCATAAATATATTTTAAAATATGCATTTAATCGAATAGCATTCCCTGAAGGGTTAAAGGTCGGTCAAAATTATGTGTCAACAATGGATATTATAGAAGGTTCATAGAAGGGTTCTTATTTATTTCGTCCCCTTTGATAAAGTTGACTCATAAAATAGTGAAGTTTCAAGGGTTAGAAGCTTGTGAGAAAAGCTTTCCGGAATCGAAAACTAGGTTGACTACTGCCCTAGTATTGACCTTACAAGAGGGTATGTAAGACTTTGTTGTATATTGTCATGCGTACAGAGTTGGTTTGGGTTGTGTGTTAATGCAGAATGGTAATGTTTTAGCTTATGCCTCCAAATAATTGAAAGTTCACGTGAAGAATCATCCAACCGATAATCTAGAGTTGGCTGTCGTAATTCTGCTTTGAAAATATGGCGTCGTTATCTTTATGGTGTTCATATGGATGTGCTCATCGATCACAAGGATCTTGAAAGAGTTTAATCTCATATAGAGGAGGTGGTTATAGTTAATCAATGATTATGACATGAATGCTCTATATCACCCAAGTACGACTAATATTGTTATTGATCGTTGAGTATGTTATCTATTGGTAGTATTGCCCATGTTGAGGAAGAAAAAAAAGAACCAGTAAAAGATGTGCATACACTTGCACAATTGGGATATAGAGTTAAGGGTCATCTTCTACAAACTAGACCAAACCATCAAGATATATCATAATTGAGTTAAATTACATTTTAATCTATTCATAATATCCAAAATAAATCATAAACAAATCAATTCATAAAATCAAATTCGCGTTGGATGAAAATCCACTTGAAAACTCAACTTTGAAAATCAATTTGATGGAACCATTTGAGGAAAGAGGTCTCAATAGTGAATTAGATCCCATAACTTATTTATTTATGAAGATTGATGGAGAAAACTTGGTGAGTTCAGCCCCATAACCTCCCCTAGATTGGTGTTTAATGGAGTCTTCACTAGAGAGAGAAAGAAGAGAGAAGGAAAAGAATTTTGTTTTGTGAGTTGTGATTAGTCTAATGGGGTTGAGGTCTTTATATGGGGAGTTAATTAACTTAATTAGGATTCCATTAAACCCCAACTAATGACTTAAACCCTTAATTATTAATTGTAACCAACCAAAAACGTGTAGCAAAGTCAGGCCCTCACAGATGAGAACACGACCAACGGTCCGTCTGTGAGTCGACAAGCCCTGTCTCCTTCTGTGCTGCACTTCATAGATGAGTTCAATGATTGGTCCAAATGGAACATTAGCCAAAATTTCTATGTGTTGGCCGACGTATGGTATCGATGCTACGTTGATCCATACACGCCTCGTGACTGCCTTTGTGGGTGCACACTGCCTAGGCAGTCTTTGACCCCAAAAATGAAAGGGTCCTCCTAAAGGGCCCTTAGTTGGTCCTTGGGGAGTCGTACACAGACGTTTCAACCATATATCAACTTAAACACATGTTATAAACCTTTCCACCAATTTTCATCATTTTCCAACTTCAAAAAGTTAGTCAAATAGGCTAACGCACGCTAGTACCTCATTGAACTAGTTTGCGGACGTCATGGCGTTTTAGTTTCTAGACTTCCCAAATGACTTATAACATCAAATGGAACTTAAAACAGTGTCTAAACCTTATGATACTTATGTTAGGCTCAAGAACACGTCTTGGATTTTTGAAATGTTACATAAGGATATCTTGTCTTATGAGGAGATTCATGTTCAGATTTTAGATCGCCAAGTTCGCAAGTTGAGGATCAAGAAAGTAGCATCAGTCAAAATTCTGTGGACAAATCAATTTATTGAGGAAGCTACTTGGGAAGCTGAGGAGGATATGAGAAGAGATATCCATATATCTTTGAGGAACTAATTCTCTTCTCAATACTCTTTAATTAATTTACTAAATGTATTAGATTTGCTTGTTGGGTGTTTGAGCTAAATGTTAGATGTTACACCCTTATCCTTTCCTAAAGGGAAGATATTGTAACAACATGCTATTTGAAAGAGCTAAAATTAGAAAGAATCATCTATGGAAAGATCAAATTTGGAAAGTTTGGCCATGTGAAAATTTTGGGTCAACTTCAAACGACCTTAATTCTTAGAACAGGATGACCTAGGTGTTTTTAAGATATTAAATTAAGTTATTTGAATTATCTTTCCAGTGCCACTGTTAGCTAGTTTTCAAGTTCATATGAGAGAGATATACACGTTTGAAGTTGGGATGTCTGAATGAGAAAAACAAACTAGATTTTAAAGGGGTAGTTCAGTCTTTTCATTACAAAATTCATTAAATCCATTTTTAGTAAATTGTTTAAGGTCTAAACAGAGTTAGCTTAATTTACACACCTAAACTTCACGCTAGGGTTTTCAGAGAAAGTACTCAAGAGGAGAAAATAGGAGAAAAGTCAAGTGTTCTTGGAGATTTCTTGCGAAATCGAAGTTGTTTCGCCACTGGTTGATCCTTAAAGATTTATGTGAGAATTTCATAGTGCTATGTTCGTTCACCCACCCGTCAATCATGTTTAGCCCTGCGAAATTCATTCTAGAAAGTTGAAAGTTTGAGGATCTTAAATTTTGTTCTTGAAACTAACTTTCGTTCTTGAGATTTGATGGGATTCTTGAGTTATTGATGAAATCCTGTCGATTTAGAGAAATTTAGGAGTAGATTCATGTGTACATGTACTAGATATCTAAATTTAAAGAGGAATTGAGAAAAAAAACTAATTTAGGCGAATTGGGGTTAGAAACGAAGAAGGAAAATATCTTGAAAATCTGGGTACCTAGGTCCACGTCGAGGACTTGTTCCTCAAGATATCAATTTTTTTCTCCGTGTCACTGAAAGGTCGCGGACCCTTTTGCCTTATAATTTATTTCGCGACCGAATATTAAAATGCATATCCACATCGTTGGCTTACTTTCTGACAGTGATTTCTTAATTGTTTCTTATGTTTAACTATCTAAAAACACTTCTAAACATCACGAGATTATCTTTCCTATTACAACTCACAACCTTGAATTCATAAATTTCAATCAAGGAAAGTTAAGAGCCAAATATGGAGAGTTCTTAGAGTCCTTTCAAAAGTCTTTTGTAAATGCTTTAACTTGTTTTAAGACTTCATTTTCAGTTGAGTAAATAGTAAAGAGTGAAGTTCATTTCTTCAAAAGCATATATGGGGACTATATATTTCTAAAGAGTAAATATTTTCACATTTAAACAAGAAAGGTAACACCGATTTCCAAAAGTGACTTTGAGCTAGTTTTCAGTAAAGAGTAAATGCTTTCATAATTAAGCAAGAGTGGAAACATTGATTTCCTAGAGAACCTTTGGGCTACTTTTGTGTAATTATCTCAAACCAAAAAAAAAAGATTTATATTTTTAAATGTATGATCTACTTATATTTTGGGAGTAGTATTGAGCATCGACATGAGGGAAAGTCCAAACAACTCACAGCCCCCGTAAACCATGTAACCATGATGGGTAGAAAGGGTCATGCTTTTTAGATGATTCCTTAGTGTTTTTTAGCATAGACTAGTGGATACACTTAGTAGTTAGGTTATATGCCCCTAGAAATATATATTATGGCCATGACAGCGTGAGGCAAAATAATGTATCATTACATAGCTCTTAAGTGATGGTTGTCGGTTAGAGAAACTTCCACAATTATATTTTGTATTCTAATATACACAGAGATTACTTGTATTTTTACATACAAACCGAGTTATATTGTATCCTTGCATACAAATTGAGTTACCATTGTACTTCTAAATACACAATGTTGTTTTCCATGTTTTAAAGCTTTTTTTTTTAAAATTGCATTTTAATTGTTACTTTATATTGAAATGAGTTGAGTTGAGTTGAGCCAAGAATGTTCCTTCAGTTCCTTTAAGCTTATATATTGTTTAGTATTCCTTTGGCATCCTTGTATATTCAATGTACTGATGTTATTAGGCCTGCATCATTTTATACTGTAGATACAGGTAACCAGGTATAATAATCCATAGCATCATTGATTCTAGTTGAGATTCGGAGTTTTTGGTGAGCCTCCTTGCTACGGAGGACCCCCTTTTTATTGCTTAGCATGTCATGGGTGTTGTCACGATGTCCATATCAATTTCTAGAGGCTTCGTAGACAGTTAGTTGATGTTAGTTCTTAAGTCTCTTCATTCCTGTTTTGATGTTTGAGACTTGAGTGCCATTTTGGCTAGTGAATGTTTCTTTATACATTCTAAGTTCAGTTTACTTTTAAATTATTTTTATCATGAGTAAGTCTTCCATTATGAGCTAAGCTAGGTCAGGGGTTCGCTTGGGGCCATAAATGGTTCTCGAATGTCAGTCCCGCCCAGGGTGCACGCTCGGTATGTGACATGACTCTAATCCCTTTACTCGAGCTGTTCTTGATCATCACTTAACCATTATATATCCTAGAGTAGACCCTAATTTAAAACTACCATCAATCCGACCAACACTAATGACATGCCCTCGCTTCTTCAACCTAACAAATTTAAACCTTAACTACATAGTATACTGTAGGTAGACACACCAACTATTTCAAATACCAATATTTTTTCTTGGATAGGATCTAACTCCTATTTAGATCATGAACACTAACCTACTTCTCATTATTCAAGAACACATACAACCCTTCTAACCATATCCCATAACAACACCTGGACCTGGGGTCTCTACTTACTAGACCACATATTGGGGGTCCGTCATTCGCAATCGATTCCTATAAACTAGATATAATTCATTTATTTACAACAGAGTAAGCACACATATACAAAATGTATAATTCAATTTGTAAGTTTAGGATCATCATACAATTTTCCAATTTCAATGAAAAATAAACATAAATGTAATCACTACAATTGATCCTCTCATAGAATCCACACCCAAATTGTTCGTGTGTTGGAACGTGACACCTGATCCAATATACATGTGTCCGAACGTGACACTCGATCTAATATATGTGTTAAAATGTGACACCCGGTCTAATATATGTGCCTGAACGTGACACTCGATCCAGTCAACACAACCACAACCATAATCACACACAATGAACAACTCGCGTATAGTCACACAATCAATTAACAATCATGACATGTAATTTATACAACATCAGTCGTCTCATTTGATTCAATTCATGCTTCTCTATTCCCATTCATATGCACACAGGGCCATTAACAAGAAAATATAACACAAAACTAGCGGTCAAATACTTATCTAATCCTATATCAAAGGACCAAAATTTTCCCAATGGTTCACATCATCTTTAGCAACTAGGGCTCATGTACAATCATCTCCTTATTCGTTCCCGAAGTCTTAAACATGAATTCTATTGTCAATTATTTAATAACTCAAGATTGGGTCTCTTTACCAGGTGGTCTACCTGTTTCTTCAGGAGGTATTCACGTTTTCCATATGCCTATTCAGACCGTTTTGTTCCTCCTTCAAATACAATAAGAAGTAGGCTTGCAACTACTAACGATCTGGGTGGACCGGAAGTGCATAAGTAGTTGCTACAGTTGTTGAGTTTGACTTCTATTATAGGAAGAGGACCAAGCCACTTGAACAAAGTTAGATTAGTGGAATGTAACTTCTTGATCGACGAGCTTCAATGTGAGTTTCGAGAGAAGGATGGAAAGTACACTTACCTAACTCAATGAAGGCGAACACCAACACTTACTCAGACACATACATGGGAGGTTGAGTAGTGGGTTGAAGATACTACGCAGCGAGCGCAAACTTACTACTACTTAAATAAATAAATCTAGTCTACTTGGGCGCCAAGCAAGTACACGGGATTATGACTTTAATCCTGATTTTTGAACCTCGAGATGGTGGATTTGGCTGAGAATCCGCAAGCTATCGTCATCCTTGCACTAAAAATCTCTTCCTTCTTCTTTCCCAAGCCTCAAGAAGCCTTTTGAGGGTTTCTAGGGTGATCATAACCTATTTTTGTTATTTTCAGAAAAAAGAGAGAATAAGGTTTTGCTTCATTTAAATTTTATCCTGACCATCCTACTCTGGCGCTCCATGTCCCACTGGATTGCCGCCGCCCTAGTGGCATCTGTTCCGCTCTGACGGGATGATGGACCCAGTTCTCACGATGTTTTTCCTTTCCTAAATAATGACGGGTCGGATCATTATATTTAGTTTATTATTTCATATCGATTAATTTTTGTTGGATATGTGTAACGTATTAAAAATATATCCCATGTTCTAAGCACAGACCCAACATTTTAAATTTTCGTGCTGGGTACTTCGTAAAGTTATTAAGAAAGGAATAGTAATAAAAAAAGTATATGTAGAACATAATGCTACATCTACTTTATAAATGTGCCGATATTGTGAATATGTAATACCAATAATGTATTGTTATCAACCCTCAATCAAGAGAGTACCTTCAAAATTATCATAATTGATTGAAAATATAACATAACTATAAATATTTACAACTATAATTTTGCAGTATAAATTAAATTATACATCATCTTGACATTGTAGTGAATAGTGGATATTTCTACTCCATTTGCTTAATTTGTCTTTAACAATGAACATATTTTGATGAACCTAGGTAGGTTATAAAAAGGGGAAAAGAATTCCTCAAATAAACACCTTTATATCACATTATGTTTGAAGAGGCTAGACTATGTGATCAGTTGAATAAGGTTGACTGTTCTTCAAATGAATTCTCTCTATATTTTGGTTTTGATAGTGTCACCAAGAGATGGTGAAATTAATCATTGCCCACATCTTAAGACATGACCAACATGAAGAAGTTTAAATGTAGTAAATATTTTAACTCATTTACCAACAAAGAGTCACATAACTTAGCTCATATTTTTTATCTTCTTATTTTTAATGATAGTAAGAACTACAGATTACACATAAATAAAATATTCTAAAAATTCAGATATGTAACCTTTTGCGAATAGAGTATGATTCCCGTTCTATCTATTAGAAATAAAGAAGAGAATTGCTGTGAATGCATCTCTTCGATCCACAAAGCTAAATGTGCTCTGCACTCAAAATCACATAATATGTATTTAATCCAATTGTTCATATTGCTTCAGCTTTTAACTTTCCAACAAAAGAAGAGATGGAAATAATTAAATATAGTCAAAATATTATAACTTAGTCCAAAGAATACAAAGCGAAATCAATATATATATATATATATATATATATATATATATATATATATAAAGAGATTACATATTTATAATAGACAAAGTTAGAATAATTAATGAACAACTAGAACAATTATACAATGAAGATCCATTACAAGGATGGGAAAAACATAAAGACAAAAGTAAAAATTGAACTAATAGATGAAAATAGTATAATAACACAGAAACCATTAAAATATAACTTTGATGATTTAAAAGAATTCAAAATACATATACATGAACTATTAGAAAATAATTACATACAAGAAAGCAATAGTAAACATACAAGTCCAGCATTTATAGTTATAAAACATAGTGAACAAAAAAGAGATAAAAGCAGAATGGTTATAGATTATCGCAACTTAAATGCTAAAACTAAAACATATAACTACCCAATACCAAATAAAATACTAAAAATAAGACAGATACAAGGATACAATTATTTCAGTAAATTCGATTGTAAATCAGGATTTTATCACCTAAAACTAGAAGAAGAATCTAAACAGCTAACAACATTCACAGTACCGCAAGGTTTCTATGAATGGAATGTATTACCGTTTGGATATAAGAATGCACCAGGTAGATATCAACATTTTATGGATAACTATTTTAACCAGTTAGAAAATTGTATTGTATATATAGATGATATATTATTATATTCTAAAACACAAGAAATGTAATGACCCGTTTAGTCGTTTTGAGCAACAGACTTCAATTCTGGAAAAACTGGCAGAAGCGACGGACCCCACGACGGAACGTCATGGGCACGACGGACCGTCGCAGGGTCTCGTTTCAAAACACTTAGAAAATCTGAAATTGGGTACTGAAAATCGACTCTCTGAACTCTGTGACGGACACGCAGGACGGACCGTCATAGGCACGACGAACCGTCATGATCCACCGTTTCAAAACACTTCAACTCTTGAGAATTTGGTACAGGGAGCGACTCTCTAAACTTCGTGACGGAATGGCAGGACGGACCGTCACAGGCGTGACGGACCGTCATAGATTGTTCAGTGGAAATTGACTCTCTGACCCTTCGACGACCTGCAGGACGGACCGTCGCAGGCACGACGGCCCGTCACAGGTTGCGCAAATCCCAGACAGAATCGGATTTCCTTACACGTTTTAAGGGACGTTTTTGGACTATTCTTTCCTTAATTATAGATTTCGTGGGTTTATATTAATAACTCAAATTCTGGGGGGGTTAAAAGAGGTAACCCTAAGTTAATTAGTGGGGTATCATTGCCATCTTTTATTCTTAATTATATATTAATTAGGGTAAAAGAAAGAGGTTTGAATAAGAAAATAAAAAGAACAAGAAGGGAGAGAGAGAAACGATCGAGAAGAAGAGGAAAAACACCAAGCTTTGAGGATTAACTTGCTTGATTTCAATTCTTCGGTGGAGGTAGGTTATGGTTTTCATGCTTTCATAGTAAACTCTTAATAGAGAATGATATGTATTGGTGGTATTGTAAACCCTACTATATGCTTAATTGTATGTTTGCATGAATATGATTATGTGATTGTGATAAGATAAGCATGATGAAAATATTGAATCCCAAATCTTGAAAAGAAACTTTAAAATACATTATTAATGATGATGCCTTGGTATAGAAGAAGGCTTGATGAATTAAAGTAATGGGATTGATGATGCCTTGGTATAGAAGAAGGCTTGATGAATTAAAGTAATGGGATTGAGGATGTCTTGGTATAGAGAAGGCTTGATGATTTACAGAATGATATTAGTGGATCGGAGTGTCACGTTCCGACACATAGATTTAGTGGATCGGAGTGTCACATACCGACACATAGTATTAGTGGATCGGAGTGTCACGTACCGACACATGTAGGGGATCGGAGTGTCACGTTCCGACACATGTAGGGGATTGGAGTGTCACGTATCGACACATGTAAGGGATCGGAGTGTCACGTACCGACACATGTAGGGGATCGGAGTGTCACGTTCCGACACATGTAGGGGATCGGAGTGTCACGTTCTGACACATAGAATTAGGGGATCGGAGTGTCACGTACCGACACAAGAGGAGGAAAGATAATGAATCTTGAAAGATGATAATATACTCAACTTAATAAACTTAATTCCCAAATGAGTATGGTGTTGAGGCTTGAGCCCTCATGGATGAACTTGATGGTACTTATTGATGATTATAGTACTTGTTGTTGTTACATGTTGAGTTTTATAGTTGATTTACGATAATATTTGATATATACTGTTCCCTATTTTGAGTTGGCCGATGATATCTACTCAGTACCCGTGGTTTGTACTGACCCCTACTTTTATGTTTTTCTTCTTGTTATTTGTGGAGTGCAGCAAACGTGCCGTCATCTTCGACTCAACAGTAACTCAAGCCAGTCTTCGTCACACCGGATCTTCAGGGTGAGCTAACGCTTCTAGCTTGGACTGGATCTTCTCCTTCATGTCTTGATGCCTTGAACTCCCGGCATGGACTAGCTTCTTATGTATTTTTAGCTTCTTAGAAACTCTTAGAATTAGTAGTTTAAAGTAGATGTTCTTGTGATGATGACTTCCAGGTTTTGGGAATAATAGATGTTGAATATTGATAGTTATTGAATTGGTTTTTATTAATGAGTTTAAGTCTTCAACATTACTTTATGTTTATATTATATTGAAATGTTAAGGTTAGATTGGTTGGTTCGCTCACATAGGAGGGTAAGTGTGGGTTCCAGTCGCAACCCGGTTTGGGTCGTGACAAGAAGAACATATAAGATTATTAGAAAAATTTATACATATAATTAAATATTTAGGTATAAGTTTAAGTAAAAAGAAAGCAGAAATTATGAAACCACAGATAGAATTTCTAGGAATACAAATAGATAGGAATGGAATAAAAATGCAAAACCATATAGTACAAAAAATAATCACCCTTGATGAAAATATAGATACAAAAAAGAAATTACAACCCTTTCTAAGATTAGTAAATCAAGTAAGAGAATATATACCAAAATTAGCAGAGCATTTAAAACCATTACACAAAAAACTTAAAAAAGATGTAGACAATAAATATAAAGAACATATAAAAAATATTAAGAATTTAAGTAAGAAATTACCAAAACTTTACTTTCCTGATGAAAATAAAACATTTACTCATATTGTTGAAACAGATTCAAGTGATCATAGTTATGGAGGAGTTTTAAAATACAAATATGAAAAGGAAAAAATAGAACACCATTTTAGATATTATTTAGGATCTTATGCAGAAGCACAAATAAAATGGAAAATAAATAGAAAAGAATTATTTGCATTATATAAATGTTTATTAGCATTTGAACCATATATTGTTTACAATAAATTTATTGTAAGAACAGATAATACACAGGTAAAACGGTGGATAACAAAAAAGGTAGAAGATTCAGTTACAACAAAAGAAATAAGGAGATTTTTAAAACTAGCCTTTTCCTTTCAGAAAAAGTTGTGACTTTGATGAAAATTTTTGACTTTTTGAAAGGTTGTAACTTTTCCAAAGTGTTTGTGACCTTTTCGATAAGACACAATAATAATTTGCCCACTATTCTTTGTTGTCTACAAATGGAGGGCTTTCCTCTCTATTTAAAACAACGAAAACATTTGAACTTCTTCTTCTGGACAATTAAATATTTGTGTACTTTGCTCCTATTGAATGACTCACTGACACCACTATGTTTGTATCAATACACTGGTGAATATAATCGTTATCTTGAGAGGATCTATTCCTTTAAAACTCGGGTGTAGAAGAGAATAATTTCCTTAAGGGGACACTGTGCATTAAATTCTATCTTTTTTTATTCTATTAATACACTGGTGAATAGAATCGTTCTATCTTGTTTCATTCTATTATTGAAGATCCTAATATGTTTGTCATAATTTATGTTTATTGTTTTTGAGTACATGATTTTAACTTTATAGTTTATGTTTATGCAAAGTTACTGTTAGTACAAATTAAAAAAAATGTCAATTGACTATTCAAATAAGTTTCTCTATTGAAATTGTTGAAGATACAATAAAAAAAAGTCTTTACAAATCTCTAATTTCTTCATCAACAATGTTATTCCTTCACATACATGGATGCGGTTTAGAAAATCCTTGGAGAGTTAATAATTTTGCATGCCCATATTTTTTTTTTGCTTTTATGTTGTTTTATCTATTTTTACTAACTTTTATCAGTAGATAATATGAGTACTTTAAGGATTGAAAGTTGAATGAAGTGTTAGTATATTTTTGTAGGTTTGTTATTTCAAAACATAAGATTTTTTTTTAGGTTTGAACGATTTGTTATCATCATTAGATATGTCATAATTTACTCTCCTTAATGTATGTTTTTTTTTCGTTGTTTTGTTGTCTCCTTAAAATTGTATTTATTATTTTTTCATTTGGTAGGTATATGATCTCCCATGGACAAAACTTTTTTCTTTTAATGTTTTTCTTTTTTTCCTGCTCATTCGATTCTTCTAAATTTTTTTGGTGTGAGTTATGACTATTTTTGGCAAGTTTAATTTGAAATATATGAAATAAAACCTACTCTAAATAAAATTAATATCTTAAGCTACAAAAGATATGTCTATTATATAGATTTGTGATCCTTAATGTCCCAAGTCATTTGAGCATTTGAGTTATCTAGGTTAGACTCATTTTTAGTTTTTTAATGTTCGAGAATATTTCTTTAACATCAGTCTAGAATCCAACATTTTGATCTATTTATACTTTAAAAATGTAACAATATAACATACAAATTTTGAAAAAAAATGTAAAGTTACAATATGAAGTATCTATAAGGGCCTTAGAGCAGAAGTTGAATGAAGGATGAATTTCTAAAAAGATTAAAAATATTATTTTATTGTTGTTTTAAATTTATTTCCTCATTCTATAATTTTTTTTAAAGTAACAAAGTAATAATAATGAAAAATGATGAATGTTTGAGCCTCAGACAAGTAGATTGTCTCTAAAAAATTTATTTATGTTGTTGTGGTGTACATTTTAAAGGTCTTAAAATTATTTATAACTAATATTGATATGCGAAACTTTCACCTAAATTTACTTCACAAGGAGTTACTCTAATCATAAAATTATCCGATTCTATATTTTTCATGTAAAAATATAGAAAAAGTGATGTAGCTGCATAAAAACATCACTTAAGTTTAACAAGACAATTATATCATCAAAAAAATATTATGATAAATTATGTAAGAGATAAAATGATTAGATATTAAGATATTTTTAATCATTAATTATATATTTACAATTCTTGATATATGAGATAACTTCAAATCATTTATAGATCCTCCGAAATGTATTTGTTGAAAGCAGAAGACACTAATCATATGTTCCACAATGGTACACTGGCAAAGGCTCTATGAAATCACTAAGGCTCTATGAAATCACTATTGCTCCACATTTGGAATTAGAAGAAATGATAACTCCTTTATCTCTCTTATCTAGCTGGTGGATCCATCATTCTTGTAATAACATTACCACTTTCACTATTAAAATCATCTCAAATATATTATTTGGGAATTATGGAAGAGCAGATGCAGCAGCAGGTATGGTAGCAAAAAATTGTTTCTCCTAAAATTATATATCTAATTTGTCAAAATGTTTTGTTGTCTGTGAAGCAACAATTTAGAAACTTTAAAGAAACTCTCTTCTGGAATGATCTGGTTGGCCTTACAGATAAGAAAGTTGTGAATAAAGTTTGTAAACTTGTCTCCTGGACACCGCCCATCACTCATGTCTATAAGCTCAATAGTGATGGAAGCTTCAAAGAGGATAAATGTGGTTGTGGAGGCATAGTAAGAAATTGGGAAGGCAAACTGATCATCATGGTTTTTTCTATACAATTTATGGGGGATTCCAGCATCTTGGGAGAAACAAAGGCTCTATTCTATGGCTTTCATTGGTGCAAGCTTAATGGAGTTTCTCGAATTCAACTGGAAACTGATTCTTTAATGCTAGTTGCTTGCATTAAAGATGTCTATAAAATTCCTTGACGGATAGCGCCTTTAATCATGAGGATTCAAGAAACTCTTCAAGGTATAGATTGGTCTATTAACCATTGTTATATAGAAGAAAATCAGGTTGCAGACAAACTAGCTAACTTGAGCTTTCAGAGCGACAGGATATATTTGTCCATTGAAAACATCCCTCAACTAGTGTAAGGCTTGCTAAACATGGACAAACACAATATTCCTAGCTTTCGAGTGAGGAAAAAAATAATCATGAGATTTCTTATGATGATGTGTTTTTATCTAATTTCTCTTGGTTTTTTAATCCACATTCTAAAGAATATTCTAGAGGGGATCCCTTTGACTTTCCCGTAAATTTAAACTCCATCCCAATAGCAAAATGCTAGTATTAAACTACTTAGTTATGGGCATTATCCATAACATTTTATCATTTTGGAGAGGTTAGACATCATATCCCTCTTGCTCATGTATTTTGTTATGTCCTTCTAATTATTCAATATACAAGGTAGGGGTTATGCCTAACCCCCATATAACAAATTAGTGTATTTACTGTTTTCGTTGTTTTACTTAGTTTTACCCAGTCAACGTGTTTGTTCCTATATTTTAGGATAGGCTAGAGTCAATAACAAAGTATATCAGTACTTTGATATGGGAATATTTTTTGCACCTTTTTAGGAGTCAAGTTATACTACTTTTAGGAGTCAGTTGTAGCTTTAGAGTTCACGTTATATGTTTTTCTTTTTCTGTATTTTTCACATAAGCTTTCAATAAAAAGGTTAAGTTATTCTCCAGTTTTTTGCCTCTTGTGATCATTTTACTAAGAATTTTCTGTTCAACTCTTTGTTTTATGGTATCCGAGCCAGGTTGGAATTCTTCCATCTTTGTTGTTGTTATCGTTTGGTGAGAAAATTCTTGTTGTGTAATATGGATCAATTTAATAGGGGAAGTGGTGCGAATGTACAGAATGGTGTTCAGAAGCTTGTAGGAACTAACTACAACTATTGGAGGATGTGTATGGAGGCTTATTATCAAGGTCAAGACTTGTGGGAACTGGTATATGGTTCAGATGTAGAAATTCCAGCAGATACCCCTGAAAATGTTGAACCACGTAGGAAATGGAAGATCAAGTGTGGGAAGGCTCTATTTGATTTAAGGACATCGATTAACAAAGAGTTCATTGATCATCTTTGTGATGTTGGTTCTCCACAGCAAGTCTGGGGAACTCTTGAAAGGTTATTTTCCAAGAAGAATACAACAAGATTACAACTCTTGGAAAATAAATTGGCAATGACGATGCAAGGAACCATGTCGATTTCAGAATACTTTTTGCGAGTGAAGAATATTTGTGCTGGAATTTCTGAACTAGATGTAACCGAGAAGATTAGTGTAGCCTGTTTAAGAAGATTCCTCATCCGTGGTTTAAATAAGGAGTATACACCTTTGTTACCTCCATACAAGGGTGGGCACAACAACCATCAGTTCAAGAATTAGAAAAATTGTTGTCTAATCAAGAAGCTTTGGCTAAACAAATGGCCAAAAGTTTCAACTCTGAACATGGAGTTGTTCTTCTTTTAAAAGGAAAGTTAAATGAGGATGAACCAGAGGAAGGTACTAATTGAAGGAAGGTTTCTTGAAGTAGTTCACAAGTATACAAATCAATCAGGTGTCATAGGTGTGGGAAGCTTGGGCATATTCAAAGAAATTGTCGTGTTAAGATCTCCAAATCAAATGTTGCTTGTGAAAATGAACAAGATGATGAGCCTAAATGGGAGCATTGCTTTACTATTGAAGACGTTGAAATAAAATATAAAGTAGTGTTTGAATCGGAACCAAATAAATCTCATATCAATTTTGTTGATTTCAAGAAGGAGTGCATCGTTGATTCTGGTTGTACACACCATGTGACTAGCGATGATTCATTATTTTCAGAGTTGCGACAACACAAGGGAGAAAGAGTCATTGTGACGGTTGATAACTCGACTTATCCAGTAGTGAAGGAAGGTGTGGTTGAAATTGGTATTAATAATACAAATATCAACCTAAATGATGTCTATCATGTTCCATGCTTGAACAAGAATCTAGTTTCCGTTTCTCAAAATACTGATTCAGGAAAATATGTTTTGTTTGGTCCAAATGATTTGAAAGTACTTGATAGCATGAAAAATATTGAAGCTGGCATGCTCGATTGGGGCATTTAGGTTATCAAATGTTGCAAAAGATCTCTTCAGATAAACTCTTAGATCGCATGCCACCTCTGAAAAATACACAAGAAAAAGTGATTTGTCAAGGTTGCCAGTATGGGAAATCGCACCGTTTTCCTTTCAAAAGCTCATCTAATTGTATATTATCTCTATTTATACTAGTGCACACTGACTTACTGGGACCAAAAGAACAACATGTTTTAGTGGCTACCAATATGCAATGATATTGGTAGATGACTTCTCTAAATTTACTTGGGAATATTTTTTTAGGGAGAAAAATGAAGCACTTCCCATGTTCATTGAATTCAGCGGCATCAAGGAAAAGGAGTTTGAGCAAAAAAATAAAGTGTTTATGGAGTGACAATGGTTGTGAATTCATGTCAACGAAGTTCTTTCAGTTTTGTGAAGAAAATGGCATTCAAAGACAAATGATGTGTCCCAATACCCCGCAACAGAATGGGGTTGTAGAAAGAAAGGTGGCACATCTCTCTTCAATAAGTCTTTCATGGCTGCACAATAAGAGTCTACCTCGCGATCTATGGGCAGAAGCATTTCAATGTGCATGTCATGTCATAAATTGTTTCCCTCCTTATCCTGGTAAGGAAAAGATTCCTTTTGAATTTCTGTATGATCAAAAGCCAAATGTTAGTTACTTTTGGGTCTTTGGTTCTATCTGCTATGTTCATGTTCCTAAATCAAATAGAACCAAGCTTGATCCAAAAGCAAAGAAATGTATGTTTGTTGGTTATGATTCATACACGAAAGGGTGGAAATGCATGGATCCAAAAAACAAAAAGTTTGTTAATTCTAGAAATGTTGTGTTCGATGAAGTGTCATCTTAGTGTACAACCCCAAAATCAAGTTTGCAGAATGTCACGCTTGATGATTACCAAAATGAGTCATTGTTTCCTGAAATTAATGCTCAAGGAGTTGATCAATCCCCTAATCCAGCTATGGAGCCCTTGTCTTCAGAAAATGGACAGGAAATGGTTAGAAAGGTCTTTGAGGGAGAAACGACAACCAAATCATCTCAAGGATTATCAAGTAAATCTAAACCGGTGCATTGTAACTTCCTGTTTCTTTACTGGAGCATTTGATAAAGAACCTACATGCTATGAGGACGCTAAGGGCTGTCAAAAATGGGAAATAGAAATGCAAGACGAAATTGATGTCTTGAGGAAGAATGATACATGGGAGCTAGTACCAAAGCCAGAAAGCAACAAAGCAGACACTTGTAAGTGGGTCTATCGATTGAAAAAGAAATCAGACGACACAATCGAAAGATGCAAAGCTCGTCTCGTTGATCGTGGATTTTCTCAAAGTTATGGGCAAGACTGTGAAGAGACAGTCAGTCCTGTGGCGAAAATGGTAACCGTAAGATCGGTTTTCTCACTTGCTGCTTTTAGAAATTGGAAATTATGGCAATTTGATGTAAAGGATGCATTTCTTTATGGAGAGTTGGATTGTGAAGTTCTAATGGATAAACCTCAAGGTTTCATCTCTAAGCAGTTCCCCAACCATGTTTGTCGATTGAAGAAGGCGTTGTATGGTCTCAAACAAGCTTCACGTGCTTCGTATGGAAAAATTGCACTATTTTATTTTTTGTGGATTTAATGTTTGTGATTCAGATCCTAGTTTGTTTGTAAAATTAGAATCAAAAATACATTTGTTTGTTTTATTATACATTGATGATGATAATTACGAGAAGTGATGAAGAAAAAATATCTCGATTGAAGGATGATCTGTCAATTCGATTTGAAATGAAGAACTTAGTTGAGGTTGGATGTTTTTTTGGTTTGGAAGTGGAAAAAATTAGCCAAGGGTACTTTATATGTCAAAGAAGATATGCTAAGAGTTTGTTGAAGCATTTTAGTATGGGGGAGGAAAAAGAAATGACAACTCCAATGGAGATAAATCTTAAGACGGAAAAAGATGAAGGTAAGTTGTTGAAGGATGCTAGGTCATTTCGACAACTTGTTGGTAGTTTAATTTACTTAACTATCACAAGGCCGGAATTGCATTTTCTGTTAGTGCTGTTTCTCAGTTTATGCAGGATCCAAGAACTTCTCATTTAGAGGCAGCAAAAAGGATTCTAAGTTACATAAAAGGTTCAGTTGATTATGGTCTTATGTATGAGAAAGGGACTGATTTTGAGTTGCAAGGATTTACAAACGCAGATTGGGCAGGTGATATGGCTAGTCATCGTTCAACTTCAGGGTATTGTTTCAACCTTGGATCTGCGGCTCTTTCTTGGTGTAGCAAGAAGTAATCCACTGTTGCTTTGTCCATTACAGAAGCAGAATATATAGCAGTGACAATGACAGCTCAAGAAGTTATTTGGCTAAAATGTTTGATGGGAGATACTTTTGGCAAAGTGGACTATGTTGTGAAACTTCAATGTGATAACGAGAGTGACATCAAACTTGCTTCAAATCCAATTTTTCATGGGCGAAAAAAACACATAGAAGTTCGTCACCATTTTATTCGAGAGAAAGTATTGAATCAAGAAATTGAGTTGAAAGGAGTTCATACTAGTGCACAAGTAGCAGATATCTTTACAAAGGCTTTGCAAAAGCATGATTTTGAAAAGTTTAGAGCTGCTCTTGGGATCATTGACAATAAATATGCACTAAGGGGGAGTATGACAAATTAGTGTATTTACTGTTTTCGTTGTTTTACTTAGCTTTACCAAGTCAACGTGTTTGTTCCTATATTTTAGGATAGGTTAGAGTCAATAACAAAGTATATCAGTACTTTGATATGGAAATATTTTATGCACCTTTTTAGGAGTCAAGTTATACTACTTTTAGGAGTCAGTTGTAGCTTTAGAGTTCACGTTATAAATTTTTCTTTTTCTATATTTTTCACATAAGCTTTCAATAAAAAGGTTAAGTTATTCTCCAGTTTGTTGCCTCTTCTGATCATTTCAATAAGAATTTTCCGTTCAACTGTTTGTTTTACCCCACCCTAAAGGTGGTTTTTTGAAAAAAAAATAATTCAATTTTTATTGAAATGTTCTACAAATCCACTCAAATTTATTTATTTTCCTTATAATACTCAATTATTAAATAGGTTGTTCAAAAACATAGAAAAATCATTTATACATGTGCGAAGCGTAAATAAATTACCTAGTAAATATATAAAATCAATTCAAAAGAAATGTGAAAGAACATACATGCCAACATTAATACTAGGAATTTTAGCTTATCCAAATAATTTTTAAAATCACATTTAAATATAAGATAGCTTTTAATATGGAAGCAAAATTCACATTCCACGAAAAGCTAACCTGTAAATTATCAGCATAATAAATATTATTCCTCAGAAAAGAGTCTCACTTTCTTTTCACTCCTTATGCAGGAGGATTACCTTCTTCTAGTTGTTTAGACCATTTCTGAAACCTATTCTAAGTAGAATTTAATTACTATTTGCTATTTTTAAAATAGTCCATATTAAAAGTTAACAAAAGTTGTTTTTCATAGCATATTCTAAATAAGATTGCAATGTAATGTTAAAAAAAAAAAACATATATTGAGTCCATTTCGAATACTTTGTTTAGATACATAACTTTCCAAAAATACAACTTTGTTTCCAAACTTATTCTAATTTTAAGTAGAATTAGTTACTACACGTTATTTTCTAAATTTTCCATATTAAAAAATTACAAAAATTTGTTTTTCGATATATATCTATGCTACTTTAAAAGCATGAACTCCTAAACTGAATGTTAAATTACTATAATATTTCTAATTAAAAATACTTAATTCATTCTTTTATTAATTTAAATATTTATATATATTAAATGTAGATACCGTTTCATATTAAAGAGTTGTGACTTTTTTGATGGGTTTTGACATTTTTCAATGAGTTGTTACTTTTCTGAAGGGTTCTTATTTTTTCAATGGGTTGTAACTTTTCTAAAGAGTTGTGCCTTTATCAATGATTTGTGACATTTCGGATGACCAATGACTTTTACAAAAGGTTATGACTTTTCTGATTAGACACAATTAGCACCTATTCGTACAACTATTTGGTAGCTATAAATAGAGGGGATTCCTCGAAACTATAAATTATGTTCTTTAAGTTTTCTAATCTTGTTCGTCTTAAAAAATCTCAAGTTTATTTTCAACAGTTGATTAAGCTGAAAGTTCAACGAAATTCAAGGTACAACATAAGAAACAATATATGGAGAAATTGTAGGAAATTATTTATAAATTTACACTCGTATTTTTTTTTACGATTTACATCAATCAACAGTAAACAAAAATAGTGGAAAAGAACATAATAATAAATAACTATGAAAAAGTCGTATGATTTGGGTAATATATTCTTCTGTATTTTTAAATTGTTTTGTAACCTCAAATGTTGGATGTTTTTTTTTTTTATAAAATTTTTCAAAAACTACGAGAATCAATATAGTCCACTGAATCATAACTTTTGATATAAATCGTCTATTTAAAAAATAGATTTTAACTTTTACTTATAATATCATAGTATATTCATGATGAGAATTATGTTTTAGTAGATATGTAAGTAAAAGTTAATTGAGAAAGTAAAGAGTCAGTGGTAAGAGATTTTTTTCAAATGAAACGCTGTAGCGAATATAACATGATTATATATTTTCGTATCCCTTTTTCATTGGTTATGTATTGTTCCATATATTTTTTATTTTAAATATTTATATAGAAAATGAAATTTTTAAGGTATGAATTTCCTGTTTTTTTTGTTTATTTTAATTTGAGAAAATCTTATATTACTAGATACACTCCTTACTAGCTATATAAAAATGATGACAAAATAGTGATTGATCATATCTTAAATAAAATTAAAGATTATATAAACAACACTTTAAATTTTATAAATCTATTCATTTTTACTATTTGAAAATTTCAATATTACGTATTACGATACAAATTCTATAATATACTAGATACTTTTATTAGACAATAACTATATAATTTATATGACAAGATAGATTACATATAAAGATAAAATATTAAAATGTTTATGGTAATTCTTATTAGTGTCATGCACATTCTAAATTTCAAGTATGAATATTTCAGAGAAAAATTATACTTAAATGGTGTCCATCATTTATGTTGATAACCTCGAAAGACTATTGGTGACATATTTTGTATTAATATTTTCATAAAATTTGATTGGTTAGATTTGTTTACAAAGCTAAGTGAAGTGAAAAATAATACCGCCAAAGAAACGCGACTTCCCCCCTCCCCCCCTTTTGGATGCATTTTGAAATGTCCCGACGATATCTAGTCATTTTGATCTCAAAATACATGAAACTCTATGAAGATTTTTATTTATCATTCAAAGCACTTGTAAATGTTCTATAAATTATAATTATTTACTAAAAAACTTTAAGATAGTAATATTAATTCTATTTTGTAATATATATATATATATATATATATATATGTATATATGTATATATATATATATATATATATATATATATATATATATATATGACACACACGTGTAAGACACGTTCCATAAAACTAGTAGAAACACACACACGCACACGCACACGCACACGCGTCATGCAACACACACACACGCACACACGCACACGCGCGCGCACACACACACACATAGTTAAAGCGTGTGATAGAAAGTAAAAAAATGAATTGATTGACTCAATATTGAAGCGTGCGATAGAAAGTAAAAAAATGAATTGATTGACTATTGAGTGCAAACCTGTAAACAGACGACTATGGATAGTTCAGGTGCACTTAAAATCAACTACAACTAGAAGGCATGCCGATCTTGCCACCAACAAACCTTTGACTTTGACTGTGAAAAGCTCCAAATAGGTAAACAGTAGTTTAGAGTAGGAGTGAGAGTCACTTGATGGTAAGAGGTGGAACCAACCAAGACTGAACACTAGCTCCATTTTGTAGACGGGTTGGGCCGATCTTCTATCACGATGAAATATATATATATATATATATATATATATATATATATATATATATATATATATATATATCCCTATTTCCATTACATAATTTTACTTCCCAAAATTTTTCAATCAATACAACAATGGTTTCATGTATATCATTATTAGGTCATGATCAATATTCTTCCAAAATAAAATTCGATTAATTTTTCAACTTGTCACGCTATAAGAGATATTTCGACTTCTCTTATGATAATTTGGAAAATCATAGTAACAGGAAACTTAAATTTAGTCATGATGACGAACTTAGTAGGAACAAATTGCCATGCCTAAGAATGGTTGTTGGATATTTATACTTACCTAAAGACAATCCAAACAAGCCTTTAGGTGAAGATGCACACTTCATGCATGAATTATACCAAACTATTGGTGTTGCTGGGTGGGCACTAAAGGGAATTAACGTTGGAATATACACGAGAGAGCTTATGCGGAACTCATTTATCGCTACATATGATGAAGCAATGAAAGGTCATGTGAGCCCTAAAAGGGTTCTTGAGGAAGCATACAAAAACACAAATTCAAAAGGACAGTCTACAATTTGTATTATAACTCTTAACTCGGTGAAAAGTACTATGGTTACTGCTAATGTTGGTGATAGTGGGCTTTTACTAATCAGAAAAGGAAAAATTATATACAAGTGGCCAATACAACAACGAGGATTTGGATGTTCGTATCAATTGGGAAACTGCAATGCAAATAATCCTAGTGTTGCTCAGGAGATGGAATTAAACGTTGAGAAAGATGTTATTTTGATGGTTGGGACGGATGTGATGCTTGATAATATATTTGAAAGTGAGATAGAGAAAATTGTCCGAAGGGCGATCAATGAGAAGTTGAAGGCAGAGGGTTGGCTAGTCAAATTGGGAACATTGCTTTGTATAATTCATTTGATAGATTTGCAGATACACCATATGCTAGAGCATCTGAGGGAAGACATAAAGGAGGAAAAATTGATGATATTACTGTTATTGTTGCTTATACACAATAATAAAATAATTAAAATTAAAAGTAGTAATAAAAAAATAGAATGTTTTTGTTTCGTTGCATATGAAGTACAAAATGCAATATGCAAACTTTATTATATAATGCAAATGTTATATTACATACTATTTCGGGAGTTCAACATTTTATATAATCCTAATATTCAAATCAATTTATGCACATCTGATCAATTCAATTAAGTACGTTTATTGAGGCAAAAGAATATTCATCCAAACCCTTTAGATAAAAAAAAATTACAGTTTAAGTGAACTTATGTAACTTCAATCAAATGTTTTGTTGCGTAGATATTGGATGTGCACTAAAAAGATCTACTTGTAAAGCACACTCGTCACTATTCTTTAAGTACTGATCATTTATTCTATGCTACATAATCCAAAATCAATACAATATCAAGTAACCAACACTACTGTAAAAGCAAATTTTGTTACAATCTCAATTAAAATTCAAGAAATATTGGAGCAAATAATAAAAGAGTATGTAGTTGTACTCCACAAGATGTGTGAGCTTAGCTTTTGTAGTAGTAGAACTCTCCAAATAGATCTTGAACAACCAATTTCATCTTCCTTGCTTAAGTTCAAGCTCATTGTAGAAGACCTTATTTTCTTTATTTTTTCAAAGTAATTGAAAATTTTCATGTACAAACTTATAGTCCTATAAGTATTATAAATTATTAATTTTTTAAAAGTATAAATATATCTAAAATAATTTAATAAAATATGATTCTATTATAAAATTAAAAGTTATCGATCTCAGAATATAAAATAAAATAACTTATAGGACAAACTAGTGAACACATCTGGAGTCGCATAATTTGGTATTCCACAAGTTGTAAGTAGTAGTCCGTCTTCATTAAAAAAAAAGGAAAAGTTACCCTCTGTATACATTTAAGATTCTAATATTACATCATATAAATATACTAATAAGAAATTATTAATATAACAACTTAATTACTTCTGAAAATAAATTTGTATTAATATAAATTTAAATTTTATTTATTTACTTTTTTTTCGTATTTAATGTTGAAAAGAGAAAACAAAAGACATGTTCTTTTTATGGCAGTTACCAAGCTATTATCTAACTAAAATTTAGAAATTTAAATTTTACCCGTCGTCTAATTTATTTAATTTAGAGTTATTGGTGTTTAGTTTCTGTACTTAATTTTTTGTAAAGAGAGAAAAATATATTTTTATGATAGTTACCATGATTTTCGTAGGATGAATATCCTCTCTATTACTTATTTTTTTCTATTTTCGCAAGTATACACTTCGAGGAAAGTCATGTATCATAATTAAAAATTAAAAGAGAGAGATTTATTTGTTATTTTAAATTTTCACTTTTAATTTTTTAATTATAACACACGACTTCCATCCAAGATAATACTTAGGAAAATGGAAAGAATAAGTAATGGAGAAGAATTAAATCCATTGTTTTTCTAACCACAATTGTGAAATTTTAATTTAACATGCCTTCTATTATTTTTTTTACTTTCGTATTTAATGCTCGAAAGAGAAAAAACATAATACGTGTTTTTGTATTATGATTACAAAGTAATTGCCTAACTATTTAAGAAGTTTAGTTTTACCAAACTTCTAATTTATTTAATTTAAATTGTATTTATTCTTTATTTTAGATAATAATCTCAACCATTACTCAAGATCTAAAAAATTTGTCTATGATGTAACTGTTGGGTATGTAGCAAGAATTGATGGGAAATAGAGGGAAGAAGAAAAATTTAAAAAGTTGAGAACTTGAAGAGTTCGGAACTTGAAAAGTGCTCTTATGCTTTAATGAAAAGGCATTTGTCCCTCATCGGTGATGGAAAGAAATATAGGAGAGTTTAAATACAGAAACACTCCTATTAATTGTTAAAAGGGTTGGAAAGAGGGACCCCCCTCACGCCGTCGTCATCGCATCGACATCGGCAAAGGCAAATTTAATTAATTAAATGGCCAAAAATATTTTCAAATAATTAGTTGATAACAGAAGTTGGAAATTAATCGAAACGTTTCAACTTTTTAGTTGACTAACCTGACCCGACTCAGATCCGCGCGCGACTCGTTTTATTTGAACTTTTCCATTTTATTTAAATTTTCCGCCATGACTGTTCTGAAAGGTTGGAGCTTTCAGGAATAGTCAGTACCATTTGAAAGGTTAGCAAACTTTCATTAATGGTCATGTGAATTCTGAAAGGGTTGCAACCTTTCAGAACATATTCTTCTTGCCTATAAATACCACTCATTTTTCAGAATATTTTCGAACGAATTTTCTGATCTTCTTCTTCTTCTTCTGCACACATTTTTCTTCGTATACTTTCCTGTTGTTGATTGGTTCGCTGACAGTAGAGCTTTGGTATCTACACTCTGCTGATTAAGATCATTTTACCCTGGGAGGTTATATTCAAAATCAAACATCGGATACTAGAGGGGAATAATTTCCTTAAGGGGACACTGTGAGTTCAGTGAAATTGATCTTTTTCCGATTAAAAAAGGTTATTCCAGATTGTGGTACGTTTTTACAAATTTTAGTTTTTGTGAATTAAAATTCTGTTCATCTCTCTTGCTGATTCTATAAATTTCAGCTACTTCGTGTTTTTGAACAATTTATTAGAATCAGTAATTTCTGTTTTTGATAACACAGATTGACAACAATCTTAAGAATTTTTTTTTAAATCTATGTTTCTGGTAGAGAGAAAAATCTTCGTGATTTTATACTCCTTTAAGTCTGCAATTATAATTTATTGCATACTAGGATTGTATAATATTTTGTTTATCAAAAATGACAAACAATGGTGTTACAGTGGCTGTTGCTGCACCAACCCGAACTGTTGTACCACAAGCAGAGAAACCGAGTAAATTCACAGGTGTGAATTTCAAAGGATGACAATAACGAGTATTTTTCTGACTTACCACTCTTGGTCTATAGAAATTTACAAGTGAAGATACTCCAGTTCCTGGTGATGATATGCCAGATAGAGAAAAAATCATGATTATTGAAGCATGGAAATAAGCAAACTTCCTATCTAAATGCTACATTTTGAGTGCTTTAGAGGATGACTTATATAATGTCTATAGTGCAATTACACCTTCAAAAGAGTTGTGTGATGCACTTGAGAAAAAATATAAGACAGAAGATACATGCTTGAAAAAGTCTATGGTCACAAAGTTTTTAGATTATAAAATAGTAGATAGTAAAACTGTTGGATCACAAGTGCAGGAACTTCAACTTATTCTCTATGATCTGATTGCTGAAGATATGGTAGTAAATGAAGCTTTTCAAGTGGCTGCAATAATCGAGAAGTTAACTCCTTCGTGGAATGATTTTAAAAATTATCTAAAGTACAAGCGTAAAAAAATGAAGCTTGAAGATCTTATGATTCGACTCAAGATTGAGGAAGATAACAAAAACGTCGAAAAGAAGTCACGTAAGAGTTCAACAATCATTGAAGTTAATATTGTTGAAGAAGTTCCTACCAAAGACAAAAAGAAAAAGAAGTACAACGGGTAGAAGTCAGAACAGGCCAAGAAGAAATTCAAAGACAACTGTTACAATTGTGGCAAGGCTGGTCATATGTCTTCTGATTGTCGTGCTCCAAGAAAGGACAAAAACAAAGACAAAAGTCAAGCAAACATCGTGGAGAAGATGAAAGATGCAGATGACTTGTGTGCAATGATCTCGGAGTGTAACTTACTTGGAAATTTCAAGGAGTGGTTTCTTGACTCAGGTGCCACTAGACATATTTGCTCTGCGGAAGAAGCCTTTGCAACGTACACTCCTGCTGAGTATGATGAAGATTTATTCGTGGGAAACACAACAATAGCAAGGATTGCAGGAACTGGGAAAGTAATGTTGAAGATGACATCCAGCAAGGTCTTGACTTTGAACAATGTTCTGCATGTCCCTACTATTAGGAAGAATTTATTTTCTGCTGCACTACTCATTAAGAACGAGTTGAAGTCTGTCCTAGTTAGTGATACAACTGTAATAAGTAAGAATGAAATGTTTATAGAAAAGAGCTACCTCAATGAGGGTCTTTTCAAACTCAATGTAATGGCTGTTGACAGTATTAATAAAAATTATTCTTCTGTTTACTTATTGGAGTTAAATAATTTATGGCATATGCTCGTTTGGGACATGTAAATTACAAAGCCTTTCGAAAATTGGTTAATCTAGAAGTATTGCCTGATTTTAAATGCGATATATCAAAATGCAAAATTTGTGTGGAAAGTAAGTTTGTTAAACATCCTTATAAGTCTGTTGAAAGAAATTCTAAAAATTTAGACTTAATTCACATAGATATATGCGATATGAAGTCAACACCATCTCATGGTGGAAAAAAGTATTTTGTAACTTTTATTGATGACCTCACTCGATCTTGTTATGTATATTTGCTTAATAGTAAGGATGAACCAATTAATGCATTTAAGCAATACAAAATGAAGTGGATAACCAATTTAATCTAAAAGATAAAAATGATTCAGAGTGATAGGGGTGGAGAATATGAATCTCCTTTTGCAGAGATATGTTTGAAATATGGTATTATTCATCAAACTACTACACCTTGTACACCACATTCAAATGGTTTGACATAATGGAAGAACAGAACATTAAAGGAAATGATGAATGCCTTAATGATCAATTCTGGTTCACCGCGAAACCTTTGGGGGGAAATTATCCTTATAGCTAATAAAATATTCAATAGAGTACCCCATCAAAAAACACAATCAATTCTATATGAGTTGTGGAAAGGAAGGAAACTCAACTTGAAATATTTCAAAGTGTGGGGGTGTTTTATTCAAGGTAGAGGTTCCTTTACCGAAGAGGGTTAAAATTGGACCCAAAATAGTAGATTGTGTCTTTATTGGGTATGCTGTGAACAGTAAAGCCTGTCGTTTTTTTTGTTTACAAATTTGATAATCTTGAAATTCATGTTAATACGATAATTGAATCAGATAATGCAGAGTTTTTTTTGAAAACATTTATCCATATAAAACCGGAAGTGAGTCAATAAGTGAAAGACCTAAATGACCACGAGAAGAATCAACGAAAAATATTCTAATTAGTGAGGAACCTAGGCATAGTACTCGACATAGAAAATTGCTTCTTTCGGACCAAATTTTGTAGCACTATTGCTCGAAAATGAGCCTTAAATATTTAAAGCAACTATGTCTTCGTCTGAGTCAAATTATTGGAAAGAAGCAGTCAACAGTGAGATCGAATCAATTTTAAGCAATCACACTTGGGTATTGGCTGATCTTCCTCCAGGAAATAAATCTTTAGGATCAAAGTGGATCTTTAAAAGGAAAATGAAACCTGATGGGACTATTAACAAATATAAGGCTAGACTGGTAGTCAAATGGTACAGACAAAAGGAAGGTCTGGGCTACTTTGACACATACTCTCCAGTAACAAGGATAATATCAATTAGGATGTTAATAGCACTTGCAGCAGTGCATTATCTTAAAATTCACTAAATGGATGTAAAGACAACCTTCTTAAATAGAGAGTTGGAGGAAGAACTTTACATGGAACAACTTGAAGGGTTCATAGTTTCTGGTAAAGAAAAGAAAGTGCGCAGACTTGTGAAGTCACATTATGGACTGAAGCAAGCACCCAAACAATGGCATACTAAATTTGACCAAACAATGTTGGCAAACAGATTCAAGATTAACGAATCTGATAAATGTGTTCACATTAAAAATGTTATGAATCATGAAGTCATTGTTTGTTTGTATGTTGATGACATGTTAATAGTGAGTATAGAAATTGACGATATAAATGCTACTAAGCGTATGCTGTCCAGCAAGTTCAATATGAAAGACTTAGGAGTTGCTGATTTGATCTTAGGGGTCAGGATTATCAAAACTCCCCAGGGAATAGCATTATCTAAATCTCATTATATTGTAAAAGTATTGGATAAGTTCAAGTATTTGAATTTCAATGTTATCAAAACTCCAATTGATTTTAAGCAATACATTTAAAAAGAATCAAGGTCAAAGTGACTCTCAATTGGAATATGCCAGAGTGTTGGGAAGTTTGATGTACATTATGAATTGTATGCGACAGGATATAGCATGTGCTATTAGTAAACTGAGTCAGTTCAATAGTTATCCGAATCAAACTCACTGGAAGGCAATGAAACGTGTATTGGGTTATCTAAAATATACACAACATTATGCTTTGCATTATAATAAATATCTTGCTGTGCTTGAAGGTTATAGTGATATAAATTGGATCACCGGGTCAAATGATGTAAAATACACAAGGGGTTATGTGTTCATACTTGGTGGAGGAGCAGTCTCTTAAAAATTGTCCAAACAGACATGTATTGCTTGCTCCACAATGGAATCTGAGTTCATTGCTTTGGATAAGGCTGGTAAAGAAGTTGAATGGCTCCGGAATTTCATAAAGGATATTCCATTTTGGCCCAAACTTGTTGGGCGAATATGCATACATTGCGATGGTCAAGAAGCAATAGGTAGGGCAGGGAGCACTATGTACAACGGGAAGTCTCTTCATATACGAAAGAGACATAACACCGTAAGACAACTGATCTCTAGTGGAATGATCATAATTGACTATGTAAAGTCAAGCGATAATATGTCATATCTACTAACGAAAGGCCTAGTGAGAGAGGCAGCTGAAAGATCATCTAAGGAAATGGGTTTACGGCTTAGGACAAGTCAGCATGATTGTAACTCTATCTAGCAGACTGGAGATGCCAAGATCTAGATTCAAGGATAAAAACAAAGTTGTGGCTAACGGTTCGACATTGTCAATTAACTCAATCCATTCTCATGATAAAGACAATGTTCAGGAACAAGGTTAAGACTTTAAGGCTTGTTAATGAGGTGATAAAGCTTAAAGTTTTTAATGATCTGCTAAAGCTTGATAGATTTGACCAAATAGTGTATCTACGAGATGACACGGTTAGAAATTACCTATGTGAGTGTGAAGTGGAAGCCGCTTCAAAGAGAATTTTATGTCAAAAGCCTATTCTCTATACACTCATGAAACCAGGAGGTGTTCATGGCTGAAATGAACACAGCCGTAAGAACCATAAACAATAAAGGGTTAATTGTGTGACATATGGTTGTCTAGGTATACACCAAAGCTCGACGTTTCAAAGATATCACATCTGCCAATTGACCAAGTATATCCGACATATGTTCACTACGGAAAATTCAAGGGGAAACCTACTTATCCAGATGCAATTAATCCTTGCCTGTAAAGTACACAATTATTTGTACATTCCTATGTTATAACCATTCCCCATCAATATGGGGGATTATTGTGTATGTAGCAAGAATTGATGGGAAATAGAGGGAAGGAGAGGAATTTAAAAAGTTGAGAACTTGAACATTTCGGAACTTGAAAAGTCCTCTTATGCTTTAACAAAAAGGCATTTGTCCCTCTTTCCAATCCTTTCAAAAATTAATAGAAGTGTTTCTGCTTATATTTTATATAATAAATATACATGCAAAATCATTTCTATACAGTACCTTTCTATACAGTTCCTTTTATATATATATATATATATATATATATATATATATACATATATATATATATATACATATATATATATATATATATATACCTTTAATTTGTACCTATATCAATATCATACGGTTAAATAATTTATTTGTAGATACCACATATCACAAATAGTTGGAAAAAACAGAAGTCTCAAATAGTGTATAAACATTTGTTCGAAAGCGCAAATTAAAACATAATTATATAGCATATTCAAATCCTATATATGGTTGTACCTATGGAACACCTTATTTATTCAAAAATCATTCCTATTAGACATAAAATACTGACATGACAAAAAAAGTGTTCCGCACTCCTTGAGCGCGTATAACAATAAAAAATCATATTTTTTCTTTGTCTTTTTATTTTTCAACTTATAAAATGGCGTCTTCTTCTTCACTGCACCATCCTCTAAGTACTTCTCCCTCTCTTTCTCTAACCCTTTTAATTTATTTTTCTTTTTTATTTTTGTAAAGTTATTATTATATAGATCTGAATCTCAAATATTCTAGTAACATTCTTTTTTTTTAAAAAAAAATTAAAAATGATATAAATTGATTATTTTTTCCAGCAGAGTCATTATTCTTAATTATATAATTATGGTAGTAAGTGATTATAAATCCAAAATGGTGAAAAGCTTTGTAATGACATCATATTTTGACGACGACGAAGAAGAGGGGAGGGTGCAAGGGAGGCGTAGGGGTAGGCGTGACTTGATTGAAAATACTTCATTTTTTAATTTCTTGTTTATCTAATTGCCATGTGCCATCATGTTAGGTCTATTGGTTATGTATTTTGTGTTTGAAAGACACAAACTTCCATCTTTCACCAAATTTTCATTTTGTGTTTAATAGGTAAAAAATTCTTAAGATTAAAGTGTTTAATAGGTACTATCCTTAGTTAAGGTGTCTAACTAAAATATGCGGAAAACTTTAAGGGGTCGTATATTACTTAAGCCTTTTTAAAATCACATATAATACCAAACTAATATGATAGAAGAGTTCAAAATATTTGACCAATATGTAACACCTCAAAAGTCAAAAGAACTAGACTAGAGCCTCATCTATCAAATAATGACTAAAATGATGTTTCCAGACCTAGGCTAACATAATAAAGTTTATTTAGAACTATTAGAGCCTTAACGTCAAAGGAAGACCTTGCCATACGGAAACTAGTGAAATAGAACTACTAGACGTTCTTATGTTTTGTGAAGGTTTGGGAGTGTCTTCTGAAGTCTAAAACTTGAAAAAAAGACTTCAAATATGTAAAATAATATTTATAGGGTCAAAACGTCCGTTTACAACTCCCCAAGGACCACCAGAAGGGCCCTTGAGGAGGACCCGAACATTGGCAAACAGGCTGCCAAATAAGCATGCGACAACCAAGATTCGAAGACAGCCACGCGTCACGCCCTCAATATTGAAGAGGCAAAATGTGCCTCACGACGTGGGTCCTTAACGAGTCTCACTTCCTCAAACTGGATTTTAGAAAAAATAATTAGAATTTTCCCTGCGACGCACAACCACTTCGCAGATTCGTTCATGTCTTTTTAAGTTGATTTGACTTCAAAAAAAGACCTAATTAAGTGAGGGATATCATGGTTAATTTAGGGGGTTACTATAAATTGATTTAGGGTCTGTTTTAATTCATTTTTTACCCATTAAAATCAATTCCCAAAACACTCTCACTTCTGTCTAAAATTTCTCTCTCTACTCAACCTCCATTGAAGAGCAACTGAGAGCTTGAAGAAGAAGACAAATTTCTCAAGTTTTTTACTTAAATTTTATGGGAAATCATCAATTAAGGTATGGGGATGTTGATTCATAGATTAGTTTCTCCATGAAGTCTTTCAAAACTTCTAATTTCAAATTCTACATTGTGACAAAAAACTAGGACTTTTGTTCTAGCCATGGGTTCAATCCAAAATCATTTTCTTTATGTTATATGACTTGAATTATGAATATACTGAGATTAATTTTATGATTTATATTGTGAAAATCTTTCAGGAATCCATGTTCATATTGAAGGATAAATTCAGAACATATGAACACGATGCATTGTAATTGATGATTATCTAGTCACAAATTCTTGTTTCATGCCTATTTTGAGGTAGATAGGGGGTGATCATGATACCTGATTCATAACCTTGAACAAAGGGTAAATTCTAGGGGTTGTATATATAATGAAGATTATTGTGCATACACTTTGAATTTGCTTGCAAGGTATATGGCTTATGAAAGGATGCAAGAAAGATAATTGAGATGTTTTTATTCTCTTGAATCTTACCTATTGTGTGGCATGAATTATGTATATTTTAGTTTATATCTTGTGTTGATTGAAAGTATAGTACTCATCAAAACACTATATATTGAGATTGTGAAAGTGCTACTCGCATATGTATGTTGATTCTAGGATGAAAGTGTATTCTCACCTAATGAATCTAAGAGCTTTATGTTGAATTGTATTGAAAGAAAATAGATTAATATTCACACATGCAAATACAATTAACAATGGTAGTAATGTTTGGAAAGTATACTAAGCACCAAGAGGATATGACCAATAAGGAAAAGACCCTTCTATTAATGCAAGAGGTTGGGTCATCCTAGTGATATTCATGAGATGGGGGCTCCTCCGCTAATGCAATAGGTAGAGTTCTTAGAAGAAATATACCTATCCCTTAACTACGTTTCCCCATAGGACTTAGCTAGTGGATCCACATAGTAGCTAGTATGTAGGTTTTACCTTGGCAAGTAGAACACCCTTTTTTGGTGTGGGGCTTTAGGACACTGGATTCCATGCAAGCTCTCGTGGCCTATGTCGGTTATGGTAGATATTTCCTAAATAATGAATTAACGAATGAAGTATCAATTAGCCTATGATATCCTAATAAGTGATTTAAGTTCAAGTGGGGGTATGGGACTGCACTTTCTCATTGCACTAGTAGGTTTTGAGGGATGTTATAGGGAGTTCTTTGTAGTGATGAAGTAATATGAGATTATGCAAGTTGTATGAATAATATTTGAAGTGAACATATCCTTATATCCAAATGTTTCTCATGATGTATGTATTTCACTTATGATTATTGGTATATAATGAATGTAAATGCAATGTGTGTGGCCAAGGTGGTTTCTATGGGAATGCTTGGTAGCGCTGGTAGTATGGGACACTAACTCTACATTGAACAAGTGGAACCTAGGAAGTGCTAAGGTCATACCACCATTATAGTTTTGATGTTTTTGGGATATTGTCTTATGTGTTGCCTTGATGATATAAATGGCTTTCAAAACATCATAAAATACATACTTTGCATGTAAATGTCCCTTTCTCTTATTTTATTGGTTTTTATGCATTTCTCCATACTTAGTGCACTAATGGTACTAACCCCTTTATCCCTTTTTATTTTATGAGTGAAGGTTCCAAATAATTGGTTTGCTTCTACATCCTTGAAGAAATCTTGGACTTCTATTCTCAAAGACATTGTGGTAGGCCCTAAAAAATTCGAGGACATATGCACTAGTTGACACTTTATGATTTCTCTATTGATGTAATAGACTTAGTAATCTTGTGTTATGTACTTCTGTTCTAATAGACTATTGTGTTTAAATGGCTAAGGACCCTCTTTGTAGACTTGTGTTGAACTCTTATAAATAAATGGTGTTGTGAGACAATATTAGAATATGATCACGAATCACTTATATTGTTAAACGAAGAGTCTAAGTAAAATCCATAAACGAGGAATCTATGTAAACTCCATATATGATATGTGAGAAGTATAAGTATGCTTCACTATATATAAAAGTTTTAAATTTTCTGCATTATTTCAATTACATTATGCCATGACGATTATGCTAAGACGCTAGTCTGAGACCTCTTCAAGGTCGAGTACGCCGGTAGGGGGTACTCTCCGCTCGTTACAAACTTTGTATCAGAGCATAAGGTTCTAGGATGATATTAGGGTTGATGTCACACACACCACATCGAGTAGTGTCTTATTCATAAATGTGAAGCGCGCCACCTTTATGAATAGGAGGTTACGAGATGATTAGGAACCTTTCTTTCTTCATTATTCTATGGTCGTGCTTGGAGTCTTCACACTATGTATTTAACTCTTTCCTTCTAATACTTTTCTTGTCATTATAGGCCATGAATACAAGGAATAATAATGCTAGGAGGGTCGAAGAGGAGAATGTGAGTGAGGTGGTTCCCCCTCCGGCTCCTCAAAATCCTCAAGTCCCTATTGAAGAAGGGGCTATGTCTAATGTTGAGATAAGGGCTCCCATCTATAGTTTGACTCAAGTGTTGGTTACTCAAGTTGCTAGAGATGCTAGGGTGCAAGTGAATCTCAATGCTAGCACCATCACTTCAAGGATAAGGGATTTCACAAGGATTAATCCCCCTACATTCTTTTGCTCCAATGTGGAAGAAGACCCACAAGGGTTTATAGATGATGTATTCAAAAAGGTACATGCCATGGGAGTGACCTCTCAAGAAAAGGCAGAACTAGTTGCCTATCAACTCAAAGATGTGACTCAAGTTTGATATGACAATGGAAGGATGAGATGCCGGTTAGAGAAGGTCAGGTTACTTGGGAGGCTTTCAAAATGACTTTGTTTGATAGGTTCTTTCCTTTGGAACTAAGGGAGAGAAAAATTCAAGAATTCAATCAATCTTCGCTAAGGGAATATGAATGTGAAAGAGTATAGCTTCAAGTTCACTCAACTATCCAAGTATGATCCTATCATGGTGGAAAACTCTGGGGCCAAGATGAATAAGTTTGTTATGGGGATATACGATCTTGTGGTGAATGTAGGTCAGCTATTATAACACCTCGTATCCAAAAACAGACAAGACTTCAATTTTTTTAGAAAGTGTTGGTGCAATCTATGGTCACCATCTGCGGATCGTAGTCTGAACTACGACTCGTATTGTGGGTCCGTGGTTCACCACTATATCCCCTTCCAAAACTCAGCTCAGAAAACTGACTAAGTCTTGATCGACGAACATACCTACGATTCGTAAGTTAGAACATGGTCCGTGGATCAAAACTCCTATTACCCATTCTCTTAAATGAACGATGGACGACCAGCGCTGATGGTCGTTCAATATAAGGTCCATAAGTCTGACCATAGGTGATGGTTAGCAGTTAGTTAGGGAGAAATTACTTATTGGGTCAACTTCAAATGTTCATAACTCTTAGGACAAGAAAAAATAAGTGTCCTATGACCTATTATATGATAGATAATTAAATCCTCTTTCCATGTCCATCGAGTTTTCTAAATTCTGACCTCCGAGTAAAACATTATGCCCATTTTAGTGAAGGTTTGTTGAACAGACTCAAACGACGGACCCAATGACGGACCGTCGATTAAACAACGGCCCGTTAGTCTAGGTCATCAATTTCTCTGACACTAATTATTTTAGGGGTCTTTTGGTCTTTTCCTACTTTGTTAGATCCCTAAGATACGTCGTTCGGACCTAAATCATGTGATTTTAGTTAGTTTAAGCCTAGAAACATAACTAAAACTTACCTAAGTAAAATCATTAATCAAAACATAGAAAATTAGAAGCAAGAGAGGAGAAAAAGGTCAAGAACCCTAGTTCAAGAATTTAACAAGGTTCCATCAGTTCTAGACCCAAAATCTTGAGATATCTCCGTGGAATTCATCACCAGACATGTGGGATTTCACTAGTGCGTTTCTTTCACCCATTAGGTCCCTAGTTTTCAGTCACTTTTTTGATTCCAATATCATGAATAGACTTCGATTTTCTTGAATGTTAGAATTATCTTGTTCTTATGAATTAAGAATGACCCAAATCAGATTATTATGTTAAATATTAAGTTTATCACATAAATTTCAGAACCCTAGCTACGTATTTCTTTAGTTCATGAATTACACATGTTAGGTCAAATATTTCAGTTATACAATTATACATGCCTCAGTTATTAATGCACCATTATCAGATTAATTGTTGCATTCTCTGTTTAAATGTTCAATTTTGAGCTATCCAGTATTTTACAGAAATGAAGTCATAATATGTTAATCACTTAATCCACTAGAAGTAGCATAATACTGAGTTGGACTAGGGTTCAATGTACTCAAATAGTCCCAGAACTACTATGCAAGTAGGTTGTAAGTCCCCTCTATGGGCATTTATTTAGTGATCACGCTAGGATGTTTGTATACCTCTGACAGGGTATATTGGGTCCTTTTGATGGAGCGTATACATCGAACTCCATATTTAACTCAGGTGGTTTTATTATTGGTTATGAGTAGCTCACACAGTTCAGTCAGACTCTATTACACTGACCATATTTACAATTTAGTTAGCATTCAATCTCAACATAGTATAAATTTGATCATTACATCTAGTTAGCTCAGAATTTAGTATATCATGTTCAGAATATTATACTTACTTTTGTGCTTGTTCAATTATGTTGATTTCAACTTTACTCTATCCTAGATGCTTAGTACCTTTTAAGTACTGACGCATACGTGTGCTACATCTTCTCGTGGTTTAGGTTCAGATTTTCAGCATTCAGATCATGCTTAGATTGAATTAAGATCGAAAGTTCAGTAGAATCAGTGGTGAATCCTTATTCTCCAAGGTCAACAATCATGAGTTTGTTTTTTCAGTATTTTACTCCTTTAGTTTCAATTTTGCTAGACTTAGCTAGGGCCTGTCCCAGCACTTCTAGTCAGTGAGAGGTTATTTTCTGACATAGTTAGTTTCAACTTAATATTGAGTTAGTATTTTCTTTGTATTAAATTCATCACTTTCAAATATCTCAGTTATAGTATATGGGTATTCCCCATCTTTTCATTTTAATTATGATTTAGCTTTCACATCAGTTTATTATCTTTAGTAAACTCATGATTATGCCAACATGATTATCTTGGGATCACTTGTTGTTCTAGGTCCCGTGTCTGCGTAATGGGGGTAGCTTGGGGCGTGACAAACTTGGTATTAGAGCTCTAGGTTTAAGTGTCCTAGGATGTATGAAACGCTGCACTAAGTAGAGTCATTTTCATGGTGTGAAGTGCACCACATCTAATGAGAGGGAGGCTATGAAATGTTTTAGGAAAAACTTCAATTTCTTGATATTATTACCGTGCTTTGGTATGATCTCTTTTCTAATCCGTCGTTATGCGCTTAAGATCATGCCTCCTCTTAGTGTTTAAGCCCTGAATGCAAACACATCTCTAGTCCCAGATCAAGAATTCTGCAATGATGAATTCAAAAATGTCATTCAAATGTTGGCTTAGAGTATGACCAACAATAATAACCAGTAGCTTCAAGTTCCTATTAATAGAAATGATGGATCTGTCGCAACTAAGATTCAACATTTGGTAGGAACAATCCACCTGAGTTTTAGGGTCCCAAGTTTTGTGAAGACCCACAAAAGTTCATTGATGAGGTCAAGAAAATATTCAGTGTGATGCACATAATTGGTAGTGATAGGGTGAAATTGGCATCCAACCAACTTAAGGGTATGACTCACATATGTTTCACTCGGTGTAAAGATAACAGAGACTACTTTGTCTTTGTAACTCAGTATAGTAATAAACTTCAGTGTTAATCCAGAAACTCTCTCAGAACCTTTCTCAGTCTCTACTCTAGTTGGTGACCCAGTTATAGCGAGACGAGTATACAAAAAAATTTCCTATCACAGTCTCTCATAAAATCACCTCAGCAGATCTTTTAAAGTTAGAAATGGTAGCCTTTGATGTCATTCTAGGCATGGATTTGTGACATTCCTATTATGCCTCAGTCGATTGTAGAACTAGAATTGTTAATTTCCAGTTTCCAGACAAACCAATCTTAGAGTGGAAGGGTAGTAGCTTAACACCTATTGGACAATTCAATTCTTACCTTTAGCCCAGAAAGATGATCTCTACGGTTATCTCTATCATTTAATTTGGGTTAAGTATTCTAGATTTGAAAACCCAACTCTTGAGTCAGTTCCAGTACTTAGTGAATTTCCAGAAGTGTTTCTAGAAGTTCTTCTCGGAGAATCTTCTGAAAGGGAAATCAACTTTGGGATTGACGTTCTGATACCCAACCTATTTCTATTCCTCCTTACATAATGGATCCATCAGAGCTTAAGGAATTGAAAAATAAGTTGAAAGACCTTTTATATAAGGGTTTCATCAAACCTAGTATTTTGCATGAGGTGGACCAATGTTGTTCGTAAAGAAGAAGGATGATTCTCTCAGAATGTCCATTGACTACATACACTTGAACAAGGTCACAGTCAATAAGAAGTACCCAAACCTAGAATTGATGAATTGTTTGACAAACTTCAGGGTGCTATTCATTTCTCAAAGATAGACTTCATCAGAGTCAAAGATAGCGACATTTCAAAACAACTGTCAGAACTAAGAATGGTCATTATGAATTTGTAGTTATATGTCGTTTGGACTAACAAATGCTCATATAGCTTTCATGGATTTGATGAACAAAGTGTTCAAATAGTGCTTGGACTTGTTTGTTATCGTCTTTATTCATGATATTCTCATTTACTCTATGAATAAGGAAGAACACGCGAGTCATTTGAGCGTTATTTTGAACACTCTTAGAGAGGGCTAGTTATTTTCTAAATTTAGCAAATATGAGTTCTGGTTGAAATTCGTTGCTTTCCTTGGTCACATTGTATATAGCGAGGGAATCTGAGTGGATTAGCAAAAGATAGAAGCAGTGAAACAATGACCCAGACCTACCTCTGATATAGATATCAGAAGCAGTTTATTTGAGATGGTTCGTTGAAGGATTTTCATTGGAGCCTCACCATTGACTAGGTTGACTCAAAAGATGGTCAAGTTTCAATAATCAGATGATTGTGGGAAAAGCTTTGAAAAATTGAAAACTAGATTGACTACAACTCCTGTCTTAACTTTACCAAAGGGTTCAGATGGTTATGTGATTTATTTGATGCATCTAGAATTTACCTAGGTTGTGTGTTGAGTCAGCGTGATAAGGTTATAGCTTATGCTTCTAGACAACTTAAGGTTTATGAGAAGAGCTATCCAACTCATGAACTCGAGCTTGCAGCATTGGTGTTTGAACTCAAGATCTTGAGGCACTACTTGTATGGTGTTCATGTTGATGTGTTCACTGACTATTAGAGCCTTCAGTATGTGTTACCCAAAAAGAGTTAAATTTTCCCTAGAGGAGATGGCTTGAGTTCCTTACGTATTATGATATGAGTGTGCATTACCATCCTGGTAAGGCAAATGTAGTAGCAGATGATCTTAGTAGATTATGTATGTATAGTGTAGCCCATGTTGAGGAAGAAAGAAAGGAACTAGTGAAGGATGTTCACAAGATTACGCACTTGGAAGTTTGCCTTATGAGCATATCAGACAGTGGTGTAACAGTTTAGAATGGGGCAGAATCTTCTTTGGTAATAGATATTAAGGAAAATCAAGAAGTGATCCAATGTTGCTTGAACTTAAGGGTGAAGCCTATAATCAAAGAGTGGAGGTTTTCTCCTGGGGGGGGGATGGTGTACTTTGCTACTAGGGTTGATTGTGTGTTCCTGATGTGGGTGAGTTGAGATAGCATATTCATGCTGAAGTACCACTAAGATGTACCGCGATTTGCGGGAAGTCAGTTGGTAGAATGGCATGAAGAGAGATATAACAGATTTTGTGAGAAAGTGCCCCGATTACCAGCAAGTCAAGGTGGAACATCAGAAACCAGGGGATATACTCAAGAGATTAACATTTCTACTTTTTGTAAGTGGGATGTGATCCATATGGATTCCATCACAGGGTTACCTTGTACTCGCTGACAACTTGACTCCATTTGGGTGATAGTTGATAAGAAGACTAAGTTTTCTCGTTTTTTGGTGGTCAAGACTACATATTCGACAGAGGCCTATGAAGCTTTACATTAATGAAATTGTGAGGTTGCATGGGTTCCATTGTCTATCAGCTCAAATAGAGGTCTTCAGTTTACCTCACATTTATGGAAGTCATTTCAGAAGGGTCTTGGTACTCAAGTTAACCTTAGTACAACATTTCATCCGTAGACGAATGGACAGGCAGAGCGTACCATTCATAGCCTAGAGGATATGTTGAGAGCTTGTGTGGTCGATTTCAAAGGTAGTTGGAATGATCATCTTACTCTTACTGAGTTTGCCTACAACAAAAGCTACCACTCCAGCATTAAGATGGCCCCTTATGAGGCATGGTATGGGCATAGATGTAAGTCTCCTGTTGGTTGATTCGAAGTATGTGAAACAGCTTTGATAGTGCTAGATTTAGTCCTTTATGCTATGGAGAAAGTTCAACTCATTAGAGATATACTTAAAATAGCCTAGAGTCATTAAAAATCTTATGCAGATGTAAGGAGAAGGGAACTAGAGTTCCAAGTTGCTGATTGGTTTTCTTTAAAGTGTCACCTATGAAGGGGGTAATGAGATTTGTCAAGAAAGGAAAGCTCAGTCCTAGATATTTAGGACTTTAAAAGGTCTTGAAAAAGGTGTGGAAAGGTAGCATATGAGTTAGAGTTTCTAGCAGAACTAGCAACAGTGCATCCAGTTCTCCACGTCTCGCTGTTGATGAAGTATGTGGGTGATCCAGCCTCTGTAGTTCCTTTAGCGAGTGTGGCGGTGAAATATAGTCTTTCTTACGAGAACGTACTAGATGAGATTCTTTACCATCAAATTAGATGGTTGAGAAACAAGAAGTCGCTTCAGTCAAGGTTTTATGGAGGAGTCAGTCCGGAGAGGGAGATACTTGGAAAGCAGAAATAGCCATAAGACTGAACTATCCTCACCTCTTTTTTCCCGATACCACTCCAGCTTTAGTTAATAGTTCCTCTTTAGTTTTTTGGTCAGTCATGCTCAAATTCAGCCTTAGAATCATGCCCCTTTGTCTGTACTTGAATTTTTCAGCGTATTTGCATGTTCTTGGAACTCAATTTAGTAAGAAACTCAGTTCTCAGTGATTAGTGGTAGGGATTGCAGCTCTGTCCCTTTATTTCAGATAGTTTAGTCATTATTCAAGCGAAAATGTTCCCAATAGGAAGATAATGTAACACCCCGTATCCTAAAATAGACCAGACTTCCGTTTTTCATAAATTGCAGGTGCAATCTACGGTCACCATATACAGACCGTTGTTTGATCTATGGCCTATACTGTGGGTTCGTGGTTCACCACTGTAGACTCTCCCAAAAGTTAACTAAGAAAATTGACTAAGTCTCCACCCATAGACAGACGTACGGTCCATAAGTCAAACCACGGTCCATGGATCAAGACTCCTGCTACCCAACCACTAAAATGAACGACAGACGACAAGTACGAACCGTTGTTCGATCAACGATTCATAGGTCTAACCGTAGGTGATGGTTAGCAATTAGTTAGGGGGAAATTGCTGATTGGGTCAAATTCAAATGGTCATAACTCTTAGCACAAGATAAATTAGGTGTCCAATGACCAATGATATGATAGATAATTGAATCCTCTTTCCAAGGCCACCGAGTTTGCTAAATTCGACCTCCGAGTAAAAAGTTACACCCATTTTAGTAAAGGTCTATCGAGTAGAGTCAGAGGACGGACCATCTATGGAACGATAACCCGCAAGTCCAGGTCATCGATTGCTCCGACAAAATTTATTTCAAGGGTCTTGTTGTCTTTTGCTACTTTGTTGGACTCCTAGATACATTATTTGAACCCTAAATCATGGTATTTTAGTCACTTTAAGCCTAGAAACATAAATAAAACTTACCTAAGTCAAATCATTAATTAAACCATAGAAAATTAGAATAAAGAGAGGAAAAAAAGGTCAAGAATCCCAGTTCAAGAACGCAACACGATTCCATCTGTTCCAGCTCCAAAATCTAAAGATTTCTCCATGTGAATTCATCACCACTTTTGTGGGATTTCACTAGAGGGTTCCTTTCACCCATTAGGTCCCTAGTTTTAGTAATTTTCTTGATTCCCATATCATGGCTAGACTTAGGGTTTCTTGAATGTTGGAATTATTGGGTTCTTAGCTATTAGAATATTTATTTTATCTCATAAATTTTGGAACCCTAGATAAGTATTTCTTTAGTGCTTGAATTACACATGTTAGGTAAGATATTTCAGTTATTCAATTATACATGCCTCAGTTATTAATGCATCATTATCAGATTAATTGTTGCATTCTAAGTTTGCATGTTCAGTTTTGAGCTATCCTGTATTTACAGAAATTTAGTCATAATATGTGAATCACTTAATCCATTGGGAGTAGAATAATACCGAGTTGGACTAGGATTCAGTCTACTCAAATAGTCCCAAAACTATTAGCAAAGTAGGTTTTAAGTCCATTATATGGGCATCAGTTTAGTGATCATTCCAACACGCCTTTATACCTCTGGCAGGGTATATTGGTTCTTTTCATTGGGGCGTACACATCGAACTTCACATTTAACTTTTGTGGTTTTATTATCGGTTATTAGTATCTCCAACAGTTTAGTCAGACTCTATTGCATTGACCATATTTACAGTTCAGTTCGTATTCAGTCTAAGTATGTTAGAAATTTGGTCATGCATCCAGTTAGCTCATAATTTAGTATATCATGTTCAAAATATTATACTTATTTTTGTGCTTATTCAATGATGTATTATTTAAGATTTACTCTATCCTACATGCTAAGTACCTTATAAGTAATGAAGCATATGTCCGCTACATCTTCTCGTGATGTAGGTTCAGGTTTTCAGCATCCAAATCATGAATAGATCGATTCTCGATCTCCAATTCAGCAGAATCAGTGGTGAACTGGTTCTGCTTAACTTTTAGGATGTTGTGGGGTCTGTCCTAACATCCCTTTCTAGATAGTTTAGAGGCTTCATAGACTATAGTATTTCAGTTTGGAGTTGTTTTCATTTATTCAGACTCAAGTGCCTTTATGGGCAAAGTTATGACATGACGTATTTTTCCCTTTTATTATGTTTTACTCGTGTCAAAGTTTAGGTCTGTCTTGCCGCTGATTGAACTAGTCCAGTCAAGGGTTCGCTTGAAGGTCAGCAATGGTCTTCGAGTGTCAGTCTCGCTCAAGATGTAGGCTCCGGGCATGACAACTAGTCTATTACGAAATATTTATTATGCAAACAGGGATTCCAAATTTGATAGCATGCACAACAATGATCTTTGCTGGATCAATTTATCCCACTTTATTGTTTTCTAATATACTATGATAAAATATTTTCGATAATACGTCTTGAAAATTCTTTTTATCACAACATCACAAGGTTGAAATTAGTAAGATACATTGATTTTGATGTATTCGTGATACTTTATGTATAATATTTTTTTTTATGTAAAATCAATAAATATCATACATAAATTATTAAGATACAATGATTTTGATATAATGAAAATTAAATTTCATCAAATCTCAAATGATTCTTTAAAATTCATGGACCCACTTATATTGATTTATAGTGGACACACACACACATTAATGAATAAGGTATATACAATTCAATAAAATAATATGATATATTTAAACAGTTGGAAGGTGAAATTGAAGAAAATAAATGCATCATGATACATATTAAACTTGTAAAAAAAGTTCATATAATTTGTATAAAGGTAGATGAAAAGTCTTTTCAACTAAATTTGATAGACAACTAAATTTGTATATCAAAAAAAAATAATAATATTATTTTAGAAAACAACTTAAGAATTCAACTTTTGACTTTAACTCTTTTCACTTTTAATAGAATGATCTTGTTGACTTATATTACTAAATTCTAAACAAAATAAAGTTCAGTTACTCCATTCTCATAGTATTTTTTACGTGATTTTAATTTGAGGTATCTTTTTCGTAGTAACAATTAACGGTCAAAGGAATTCATAAAGAAATAACCAAAATGTCCAAAAGCAAAATTGTCATCACGCTAACCATTTGAATTTTAACACGACGAAAAGCTATTTTAAATGTAGAATGCTTATGTTGAAGAAAAGTATTAGTCTTATTGTTGTATATATGTAATGTAACTCTCATTTTTATTTGAAAATTTAATTATTAAATCTCATATTATATATATAGTGTGTGTGTATGTGTTTGCAACACTATATTATATAGACAACAGAGTAACACTATAAAAATCTTTCATTCACACTAATAATTTTTTAGAAAACTTTATTTAAATTACTTGTATTTAAACAAAATAATATTACATAAACTATTCAAGTATTATCAAACTCATCATGTATTGATAGAAATTTTGTCAACTAAGAAACACTTAAAAGAATATAACACAAAACCAAAAAAAAAAATTCCATAACAATGTAAAATGATACAAAATTACATAAAATATGGGTTGCATACCAAATTTATTTTGGAGAACCATACATTAACTTCAAAATGGAAAAGAATAACTTAAAATCATACGTTAACATTTAAAAATCTAAAGGAATATATATGTCTTAACACTTAAACTATATAGTAAGAAAACTTCTTTTTTAAATTTCATAATGGCGTTAATAGTTCTTTTCCTCTGTTAGCTTTTTGACGACATGTATCTATATCATCATCTATGAAAAAGAAAAGAGAACAGTAGATAATCGAAAAGAAAAGAGTATGATCATAAGAAACAAGTCACCACTAATTATATTCTTATTTAGCTGTCTTTTCACCCACAAAATTAACAGAGTACATTGAATCATAAACATAAATTTTATTTTGGTTTCAAAATTCAAAGAGTTACTGAACTGAAAAAGTCATTCATTATTGAAGTGTAGTTGTTGGACTTCATATTCCACAATTATGTAATTAAAATATTAGTATTCAATAAATTGATTAATTTATTTTGATTTAGTAGAGGGCAAACTGGTAATTCATCTTTGAATGTTGGAACTTCCTACTTATAATAATAATAATAGTAATACTAATACTAATACTAATACTAATACTAATAATAATAATAATAATAGTAATAATATAATAATAATAATAATAATAGTAATAATAATAATAATAATAACAATAATAATAATAATAATAATAATAATTATATGATATTTTTCTTTTCTAGAATTAGAAGCAAGACAAATTATTCAAAATTGTCACTATGTTTATATGGTATCAGAGCTACGGCACGGGGTGAAGAGTCAAAAAGAAATCAACCAACCAAAAATAAAATCTCACCTTACCGTTTGACTTCAAACGACAACCCAGGAAACTTGATCACGCAAGTATAACTGCAAGGTAAAACTCATGAAGAATGAGCTTGTGCAATGCGTACATCATTGTGTGCTCGAAGCAAATGGGGATTTATTGAAGAAACAATCACACGATTGGAAGAAGGTTCCTCTAAGTTGGAAGGCTGGTGGACAGTTCGTCTATGATAGTATCATGGATTTGAAATACCATTGAACCAACTTTGTGTTCAACCATATCACATATGGAGAATGCAAAATGTCTTTGGACAAAAATTATGGAACAATATTTAGTTGCTCATGGACCTCGTATTCAACAATTGGAATTCGATTTGGCAGACTGCAAGCAGCGTGGTATGGCATATACAATATACTATAAAAGGATGAAAGCTATATGGGACAAACTAGCAATTATGAACAAATTCCTATGTGTACATGTGAAAGATCCAAGTGTAACATAGGAATAGAACTACAAAATTGATGGGTGGAAAAAAAGTGCATCAATTCCTTATGGGATTGGATGACACACTTCATGGGATTGTTAGAACCAACATGCTTGTTGTAGACCCATTGCCGACTGTAAACAGACTCTACTCTTTTAATCTAGCAGGAGAGGGTGAATACCATCACTCCTGAAAAGGAAGAAAGAGGTGAGGTCTTCGTACTTGTGGTTCAAACAAATAACAGAACAAGGATACGAGGAGAGGTGAAGGAAAAATCAATAAATTATATTCATTGTAAACGTTCAAGGCACGAGGAAGATTTTTTCTTTCAACTTATAGGCTATCTGGACTGGTAAAATGATCACCCTTGAGGAGAATGATAGAGTAGTGGAAACCTTAAGGGGCTTCCACAATAACAACAGACTGGGTCAAGCACTGGACGTGGTAGAGGAAGAGCAGTACGTGCTAATGCTGATCAAACTACTACCGAAGTTTCTATAAGATCGGAAACAACTAGCCAAGAAAATGATATGAACAGTTTTGTCTTGAGCAATGAACAATGGTTTATTGTACATGATATGGTAAACAACCATAAAACTGGTGCGGACGAGAGGATGACATGTAAACATGAAAAAATTTCATGGATAATTAACACAGGAGAATCAAACCATATGACAAAAAACTTGTAGTGCACGAAGGACTTGCATGAAATGGTTGGATCACTACAGCATTTTAGGCCTATGGCCACACTAAATCTTGACAACTCTCGTAAAATGTTGCCTAAAATATTTTTGGCTACACTTTAAGTTTTTAACTTTTGGCAACAACAATATTGGCAACACTTCTAAAGCATAGTCTTTAATACTATAGGCTACACTTTATAAGCGTTGTTATAGTATGAAATAAATGGCAACAATTATTTATATATATGGCAATACTTTTCAAGTGTCCTATTTTTTTTTTATAATTGTAATAACTACATATTACAAGTGTGGCCTTAAATTTATCACTAAAATTTTATATTCCCTCCAATATTTTCAACTCTCCGTCCCATTTTTATTGGCCAAAAAAAATAATTCATAAAATATTATATTTTCTCGTTCTCCAACTTTACTCTTTCTCCAAAAAGCTTTTTACTTTACTCTTTCTCCAGATTTCTCCAAACATTATCGGCGTTACTCTTTCTCCAAACATTATCGACGAACTTTAGATGAAGACTGAAGGTGAAGAATTGATATCGATGAACTGAGCTAGAGATTAAAATGAGAAATGATATCAACGAACTGAACTTTAAATGAAGAACTAAGCTGAAGAACTGAACTGAAGAAAGGCAAACAGAGCTGCAGATGAAATGTTGAAGCTTAAGAAATGACGGGTGGAATGAAGAACTGAAGTGTTTAGCTGATGATTCCTCCGATATCGTTATTTTCAAGAGCAAGTACTGATTTCAACAAGTGTAAGATTCAACAGTCGATATTCTTTTTTTTCCTTCTTAAGATTGAACTAAAAATAATATTTTTTTTAATTGATTTGATTTTTGTTTTGTGCTTAGAAGGAATAGATTAATTGGGGGTTTTTATAGCTTAAATTCCAAAGTAGGAGAAGAAAGTTCCGAAAATCTGAAAAACAAAGTGAGCCCTGCGCATATTTAGCAAACGTGAAAGAGGGAATTACCACTCGGAAGACTTTGAGTCGGTTATTATAGTAATCTCCCTGCTCTTTACAGGATTTCCTGGTTCTCACTACACCATTTTCGGCCTACAGCAACACCACGTAAGTGTAGCCTAAACTAGCATAAAGTGTGGCCTTTGATAAAAGACTACACTTTTGGACATTCAGCAACACTTTTTAGGGGCTGCCCAAAAGAAGCGTAACCTTTGACATTAGGCAACACTTTTTAAATGTTGCCACCTTTGGCAACACTTATAAAGCGTAGCCAAATAGGTATAAAGGCACGCTTTGAAGACGTGCATTAGCAACACCTATTTTTTGTTAGACTACACTTAAAAGCGTTGCCTTTTTAGATTAATTGGTCACACTTAAAAAGTGTTGCCTTTTATTGGTCATCTATTGCAACATTTATAAAGTGTAACTTTATATCTCATCTATTGCAACACTTATAAGGTGTTACTTTATATGTCATCTATAGCAACACTTATTAATTGTAACTTTATATCTCATCTATAGCAACACTTATAAAGTGTTGATTTTATATCTCACCTACAGCAACACTTACAAAGTGTAACTTTATATCTACCTAGAGCAACACTTTCAAAGTGTAACATTTTATCTACCTAGAGCAACACTTACAAAGTGTAACTTAAACATTTATAAGCCTACATGTAGCATAAATATATATAATATATTTACATACATACAAGTGACCTAAAACACAAAATGAACTAATTAAGCATTAAATTGAAGAGATATTTCAAATAAACTTCGAGAAATATTTCATGTACAACCAAAACATAGAAAGTGATTACTTAAAGATCTCTAATATCAACAAGTTCCAAAAACCCAAAAGTGTCATTCAAACGTATATGACAACAATACAAAAATTTCTTCATCTTTTGCCACAATGGATCGAGTTTACTTCTGGCCAAATTCAAATTCAGTTACCTACATTTTCCTGCACATTTAAAATAAAATTATAAGTTTGTGAATTAATTGTGGAAGTGCATAATCAGAGAGAATTCACTGCAAGACAACCAATCCAAATCTAAATACAATTTCAATGTAAAAATTACACATTATAAGGACTACAACATTTGTGCAGTCTTCTATTGTTGGCTCTCAAAAATTAAACTTCAAAAGTTTAATTTGTGCAGTCTTCTGTTGTAAACTTCAATGTAAAAATTACACACAAGTAGTTCAAACAAACCAGTGATGACCACTAGAAACAAGGTTCATAACATACTCTAGAAGTGTCCACAAAAATCAATACATAACAACATGAACATGATATTTTCAAAGAACTGCAGCATAGGCCAAAGTTCATCATCAGACTGCATCTCTAGTGCATACAAAAAAGACACAAACATCATCAGACTGTATCTCTAGGGCAAGGTTCATTATCAGACAGTGAACAAAAAATACAGACAAGAGAAATGTTTAGTAAGAAGAGAAGGAATGCTATAAAAAGACACAAACAAAATCTTGAACAAGTTAAAGATTTAACAGACAATGAACAAAAAATAGAGGACCAGTAGCAAGAAAAACCCCTGCAGATTTTCCTCTCCAATTTTCTCTGCCTTGTCTGTAGTTTAACAAGTAACCATTAAGGATCTATCAAACATAATAAATCTACCCACAAGATCACAGGCTGCACCACATTAATACTAACAGCCACAACCACCTAGCTAACAGACACCAATATGAATAAAATAGCAATAGCTTCATAAAGGTGCAGACAGACCATTAAAAGACCAGCTACAATAGCCTTTACAATGAGCTGGATTCAGAAGCTAAAGGTAGAAAATAGTGTCATCATTTTTTTAATTGAACACCATTGAAATATGCCATAAAACATAATGTGTTAGCCACAGACTCCTCAATTGCACAATACTAATAGAACAATTATTCAACTAACGATTCGAATGCTTAAACCAAAAACAAAAACATTCTTAACAGTTATAAATAGGTGGACTAAACTTAGACAAGTAAAAATAAGTTTTGAATTTCATTACCAATAACACCAACTAAACTAGAAGAAAAACAATATTGACACTATTAATAGAGAATTTGAAATATAAAATACCTTTTGATGAACCGAATCTTGAGCTGACCCCGAAGAATATGGAAGATTTGTGCCTTTTACAGCTTGTGCACTACTTGCATCAATAGGTGAAGCAAGGTTAGATCCAACACACCCGGGTATATCTTGAAAATTCAATCCAGGGTTGTTTTGCAGCAATTGAGTGAATAAATGTCGCATTTCTTCTCTCAATTCTTCCTTTAGAGAAGTGATTTCATCGGCATGCTTTTGTTTTAGATTGTTAATTTCCTCATCTTTCTTCAAAGAACTTGTTGTCACTGATCTACCATAGCACCTAACTCGACCAGGCTGCTCCTTTCCAAACACTGCCCTAAATGCATCATCAGCTGTTTCCCCAGAATTTTGGCGACTTTGAAGTTCAGCCTATTGAATAAAATTGGCATCCATAGTGAATTGTAAGTAGTATCAAGCATTAAAACATTATGAAAACTTTTCGTAAAAAATAATTAAACAATGTCGACAAATAATTGATATCTCCTTGAACTTGCACAAGAAGAAGAAGAAGAAGGCATACATGATTAAAATTTAATGTAGTCAAACTCCCCACGATATAAATGTTAAGTCTGAATAAAGTTCACTAATAATCCTCTTTGAAAAACTTACTATTGCAACTTGGGTATCAGCCTGGATTTCCTTTCCCGTCTTGGTACGAGTTGCAATAAATATTTCAGGCTTTGATGGTTCTTCGTTGTTGTCTTTGGATGCACGCTATAGATTATATCAAAAGAAATTTTAAAAAATCAGTAAGTTCTTATAAAGTACAAAAAAATGAAAATCAAATTTTGTATGAAATGTCAGCTAAGTATTACCAATGCCACGCGTACTCTAGCAAAATTAATAGGTCCCATTCGATGCCTCCACTTTTGTTTTTTCCTGTTTTGAGAATTCATCTCGCATATAGCCTATTGTTAAAAACAAAGAGATAATTGAATTGATATCTATAAAAAGAAAAGATATGACACAGAATTAGTCGATGAGTGGAAATGCACCATTTTAACCTTACTTGAACAGTTGGGTGTTTCCAATACTCGATCAACTGGCGGAATTGATGATGTGGAATGCCATCAGGACATTTTGCTAGCATATCCTCAAGGGTACTGTCTTTATCAAAAAAATTCTTTTTAATTTTTTGCTTGTGTCGCCTCCAAGCATCACGAAGACCAGTCATCACCCACTTCTTTCCTTCTACTGGAAGTAGAAATTTGGACTATGCAAAATAAAATATATTTAGTTTCAGTAAGTAAAAAAAATATGAATTCTCATGAGTGGTAGTTCTTACATTGACGTATTCCCACATGCGCTTTTTAGTATCCTTTGGCACCACATGCTAACTAGTGTACATCAAGCTGATGAATCTAGGATTCCTTGCAATTGTTCCTATAAAGTTGCTTAATTGTGAAACTATCTTATTAGTTGGTCCCACCGCTTGTCCTTTATCAAATGTAACCTCCTTTCTTTCTTCCAAATTTCTTGCATGAATATCCTTACATGTTGTATGTCCTCGAACTTTTTTTGGCTTCGACATTTCTAGATTGATTTAACAGACGTGAAATAAGATATTTCTTTTATAATGAGTTCTAAATCATACAAGGTTTAAAACATACCTTTTGTACTACAATCAATGTCAATTTCCTTTTCGACATCACATTTATCTTTACTGAATTCTTCTTGTTCCACACGATCATCCAATCCTTTGTTATGTTCATTAATAGTAGGAGTATGCATAAATTCGACATCACTTGTTGTGTTGTTGTCACGTTTTGTTTCAACATCTTTGTGTATCCCTTGATCTTTTAGAAACTGATCAAGAGTACTAGCTGGTATGACCGGCTTCCTCTTTACCTGTTTGCAATTCGGTAGATCAAGAATATCATGTCGTGCCTCTCCATTACCTAGTGTTGTTCCAGTCGCATGTGCTGAAGCAGTAACATCTTTCTTCAATGACGTATGGAACCTTGAAGATGATTGAATGAATGATTTGTTCCCAAGCAATTTACTCTTTCCTTGTTGTGAATGAAATCCTCAAAATTCTTTCTTTTATGTGATATTACTGCCTGCTCTTTCTTAGCTTTATCATTGCGTTCATTTGCAAGTTGTTCTCTCTTAATCTTGAATTTGTTGGCCAATTCAGCACTTGATCGGTATTGCATATCAACATCCAGATTCTTCAATGGACTTTGACCTTTGTTTGGATTTAAACCCTTTTTCTTTAGCATTGTTAATTGATTCATTGTTTTTGCTTTGTTTAAATCTCTTCAATTTGTTTCCCAATAGTAAGTAAACCTACAAAATAATAAGATTGTTTAAGTGAAAGAAGTAGCAGCAATGTAATTTTGATATAAGGTTCACAGATGGATAGCTTCTTATAGTAGATTGCAACATTTTAGTTTCTAAAATTTTCAGAATTTCTCTAATTTCCAGAACTTCCAAAATTTCCTGAATTTATACATTAAAGTACTGTATAATATTGTAGAACTTATACAAAACAGTAATGTAATTACAGAACTCATTTTAAATCACATAATAAGTCAAATACACATACGTACAACAATCTAGGTGCAACACTATAATGAGTAAAGGTGCTAAAAGAGGAAGTAGACATAAAATCATATACACAGAGTCAGGATCTCTCATATAAAGGATTCATATATGCAATACCAACTAACTGATATAAAGCATAATTGTTGATACAATTTAATTAAGTTTGGTATTTGTCATAAGACTCATTAGTCTGCTTATAGACTTAGCTAACAATGTGCATGTGGGATTTAGTGAATTTTTTGTAAGGCATAACTCAATATTGTAAAGAAATGGGCTCTAATAAAGCAGAATGAATAGGGACTGAGGAGTGTAACTTAATACCACTATGTAACTGAATACCACAGTAAAACAGGACGGATTGAAATTGGAAGAACTACATGAACAAACAGAAAAAATTGATAACATATGAAACAAGATATTTCAAACAACTGCAGACGCGACTGTTTAAAAACTGGAGAGCTTCTTATTACTTAAATTAATAAAAGGTAAAGAGTTGTACCTCTCTCAGAGCGACAAACTCCGGACAACGACCAAATCAGAAGCAACTTCAAACTACAGAGTTGAATGCCTCTAATGCCAACTGCCTGATAATAAAATGAAACCAGAAAGTATATTAATAACAAACAACCAAATCAAGCAAATATCAGCTAGAAATATAGGTTCCTCAATAAAATAATAATCAGATAAGAAGGCAACATATTACATTCTACAGATTAGATATATTAATGTGTTTTACCAAAAAAACTATTATATTACAAAAAAACAGAGAGTGAGCACTATATGATCATCACAACAAAACTATTATATTACAAAAAAAAACAGTGAGTGAGCACTATATGAAACTCATGGTGTGTCTTCTTCAGACTCGACTTCATCATCAAACTCATCTTCATACTCATTTTCAGTCTCGTCTTCAAGCGCATCTGAAAACTCATCTTCATACTCATTTTCAGACTCATCTTCAAACTTTTCTTCATACTCGACTTCAAGTTGTTGATTGACAAATTCCTCCACAGGCACATCAATGATTGTTTCTGGTAAATCAGTCCTTGTTAAGAGTACTTCACCATTATCTTTTGGTATAGATGGACCCTTCGAATGTTCAGATGGCTCATTTTCATAACTTTGTGGGAGATTAGATTCAACTTCATCACCCATGTTAAACAAGTCTCTTGGAACAGTCTTCATAACATAATGTTTATCTTGATCATATGGATCTTGCACATAGAAGCATTGGTGTACTTGAGATGCAAGCACAAAAGGCTCTTCCTGGGAACATCTCTTGTTAAAACAGACATAAGTAAGGCCATAAACATCTTTTTCAACCTCATACCAATCACACTTAAATAAAACAACCTTAAAATGGCTGTAATAGTTTAATTCAACAATATCAACTATTCTACCATAATAAGTCAAATCTGCAGCAATCGGATTTTTATCCTTTGAACTTGCAAAGCTTGTAGTTGAGGCAATTAGTGTAACACCACTATTTTGTGTTTTACGCCTTGTATCATGCTGCCTAACATGGAATCTATATCCATTTATGAGATACCCAGAATATCTTTTCGCAACAGAATTTGGTCCTCTAGATAATTGTTTTATCAAATCAGACACATCCTCTTGCAAAGCACGAGTTTCAAACCATTGAGAGAAGTTTTGACAATGATTCTTTGCTTTTCTCCATTTAGATCTTCGTGACTGATTATTAACCTCTTGCTCATGCTCTCTACAAAACATTTATTTTATTTGTTAAAATAATAAATTAAATAAGATAAAAATTAATTATACAAAAAGAATGCTATATTCAAATTAAGGTACCTAATATATTCTTGAACATCGTCACAATTTCCCAATAAGTATTCATGTGCCTGACTTAGTGACTTGTCATCTAAAATGATTGGATTAGTTTTCTTTGCTCCTAAAGGAACTCCTTTGTTAGAAAACAAACTCACAGGTTCTGCGTCACTTGGGTCACATTCATCATTATTTCGCGCTCTCCTATTAAATCTGGTATGCACACCCCGATGCAGATATTTTGAGAATAAATTCATGCAATCTATTCCCACTCGTGTCTCTGCTATGCAACCTTCTGGAAAACGCCTATTGCGAATGTATGATTTGAATGTACCCATTTCTCTTTCAGTGGAATACATCCATCGATTTTGCACTGGGCCGCCTAATCTCACTTCATTCACCAAATGAATAGGCAAATGAATCATGATATCAAAAAATGAAGGAGGAAAAATTCGCTCCAACTGATTTACTGTTTCTATGATCTCTACTTCTAAGCAATCTAGTTCCTCCAATGTGATTACTTTTTGGCACAAACGATGGAAGAAGGAACTTAGACGAATCAAAGGAATAGCCACATGATCAGGAAGAATGCTTTTAATTGGTATTGAAAGCAAGTAATGTAACATGAAATGAGCATCATGGGTTTTATAATTAGACACCTTTCTTTCATCAAAGTGCACACACCTAGATATATTTGAGGCACTACCATCAGGTAGCTTGGCTGTCTTTAAAACTCCACAAAAGATGGATTTCTCTCCATTTGTCATTGAGAAGCATGCCTTTGTAAGCTTTGTTCTCTTACTATCTTCTGTATCTTGTGGATGAAGGTTCTTCCTGATTCCCATATCTTTCAAATCATACCGTGCTTTTGCATGATCCTTTGTTTTTCCTGAAATATCCAAAAGAGTTCCAAGTATGCTATCAACTATGTTCTTCTCTATGTGCATTACATCAAGGTTGTGACGTAACAAGTTATGCTGCCAGTAAGGTAATTCAAAAAAAATTGACCTTTTTTTCCATGGGCCATCATTTGATCTCTTTTTCTTTTTCCCAAACACATTTTCAAAATCACGTAAGCTATTAAGAACATCAATTCCCTTTAAAGGAGCTGGAGGAGGCCTAAATTCAGTTTTTCCATTGAATGATCTTTTGTTTGATCTCCATGGATGATCCATCGGTAGAAAAACACGATGATCCATATAGCACATTTTTCGACTATGTTTAAGATAGCGAGAATTAGTGCCATAGTTACAGCAAGGGCAAGCAAACTTGCCTTTTGTACTCCAACCAGATAACATAGCATATGCAGGAAAATCACTGATTGTCCACATAAGAGCTGCCCGCATTTGAAAAGTTTCATTTCTGGAAGCATCATATGTTTCAACCCCAGAATCCCATAATAATTTTAACTCGTCTATCAATGGTTGTAAGTAAATATCAATGTCATTTCCAGGTGATCGTGGTCCAGGTATAAGTAAAGAAAGTATGGAATATTCAGATTTCATGCACATCCAAGGCGGCAGATTATAAATCATCAACATAACTAGCCATGTGCTATGTGATATACTCATGGTTCGAAATGGATTGAATCCATCACTTGACAAGCCAAGTCTCACATTGCGACAATCTAGTGTGAAATCTGGATGCACCCTATCAAAGTCTTTCCATGCTAGACCATCAGCGGGATGCCTTAACTTTCCATCTTTAGAACGTTTCTCTTCATGCCACCTCAACGAATCTGCCATCTTTGAGCACATAAATAGCCTTTTGAGTCTAGGAATTAATGGAAAGTGTCTCAAAGTCTTTGCAGAAACTCGATGTTGCTTTTTTGAAGACTCAAGCTCACTATCAACTTTAGGAGCTTGAATATACCGTGAAGCTCCACAAGTGTTACAAAATTCGTCATCCTTATGATCATTCATGAACAACATGCAATCATTTGGACATGCATCAATTTTATCATAATGCAGACCAAGATTCTTAACCATACACTTGGTTTTATTGTAAGACTGAGGAATGTTCAACTCGGGAATCGCCTCTTTTAATAACTCTAGAAGAGAAGTAAATGATTCATTGCTCCATCCATGTAAACACTTCAACAAATATAAGCGAAGTGTGAATGATAATTTAGAGAAACCTATACAACCAGAATATAATTCTTGGTTTGCCTCTTCAAGTAAGCTATAGAATTTCTTGGCATCTTCATTTGGACCATCATAAACTCCTCCAGCCTGTGCAACATCTCTAAATTGATCATTCAACAACCCATCAATATCATCACACGAGTAATCCATATCATCATCAACATTCAACTTGATATCCCATTCCCCGTGATTGATCCATCTAGTATAGCCTTTAATGAATCCATGGCATATTAGATGATCATACACTACATTCCTTCGGTTCCAAAGAATATTACAACATTTCGCACATGGACACTGAATTTTCTCTCCATGAGGATCTCCATAAGAGTAAGCAAAATCTAGAAATGATTCAATGCCATCAATATACTCTTTGCTATACCTTGCTAAATTCATCCAGTCCTTGGATGGGATATGTGAACTCCTAGAAGAATATATCAATATTTAGTCTTTCAGCAATAATCATGAACCAGTTAACAAATAAGTTTTAAAAGTCACGAGTAATCTATCAGAATCATGTGTTATCAGATGATAAAAATTTCTTACCTAGTCATGAGGCGTTCACTATGTCAAATCAAACCTTTAAACCTCCACAAATGTTTTTCAATGCTGATGATACTATAAATAAAAAAATAAGTACAATTAATAGGATATACACAATTAAGAAAGAAAATAAATAAATATAACTCAAATGATTAAAAGTTAAAGTTTTGTAATTGAATTTGGAGCTTTAGTACTTTTAGAGTTTTATGAGCTTTTAGAGTTAAAGCTTTAAAATCTCATTCTTGTGCACACAAAATCAGAGAAGTATCAAATATCTAATACCATGTTTAAACATTCAAGCAAACATTCTTATGATCCTATAATAGATATTCGATCAACGACTTATGAATGTCTCTTTGTATTAGAAATACAATAATTTTTATATTTGTTGTCTTAGTAATAAAACAATTTCCAAATTTCACTGTATTAGTGACACAACAAGTTTTTATATTTCTGAACTGTTGTATCTGTGATACATGAAGAAAGATCTTTTTTATCCTTACTTTTTGTGGTGAATGTTTTGTGAGTGTAATATTTTTTATAAATGTTATCATGTTATTAAGATTTCGGCATGAATGAATGTAAACTAAAGAACTACAATACACCCAACCCAATCAATAAAAACATTATGCGTCATAGTCCAAATATATTCAAAAGGTCAAGCATAAGAGTAGAAAGAAATAACTTTAAGTGAAATAATGAAAGCATCAGAATGACGATATGAAACCTCCATTACCGGCCTAAATTTATTTGTTTCAGTTGGATTATTCTAAAATACTCTTGCTTGACACAGAAAAATTTGTTTCAGTTGGATTACCATTAAAGTAGGATGTTTGATTACTCTTTATGTTGTGTTTATCTTTCTCCCGTATTTAGTGTGGATTCTTACGTAGAATTTATCATCAGTGTTGTTAACTGTTTGCTTGACACAGAAAAATCATTCTTTTGTAATCTGTGCATCTGCTTGATGCTTTACTAATGACATCCTTCTTACTTCACAAAAAAATATGTCTATGCAGATGTGTTGTCTTATGAGCATATCTGTCATATAAAGTGGGAAGAAACACAGACTCTTATGATCATATCTGGCATGTACAGTAGGGAAGAAACATAGACCAGAACAATCCACACAATAATTCTGAAAATTATAGACACCAACAAAATGGTCTCAAACTATTCTAATTTGTTCTGAGATGAGTAGTTAAGCAATCAAAAAGTTTAAGTCTGTTATTAAAAGTAAAATCAAGTCTTCAAAACACAATGTGCACTGGCAACCTAGCTAACCTTATTGAAATAATCATATTATTGTCTAACAAACCACATAAGAAGTACGAATAATTATATAACATTAGCATATATAAGATAACACAAAGATATAACCATGAAACCAAAATTATATGGTCATCGCCTAGTACACATATAATCACTCCATACTTAAAGTGTTCATCTTTTGAAAAAGACAGAACTTGGTCAAAGATCCAATAATTTTAAAAAAAATCAAACTTTGATACTTAAACATCCTATAAAAAAAAAATTCAAAGCATCTCGACTCGGCAATAACAACTCTGGCCTTGTAATAAACCTTACCAGCGGAAGACCCCATAATGAGACTACAAAGTGAATCTCTAGCAATCCTAATGTTCAAAAACGATCCCAATATATGTATCTCTCTATCTGCAATTACTATCCTAGTCTTCGTCACATTTTCTATAGCAAATTTTGTCACTATGCCATTGACTGTATAAAGGAAATGGATATCATATCTAACATATATCGTGACAAAGCAGAAACTTTCACATAATTTGTTAAAGGAAATGGATAATATTTGTTGTATGTATCACTTATTTTGATTCAGTATTCTTTACATACTTGATGAGTTACTTCATGTCCTAAAAGTGAGAGATGCTAGTTTTAATACCTTATTTCTACTATGTGTCCTATAAATTAAAGACATTTAAGAAGTTATATATTCATGTTTACATATAAAGACATGGAGAATAAACTGACCTCAATATACCAAAATGAGATGATTATCTCATTAGCACATGCTACACTTGTCAAGTCATATTTCATTATATTTTTTTCAATCAATTCATCTGATCCATGGAAATGGTACAAGTCGCAAGTAAGATCAGCGTGGATCAACCTTCAAACTATAAAAAAGATATCCAATCAGTACTAGGTAAGTAACATAGCATGAATCATCTAATTAGAGCTTTTGAATTCACTATTCAGCAAGAAAATTGTGAGGAGTAGAAGTGTAAAGAACAACCCCAAATTTCTCATTTTTAAATAGGTCCTTGGCTGGAAGAGTTTAAAACATGCGAAGGAACAGAAGTATAAGCTTTATGTATGTATGACAAAATTCATATTAAAGAGGACAGAACAACAGGAGATAGCAGAATATGCAGTCTTAAAAGATGATTTTTAGTTCACTTTTTTGGACAAAGTAGACTTAGCTAGTGAAACTCAAATTTGGAGAGTCCAATTTCTAGTTCACTTATCAGAATATGCAATGGTATAATAACATATTTGGAGAGTCCGATAAACATAGTTAAAAAGTGAGAAGGTTCTCTATGATTAGGAATGTAAAGAAGAGAACAACATTATTTTCTGATGTTAATTCTTATATGTTAAAACTATTTTTTAATTTAGTTTCATCACGAAGATGAATAGACTATAGTCTTATAGATATGGTCACAAGTTTCAAACTTGAAAGCGTACAAATTTCAACATGTTTATTCTTCAAAAATTACAAAAGAATAAATGTATATTAAGCTCTTCAGTAGGCTTATTCCTGTTCACTACTAACTGGAATATCCACAGTTTGACATAGACTAAAAGGAAAGGCATCAAACAACTGAAGTCACAGAGAAAACATGTTGGTGGATACCACCATAGGTCTCTTCCCCCTGAAGCTCAAAAGAAACACCACTTTGTGGAGCATGACAGAACCATTGAAGTCGATAGGAAGGAGAAACATAAAGTCAGTGAGGAAAAAAGCACTTGACCATAGACTGTCTTTACAATTCTATTTACTACTATTTTATATGGAAGAACTTGACATGTAATGAAATTGGAAAGTTACAAGCTATTTTCTCATCTGTTGCATCTAACTCATCAAATAGGTCAGACTTTAGCATCATACAAGACTTTCTCTCCATTTTGTTTGCACTAACTTCTCCTAATTCTTCTAAAACTTAGATGAAGCAAGCCTCACTTTCAACAATATCCAAAACTCAACAAGTTGTCCATACCACAAAAACAAATCTTCTACTTTTATTCTGTTATTGCTAGTAACAGTTAGCAGAAAAGACTGTCACAAGTTACTGCTCCCTCTCCACTCGTTCTAGACTTGAAAAATATATGTTATATCTCCAATTTCTAAGGCATATGATTTATTTTCTATATAGTGCAACTCAAACTACAAAACAAGTTTAACAAATTCATAGTACGAGCTGATCCCAAAACAACTAAGCAATATTGAACCAATGTTTCTGATCTATACTTGAAAAATCCACTAGACAAACAACAAAATGACTTCTAGACACTTCAAGACATGTAGTCAAAAAAATAAAAATTTTACCAGCAAATAGCTACAAGACAGAATCAATGTTGTTAACAAACGAACAAACCAAGCTTAAGACGAGCACAATCATGAACTCAGGAAGACTAAAAAAGACTAAAAAAACAGTGACATTAAAACATACATTAAAACTTTTTCAAATTCATGTAGAGTAGCTACTTACACTTGACGAAATCTATATTAGGGACAAAATATTATAGGTATCGCCAACTTCAACACTTCAGTTCTTCGAAGAAAGATAACTTAGCTACAACTCAGTTCTTTAGATACTTTTGACTTAGCTTCAGCTTCTACATTCAACATTCAAGAGAAAAATTAGTCTGTCAAAGATAATCTGCCCATTTATACGTCATACAACTACAAACTAAACTCCCTAAATCAACAAAAGTCGTATCAATAACACAAGTCATAAAAACCCTAACTTTAATTTTGGACTGACACAAAAGAATATCAAAATCTTAGAGCTATAATTTAGACTTTTGAAGATAAAATATCTTACCTGATAAACTCTATTCCAACAACCCTAAAGCTTTAAGATATGAAGCAAGTTGATTTGTGAAGCATTTTCTTTCAACTTTCAAAAGAAAATGTGATGGAACAACAGTTTACCCAAGAATCTTTGAAGAAAATCGTCTTCTTCAGCTCTCCAATCTTGAACAACGAAGCTCGGAGAGGAGGATCTTCTTCTTCAGTTTGCTTTAGAGGAATCGTGTTGCTCTTTGATTCTTCGGCTGAAAATGGTGTTCTTCAACTGAACTTTGACAGAGTTTGTGACGAAAATCGATTTCTTCCGTTCTTCGATCCTGTTTTTCAGTTCTTGCAAATGGGTTCTTCAATTCTGGATGAAAATGTGTTCTTCAGCTGAAAGTGAAAGTTTCAGCTGAAGTTTTTGTAATGTTTCCCATTTTGTTGTTTTAATGTTTTATTATTTTTAATATTTCTTTAATGTTTTATTTTTTTGGCCAAATAAAAATGGAGGGAGATCAAATTTTAATGTTAAAATGTTAGAGGGAATATAAAATTTTGGGAAAACACTAAGGCAACATTTTTCATGTGTTGTATTAACAATTATAAAAATAGCACACTTTAAAAGTGTGGCCATTTATGTAAATAGTTGTTGCCAACTATAACAACACTTATAAAGAGTAGGTTATCCCATTAAAGAGTACACTTTAGAAGTGTTGCTAATATTAGTGTAACTAAAAGTCAAAATCTTTGGCTACACTTTAAAAACGTCCCCAAAAGTATTTTAGGCAACACTTTATAAGCGTTGTCCAGATTTAGTGTTGTCGTAGACCTAAAATGGTGTAGTGTCTATTTTACTTCTATTTTTTATTTAGTTGATTGAAGTGAGATTGTTATGTTAAATCTAATTATTTTGGAGTAGCAACTATTTTGTAAATGTCATATTTATATGTATGATTAACCAAAACACAGAGGCGGACTTGTGGTTTTTGGTATGTATGAAGAAATGAATGTTGATACAAATAAGAGAACTGCCTTCAATGTTGATTTCTTAAAAACATACTTATTATATGGCTGAATGTCCAAGGTGACGGCTAGTTTGAACCACCCGAATGAACGTTAAAGTGTCTATATCCCCAAATTCATGAGGGATCTCCATAAGCCCATGACAATGTTCTAGTATTAATTCCACAAGCTTGGGAAAATTTTCCTTATCAACTTGTCATTCTGTAACAAAGACCTATGATAAATGCGAAGTCTTACGACATTGATAGATGACCTCACTTGTTTCTCACTCGGCCTAGAGGAAAGTAGAGTGTATAATTTCCATAATTTCAAGCTCACGCAATTCGCAATTGTTGACAACAAAGTAGGTATCAGGGTAAACCTATGCAACAGTAACTCTTTCTAACTGGTAGGAAAGTGATATTTAGTGGGATTATGAATTTTTTCAAACTCGGAACAATCCAGACAGTTATTAGTACTGTTTCAGACATACCTGCAACTTAGAATGAGTGATTCAAGTTTATTAAGGACATCAAACTGAGAAATTTTATGGTTGAATTTTTTCATATAAATAAGAACATTTGATTTCAACTATTTCTTTGTTACTTGAACTCGAAATTTGTTTTTCGCTTCACTATCTTGTTTGCTTGACTTTCACTATCTGTTAGATGGGGTCCACGTAATGGCTGAAATAGATGAAAATATTGTCCTTCTCTGACGAGCTTTTATTTGTGCACATACTGTCCATTATGTTTTTCTATGTTTGTAACTTCCTTTTACTATTTTCCATTCTCCTGCAACTTATTTTTTTGTGAACTTATTGTCTTAGCTGTCATGTTTTATAAGAAGTCAGTATAGAATTGCCTTTTGGAGAAACTATATAGATTTTTTTGTACGAAGTCAATATTAGCTCAATATTCTTGAAACAAGTTAAACCAAGGAAAAAGAATCTCCATCACAGTATTAGCTTAAGATTCTTGAAATAAGTTTAACCAAGAAATTCAAAGGGGCATTTCAAAAATGATCTTACTAGCCATGTTCCGAAGTGCATTCTCAGCTGCCTGTTTCTGAGCATCCTTTCTAGTCTTAGCCATCCCAATACCAACTCTCTCAACAATAAAGAAGACCTAAAGATTATTCAGGCTCAGATTCCTGAATATAAAAACTTACGCAGTTTGTCAAAATATAGATGCCAAAATAAATGTACACTTTTATATGATAAACAATGATCAGAGCAGCACTCTCATATCAAAATGAATTCTTTTCAAAGATAGACACTAACTGACAGTTCATAAGCACCACAATTTTCAAACTCAAATATCAAGACATACAAATCCGTGAATATTATTTTATTTGGTTGTTTTTTATTCATATGCTTATTTTTTCCCTTTTATTATTAGGCAGTGGGAATTAGAGGCAGAACAATAAGCTCTGTAGTTTGAAGACTCTCCCGGTTTCTTCTCTATCCCGAGTTTGTCACTCCAAAAGAGGTACATCCCTTTACCTTTAATTTTTCCTTTTTTTTGTTTCAGAACAAGAGTGGTATGCGTTGTTGTGACTGAAATATTGAACTTCTAGTTTGTATCAGTTTGTTAGTTGATATCATTTGATCTGTTTTCTTAAAGTTAACGTAGTTTTCTTCTATTTTGTTCAAGATGGTGTGTAGTTCTTTAAGTCACAATTTTGAGTTTGCCTGCTATGTGTTCCGGGTTCTTGAAATAGGTTTGTAAAATCTGGTTGTTTACCTTTCTCTCGAAGTATGGATCATTTATCTTTCAACATCTTTTAAATTAACATTGTATATCTCTATCTGGTTATTCTCAAATGCTATTTGATGCTATGGGGCTTCAAGTTTTAATGTTCAATTTGATCAAACATAGTTTGTCTAGGTACGGATTTTGTTTGAATTTATTTTAGTACAGTTTGTATGGATTACATATTGTGGACAAGTGAGATAAAATACTCAAAAACTATTTTGTTGCATTATAGTAACTAAAATTTACGCACTATATAAGTTACTTACAAAGAGTTAGTTGTTAATTTACCCTCCAGACAACAACTGATCACCAAGAATTAGAAAATCCATGACAACAACTTATAGTACTATTTGCACAAGCTGCCACAACTTATCTGATTGGTTGTACATGTTATACTGGTTGTGTTGTTGATTGAAGATAATTTGATCAATTCTATATTAATGGATCAATACTTGAACCACAACCTATGGAGTCGTCAACTTTAGGTTTTGGGTCTTTGTCCAATGGTCTTGAAACTGCTTAGTCGTAAGATTTTTCCACTTCCACAAATTTCATTGTATTTTTGTACACATTTTTGTATATTTTAATGATATTCCGGAAAATAGGTTAGGGAATGTTGGTTAAGTTGTTATAGTACGCATTTTAGAATCCTCTTCCATAAATAAAAGGTATGAAGCTTCAATGTTATTGCCAATGTAATGTTCTGCTTTTAATTTCTTCACTTAGAGAAACTACATATCTTGATGCTAGTTATCTGTTGTTAAACCAGTAAACATCTATTACATAATTTTCTGGTCTAGTTCTCTCCATTTAACCTATGTTACATAGAAATATGTACTTCAAGCATATATACTTACAATTTACTATGAATAGATTGTGAGAGGATTGTACAACTTAAAACTGCTTCTTGATAGAACTTTTTACTCTTGATTAGTTCATTTAAGTGACTCTACCCTATTAATTTAATTTCTTTTTTAATTCTTTCTATCCTATTAATTTTACTTATTTTTCCTTGATAGTGTAATCAACATTCAAAAACATTTGTGGAGGATTCAAGGTTTGATTTTGACTAGCACAAGTGTCATGACTAGGTAAGAATGTTTAATCATGTCATAACGTCTGATTCTAATAACTTAATAATGAATTTTGAAATTTGTTTGTGAAGTAGTAAATGATTTAATGATTGTTACTTACAGAAAGATTAAACATTGATCTTCTTCTAGGAATTCAAATATCTCATCCAAGGATTGGATAAAGTTAGCAAGATATGGAAAAGAGTATATTGATGGTGTTGAATCATTCTTAGATTTTGCTTACTCTTATGGAGATCCTCAAGGGGAGGAAATCAGTGTCCATGTGCAAAATGTTGTAATATCCGTTGGACTCAAAGGAATGTAGTGTATGATCATCTAACAGCCTATGGATTTGTTAAAGGCTATACTAGATGGATCAATCACGGGAAATGGTATATCGAATTTAATATTGACGATGATATGGATTGCTCGCATGATGATATTAATGGATTGTTGAATGATCAATTTAGAGATGTTGCACAAGCTGAAGGAGTTTATGATGGTCCAAATGAAGATGCCAAGAAATTCTATAACTTAGTTGAAGAGGCAAGCCAAGAATTTTTAACTCTGGTTGTACTACAAGATTCTCTAAATTATCATTCACACTTCATTTATATTTGCTGAAGTGTCTACATGGATGGAGCAATGAATCATTCACTTCTCTTTTAGAGTTATTAAAAGAGGAGATTCCCTAGTTGAATATTCCTTCGTCTTTTAATAAAATCAAGTCTATGGTTAAGAATCTTGGTCTTGATTATGAGAAAATTGATGCATGTCCCAATTTTGCATGTTGTTTAGGAATGATCATAAGGATGATGAATTTTGTCATACTTGTGGAGCTTCACGATAAATTAAATCTCCTGAAGTTGATCGTGAACTTGAGCCTTAAAAAAACAACATCGAGTTTCAGCAAAGACCTAGATACACTTTACATTAATTCCTGGACTCAAAAGGTTATGTATGTGCTCAAAGACAGCAGATTTTTTGAGGTGTCATAAGGAGGAGTGTTCCAAAGATGGAAATTTAAGGCATCCTGCTGATGGTCTAGCATGGAAAGATTTTGATAGGTTGCATCCAGATTTTGCACTAGATTGCGCAATGTGAGACTTGGTTTTTCAAGTGATGGGTTCAATCCATTTCGAACCATGATTATTTCACATAGCACATGACCAGATATGTTGATGCTGTATAATTTTCCACCTTGGATGTGCATGAAATTTGAATATTCTATACTTTATTTACTTATACCTGGGCCGCTATCAACTGAAAATGACATTGATATTTACTTACAACCATTGATAGATGAGTTAAAATTATTGTGGGATTTTGGGGTTGAAACATATGATGCTTCAAGAAATCAAACATTTCAAATGCGAGTAGCTCTTATGTGGACTATCAGTGACTTTCCTGCATATGCTATATTATGTGGTTGGAGTACAAAAGTAAAGTTTTCTTGCCCTTGTTTTAACTATGGCACTAATTCTCACTATCTTAAACATAGTCAAAAAATGTGTTATATATATCATCTTGTTTTTCTACCCATGGATCATCCATGGAAATCTAATAAAAGATCTTCCAATGGTAAACTGATGTGCTTAATAGCTTACATGATTTTGAAAATGTGTTTGGAAAGAAGAGAATGAGATCAAATGATTGCCCATGGAAAAAAGGTCAATTTTTTTGAATTACCTTATTGGCAGCACAATTTGTTACGTCATAACCTTGATCTAATGCACATAGAGAAGAATATAGTTGATAGCATACTTGGAACTCTTTTGGATATTTCTGGAAAAACAAAGGATCATGCAAAAGACTTATATGATTTGAATAATATGAGAATCAGAAAGAACCTTCATCCAAATGATACTAAAGATAGTAAGAGAACAATGTTTTCAAAAGCGTGCTTCTCATTGAAAAATGGAGAGAAATCAATTTTTTTGTGGAGTTTAAAAGACATCCAAGATACCTGATGGTAGTGCCTCCAATATATCTAGTTATGTGCACATGGATGAAAGAAAATTGTCTAATTACGAAACCCATGATGCTCATTTCATGTTACATTACTTGCTTCAAATACCGATCAAAAACATTCGTCCTGATCATGTGGCTATTCATTTTTTTCATCTTAGTTCCTTCTTCCATCATTTGTGTCAAAAAGTAATTACATTAAAGGAACTGGATTGCTTAGAAGTGGAGATCATAGAAAAAATAAATCAGTTGGAGCGAATTTTTCCTCCTTCATATTTTGATATAATGATTCATTTTCCTATTCATTTGGCAAATGAAGTGAGATTAGGAGGTCCAGTTCAAAATCGATGGATGTATTCCACCGAAAGGGAAATGGATACATTTAAATCATACATTCGCAACAGACATTATCCAGAAGGTTGCATAGCAGATGCACGAGTGGGAATAGATTGTATGAATTTATTCTCCAAATATCTGCATAGGGGTGTGCATACTAGATTTAACAAAAGAGACCGAAATAGTGATGAATGTGACTCAAGTGATGCAGAAACTTTGAGTTTATTTCCTAACAAAGGAGTTCCTTTAGGAGCAAAGAAAACTGATCCAATCATTTTCGATGACAAGTCCATAAGTTAGGCACATATTAGGTACCATAACTTGAATATAGTATTCTTTTTGTATAATTAGTTTTTTATTTATTTTAGTTATAATTTTAACAAAAAAAAATTGTGTAGGGAGCATGAGCAAGAGGTTAATAATGAGCCACTAAGATCTAAATGGAGCAAGGCCAAAAATCATTGTCAAAACTTCTCTCATTGGTTTGAAATTAGTGTTTTGCAAGAGGATGTGCTTGATTTGCTAAAACAACTGTCTAGAGGACCAAGTTCTGTTGCAAAAATATATACTGGGCATCTAATCAATATATATAGGTTCCATGTTAGGCAGTGCTATGCAAGGCGTAAAACACAAAATAGTGGTGCTACAGTAGTTGCCTCAAGTACAAACTTTGCAAGCTCAAAGGATAAAAATTCGATTGCTGGTGATTTGACTTATTATGGCAGATAGTTGATATTCTTCAATTAGACTATTACGGTCATTTCAAGGTTTTTCTATTTAAGTGCGATTGGTATGCGGTTGAAAATGATGCTTATGGACTTACTTATGTCCATTTTAACAAGAGATGCTCTCAGGAAGGCCTTTTGTGCTTGAATCTCAAGTACACCAATGCTTTTATTTGCAAGATCCATATGATCAAGATAAACATTATGCTATGAAGACTATTATGAGAGACTTGTTTAACATGAGTGATGAAGTTGAATCTAATCTCCCACAAAGTTATGACGATGAGCCATCTGAACATTTGATGGGACCATCTATACCAAAAGATAATGGTGAAGTACTGTTAACAAAGACTAATGTACCAGAAACAATTATTGATGTGCCTTCAAAATAATTTGTTAGTCAACAACTTGAAGTGGAGTATGAAGAGGAGTTTGAAAATGAGTTTGAGTACGAGGCTCAAAATGAGTATGGATATGAGTCTGAAGATGAGCTTGAAGATGACTCTGAAGAAGAGTTTGAACATGACGCACCATGAGTTTCATTATTTTTGTGATGACCATATAGTGGTTGCTTACTTTTTTTTGTAATTTAATTGTTTTTTTTGTACAAACACTACATGATATCTAATATGTGGAATTGAAGATTAGATCACTACAATGTTTAAGTATTTTATTGCCTTTTTTCATGCGCCTAATTGTTGTTTGGTCAAGTAATTTATGTTGGCTTCTTGTTTGATTATTAATTTACAAAAAAACATGTACACCTAGCTGAATATTGTTTTATTGGATGTTTGTTATTTATATTCTTCTATGTTTCTTTTTATTTTCAGGCAGTGAGCATTAGAGGCAGAACACTGAAGTCTGCATTTTGTGGTAGCTCCTGGTTTTGTCTCTATCTCGAGTACCTCTTTATGAGAGAGGTACATCTCTTTACCTATAATTTTATATTTTGTTGCCCTTTTTTTTTGTTGTTGGATGTAATGTGCAATTGATTATGGGATATACTTATATGATATTCCTCAAGAAACTAAAATTGTGGGAAAAATCAATGTCAGTTGTAGTTATAACTTTGTTATATTTGAAATTGTGAAAAATACTGGTTACATTTGAAATTGTGAAAAATACCGGTTATATTATAAATGTCAGTTACAGTTAGAACTTCTTCACTTCACTTCTTCATACGAAGAGATTTAGTTACATTGGAAGTGAAGTGATGTAGCTAACATAGTTTATGACATCTAGTATATGCTTAAATGTAGTGAAAGCACAACAGAGTTAGGGAAATCTTTTCTTGGAGAAATAGAATCAAATTGTATCACTGTACAATTTAATCCGATACAAGGATTAAGCTTTGTTGCTTGATATGAAGAATAAACCCGAGATACAGAATTCTATTAACAAATCTTTATGCAACAGGCATAACTCAGGAAAATGAAATAGATTATGTACCTTCTAACTGCAAAACCAGATGATATTTGACTTGAAGTCTCAGTGAAGCTCTCATCTTTGCTTCAACAATCTTAAGACTTTTAAAACTAAGACTTGGTGTTCTCTAAGTAGTATATAATCATTTTGTTTCATTGAATAAATAAGAATTGCTAGATTATTAAGCATAATAAACAAATAACTACAATTTGAATGAAAGAGAATAAGAACATCTACAACTATATTTTTTTGCAGAGTAGTAAAAATTGATACATATAAGTAAGTTGTAGGAAATGAGTAAGATTAAGTGGAGGGAAGTAAATTTAATTACATGCCATATCTGAGGTTTAAATTTAATTACAGACCATATCTGAGGTTTAATTACCAGAGGCCATCTGTAAACCTTATATAAAAATTATATTGATGCTGCCTTTCTCACTTAAAGAACCTATTATTTTGTAGGTTTACTTATTACAGTGAAAGAAGTCAAAGAGCGCAAATGAAAACGAGAAGAATGAATCAATCAACAATACTAAAGAAAAAGGGTTTGAATCTAAACAATGCTCAAAGTCCATTGAAGAATGTGAACACTTTTAAGATTAAGAGAGAACATGTTGTAAATGAACGCAGTAACAAAGCTAAAAAAGAGCATGTACCAATAGGGAATAACTTAGTACTTCACATATGATTATAGGGAAATAAAGAATAAACAAAGGTTATTTCAGTCTGGAGAGTCCATTCAAGAGAAGAAAATTAAACTTCCTATGCACAAATTCGGGTTCCCAATGTCGTCCAAGGAAGGTGCTACTACTTCTGTACATGTGAATGGAACAACACTAGGTAATGAACAGAAAAAACATGATATTCAGGATCTATTAAGTGCAAACAGGTAAAGAGGAAGTTTGTCCTACCGGCCACTACTGCAAAGAAGATGATGTTTATCATGATCTACCAAACATAAAACAAGGAAAGAAGAATTCAGTCCTACCAGCTACTACTATTGATCAGTTTTTAAAACAACAAGGGATAGTCATAGGTGATAAAAGAAAACAGGTTAACCACACAGAAGCAAATGTCGAGTGTATGCATACTCCTCATTCTATTCATGAACATAATAAAAGTTTGGATGAATAAGAAGAAATCGGCAAGGATGAGTTTGTTATAGACGAGGAAGATGATATTGATTGTAGTGCAAAAGGTATGTTTTAAATCTTGTAAGATTTATTACTCATTACAAAAGAACTTCCTTATGTTCTGGTTGTTACATCGATCTAGGTTTATCAAAGCAGAAAAAGGTTCGAGGAAAAACAACATGTAAGAATATTCATGCAAGAAATTTGTAAGAAAGGGAGGAGGTGACATTTGATAAAGGACAAGCAGTTGGTCCTACTGGTAAGATAGTGTTGGAATTAACCTATTTTATTGGAACAATTGCAAGGAATACTAGATTCATCAGCTTGATGTACATTACTTGGCATGCGGTGTCAAAAGATATTAAAAAGAGCATGTGGAAATATATCAATGTAAAAACAATTAGTTTTGAGATAAAATATTTTTTTGTTTATTTTTAGTATTGAAGCTAAATATATTTTATTTTTGCATAGTCTAAATTCGTAATACCAATAGAAAGAAAGAAGTGGGTGATGACTGCTCTTCGTGATGCTTGGTGGAAACACAAACATGTGATTAAAGAGAAATATTTTGATAAAAATAGTACTGTTGAGGATATGCTAGCGAAACGTCATGATGACATTCCAAAAATTCAATTGTGCCAGTTGATATTGGCAACACCTAACTGTTCAAGTAAAGCTAAAATAGTGCATTTCTACTCTTTGACATATTTTGCATCAAATCCGTTTTCTTATTTATTTATCAATTCAAATATTTTTTAATCTAATTACAGGCCATATCTGAGGTGAATTCTAAAAGCAGAAAACAACAAAAGTGAAGGCATCGAATGCGACCGATTAATTTTGCAAGAGTACGCGTGGCATTGCTAATACTTATCAGCCATATGAATTTCCTTTTTTCATACTTAATTAGAACATGTTGATTTTTTCAAAATTTCTTTTTATATAATTGGTAGAGTGGGTCAAAAGAAAACAACAAGGAACCATCACAGTCTGAAATGTTTATTGCAACTCATACAAAGACAGGAAAGGAAATTCAACCCGATACCACAGTTGCAATAGTAAGTTTTTAAAAAGGATTATTGGTGAATTTAATTCAGAATTAAAATTTTTATATTGTGTATAGTGTGATTACATTGTATTTTGTTAAGTATGTCTTGTTCTTGTTCTTCTTCTTCTTCTTCTTCTTCTTCTTCTTCTTGTGCGAGTAAGAAGAGATATTAAATATGTTTTATTTTGAATTCTTCGTTAAGTTGATTTTAATCGTAAAGTAAATAGTTCTTATAGTTAACTACGAATGTCAATTTTATTCAACAGTCTTAACTTCAAAATCATCAAAATTCTTGAGAAACAGTTGATGATGCCTTCAGGGCAGTGTTTGGAAAGGAGAAGCCTTGACGACTTAGGTGTTATGGCAGATCAGTGACAACAAGTTCTCTGAAAGAAGATGAGGAAATTAACAAGATAAAACAAAAGCATGCTAATGAAATCAGTTCTCTGAAGGAAGAAATGAATGAAACGAGAGATGAAATGTGATATTGTTTTAGTCAATTGCTGCAAAACAACCCTGGATTGAATGTTCAAGATATACCAGGGGTTGTTGGATCTAACCTTGTTTCACCGGTTGATGCAAGTAGCGCACAAGCTCTAAGAGGCCAGAATATTCCAAATTCTTTAGGGTCAACTCATGATCCAATTCTTCATAAGGTATTTTTTTAGTTCTTAAGGCTTTTCTCTCTCTCTCTCTCTCTCTCTCTCTTCTTTATCGAAGTATCAAATTATGAAGATAGTTTTCTTGTTCTTCTTGGTTGTTGGTTGATCCTGCACAACAAGATCATTATAGTTAATTTGTTTGTGTAGTTGTCGTTGATTTGTATGTGTAGTTGTGGCCACAACTTCCTTGTTAGGGTCTTATGTGTGCAGGTATATAATCAGTGTACATGTTGTAGGATCAGTTTATATAGTGATGGAAATTCTGGAAATTGTTGATAACACAGCTTAGTCCCATCTTGTACTTCTATTAAAAAAGTTTCACGATTTTACGTGGTCCTAAACTTTGACCTGGAAAATAGTAAGGCATTTTTGGAGAAATATAAGGAGGGCAGGTTTGAGTTGTTCCTTTTGCATAGTTAATTATTTTGAGTGTCTGATAGAGATGAGTCACTATTTTACTCTTAAAATATTTGAGTTCCATGATCTGTTGCAATTCTACTGGTGCCCTCCATAGCAGTATCACGGACTGGATGTTCCTGCTTATCTAGGTTAGTATAAATATTTTGTGTGTGAATTTTAGATAGCATACTTGGTAGTGATGGTGCCAGTTGCATATTATCATTTATTTCCTCTGCGGAGGTGAGAAAGGCCTCCATATGGTCTTAGCATTATGTTGTTCTTGGTGTCTCGTTTGCTTCCTTTTTTGGGTCTGCCAGTGATCTTCACGGTCAACTATTTTCGGGTCCCGTTTGGTCTGTCCTACATGTTTTTGGGTCATTGTTGATCTGTTATGTTAATTTTTCTATGTGTTTCTTGACTTTCTATTTTTTTTCATCCATTGAGTCATACAGTGCACAATTCTTGTTGTTTCATCTAAGATTTGGATTACCATCGTTTTATACACCATGGTGTTTTGAAATGCTAAAGGGAAAATAAGTATTGGTGTTATACACCATTGTTCTTTTGAAATGTTAAATCCACAAACTCTGAGAAAATAAGTATTGGTGTTGTTTAATTGTCAGCTTTACTCTTTTGAAATGGTACAAATCTATAAAGTGAATTATAGGTGTTGACAGCTTAGCTCTTCTTATAGTGAATTATAGGTGTTGACAGCTTAGCTCTTCTTATAGTGAATTATTCGTGTTTTCTTAAAGTTAACTAATATAAACTTTTGCGATCTGATTTGTTGGTTTGTTTTGATCGTTAATTATATTTCATTTTAAATGTTTATAGGAGAATATAGGTGCTCAAATTTGAAGGATCCCCACAATATAATCTGATCTCATTGAAGTTAAAGTGGATGATCAATGAATAGTTTTTTACTATTGCAAATGTTTGAATACTTTTTGAACTATTCATGTGTACACATATATTTAGAATATTGCTTTATAAGTATGTGTATTTACACAAGATTATCTTTTGAACTTTATTAAAATTTATATATTTGAACTACTTATTAGCTACTTTGATGCTTGAAATTATTTATTGCAAAACAATATTGGTGTTTCTAATTAGAAACTGTGGCATATAAATATTCTATAGCTTAAGACACTTAGAAGTGTAGCCATAAGACTATATATTGTGGTATGCATATACAAAAGGCAACACTTTCAAATTGTGGGCAATATGGAAGAAAAGACCACACTTGAAAGTGTAGCTGGTAAGGAGACACTTTTAAGCGTAGGTGAATAGATAAAACTTCCAAGTGTAGTTTCAAAAGTGTAGCATTTTAGCCTTTCAGCTATGCTTTTATGTGTAGCTGATCAGTCAACATTTCTAACCATAGCTGGAAAAGTGTAGCCTCTTTGCCTTTTAGGCTACGTTTTTAAGTGTAGCTTGGCAGGAAACACTTCAAAGTGTAGCTGAAAAACCGTGGATTTTTTTGTATTTTAGGCTCCGCTTTTAATTGTAGCTGATAAGGCAACACGTGAAAAATGTTGCCGAAACTCTAAGGTAACACTTCTTTCAGCCACACCCAAAAAAGTGTGGCCTACAGTAAAAAAAAGTGTGGCCTTTTATAAAAGGCCACACTTTTGCATAGTTTAGGCAAAACTTTTCTTAGGTGATTAGAGGCCTAAAGTATTGTAGTGGATGTCCCCTGGGACTTCCATATGGAATACATACAATAGCTACAAAAGGGAGATCGGAAAAACTTAGGGAGAACTTGAAGCTTAAAAATGTTCTCTATGTGCCTAGCTTAAAATGCAATTTACTTTTTGTATAACAATTGATAGGTGAAGTTTATTGTATTTTTTAATTCACAAAAAAAATTGTGTGTTATGCAGGGCAGCACTTCGACGATGTTGATTTGTGTGGGTGAACGAAGGGATGGACTCTATTATTTTCGGGTGGTACCACAAGCTATGACAAAAAAGAATGGGACAGACTCGTTTAATCTTTGGCGAAAACGTCTAGGGCATCCTTCATTAAGGGTTACCAAGTTAGTTTCCAATGTTATTTCCGCAAATGACAGTGAGTTGATGAATAAAACTTGTGATGTTTTTAAACGAGCTAAACAGACTAACGATAGTTTTCTTTGAGTGAAAATAAAGCTTGTGACGAGTTTGAACTCGTTCATTGTGATTTATGGGTCCATACAGAAATATATCTTCATCTGGTGCTTCATATTTTCTTAAAATGTAGATGACTATTCCTATGCAGTATGGATATTCTTGTTAATTTATACAAAGGAAGTATTATACATGATGTTAAATTTTCATGCCATGGTGGAAAGCCAATATCATAAACAAGTTAAAATTATTCAAAGTGATAATGGGATAGAATTTCCTTGTATGAAAAATTATTTTCTGGAACAGGGAATTGTTTTTCAATGTTCTTGTGTCAAAACCCCACACCAAAATTGTAGGGTGGAGAGGAAACACAAGCACATCTTGAATATAGAACGAGTACTACGTTTTTAGGGACATCTTGCAATTTATTTGTGGGGAGGTAGGTTACTTTGATTAATAGACCTTCTTTAATTTTAAATTGAAAAACTCTGCATGTAATTTGCATAGAGACCTCCTTCTTATGGGAACTTCAGGATCTTTAGTTCATTGTGTTATGATCATAATCAGGGAAGTAAAGGAGATAAATTTACAAGAGTCGCAAATGTATTTTTGTTGGGTATCCACCCATATGGAGAAAAGAGTTGGAAATTATATGATCTTCAAACTGATGAATACTTTATTTTATTCCTGTTTAAACAACAAGTTCTCAGTTCTTATGAAAATATCAAAAAAAGGTTATTGTTGATAATCGATCGGTTGATGATGATTTTGAAAGAGACATTGGAGTTGAGCATTATGAACACCAACCAATGATCTGTATGTCTGATTCACAAGTTAATAAGGTGCAAAATTCTCAAGAAATGGGGGAAGGGGACATGTCTAGTATCCAAAATGTAGAGGCATCAAAAAAAAATAATGAACCTCAATTGGGTCATGGGTATAGAATAAAATAACAATATGCTCACCTATGCAATTATGTTACTAATACCGTCAGGAAATTGATTCATTCCACTATTCACCTGCTACAACGCATACCTCATGTACGCCTTACCCAATAACTCATTATGTGAATTGTGACAAATTTTCTTTGCAATATCGAAATCTTACTGCAGCTATTACTCTAGATCATGAGACATCATCCTTCTCAGAAGCAGTGAGATGAAAGGTCGAGACAAGCAATGCAAATTCAAATTGAGTCTCTTGAAAAGAATGAGACATAAAAATTAAAAAAATTACCACCAGGAAAGAAAGCACTCAGGTGCAAGTGGATTTATAAAATAAAATATCATTATGATGGTTCTGTGAAGTGACACAAAGCACGAGTAATAATATTTGGCAACCATCAAAAAGAGGGAATTAACTATAATGAAATATTTGCTCCAGTTGCCAAGATAGTTACAGTGCGAACATTTTAGTTGTAGCCGCAGCAAAGCAGTACGAGTTACAATATATGGATATTCATAATGCTTTTCTTCACGGAGACCTTCAAGAAAAATTCTACATGAAAATGTCTCTAGGCTTCAAAGTACAACATTCTGATATGATTTGTAGACAACAAAAATCACTGTATGAATTGAAGCAGACCCCAAGATGTTGGTTCACAAAGTTATCAACTTCCTTGAATGAGTATTGTTTCATGCAATCCTACTTTGACTACTCATTTTAACTTTACAGAATAATGATATACAACTTAATGTTCTTATTTATGTGGATGACTTGATAATTTCCGAAAAATGATCTTAGTTCCATCAAAATATTCAAAAGTTATTTGAGTGTTTCATATGAAATATTTAGACACTTTGAAGTAAATTTTTGGGCATTGAAGTTGTGAGAAATTCAGAAGGCATTTTCCTATTTCAACGTAAGTATGCTCTGGATATTATTTCTAAAGTTGGATTACTAGAAGCAAAACCTGCAAATGTTCCTATGGAGTCAAACTACATGTTAGCACTATCGGAAGGAAGTACACTTATTTATCCAAAGAGGTATCAACGATTAGTAAATCATCTCATATATTTGTGCTTCACTTGACCAGAGTATTCCTATTGTGTACTATCCCAATTTATGCACTGCCAATAAGACGAACACTTGGAAGCAGTGCTACAAGTTCTTCGATTGTATCTTATTGAGTAATGCATGTGATTTATAGATATATGGATGTTGCCATTCAAATTGGCAGGTTGACCTTTAACACAACGATCTCTTACTAGGTGGTTTGTTCTTTTAGGCAATTTACCAATATCTTGGAAGACTAAGAAGCAGCAAACACTTTCCAGGTCATGGGGAGAAGCTGAATACAGATATATGGACACCACAAATTGTGAATTAAAGTGGCTAAAGTAAATTTTATTAAGTCTAGGGGTGACACATCCTGCCCTAATAAGACTATATTGTGATAGTCAGTTAGCGTTGTACATAGCAAGAATATAGTATTTCACGAAAGGACGAAACATATAGAAATAGATTGTCATGTTTTCTCCGAGACGAGATAACAAAGGGAAACATTCATCTAACATATGTTCCCTATAAATTTCATCTCACTGATATTTTTACAGAAACAATAGGAAAACAACAATTTGACTACCTTCTTTGCAAGTTGGCACTCAAAATTTTCATGCACTAACTTGAGGGGGTATTGAGCAAAGATCTCAAAATATAGTAACTTTAGATTGTGCATATAAATTTGTGAGAGATGTAATATTCTATGAGATATTATATGATATATTATATTTTCTTTTCTGGAATGAGAAGAAAGTCAAATTGTTGAAAACACTAGTCACTGTTTTTATAGAAAGCGAGCAGACCATAGTTGTCTATTTGTTTCCATCACTTTAAAGGTGGAAAAATTCTATCTAAATTGTCATTTTATGTTAGATGTGAAATTACGATAAACTTAGTAAGAACATTGGTAAAACATATAATCAAGGAGGATATCATTGATGTTGACAATGAATTTAATAAAACTTGTTGCATCTTTACATCAAATGCAATATGTACAGAAAAATAGCTAGATTCGAATGAAAATCAACATTTATCGTCATCAACATCGATCACCAAAGAATAACTTGAATGTTTAGTTATTTGTAAGAATTCTCAAGGATAATTATGTTAATAAAAGAGAAATTGTAAAGGAAAGTGTGTAGGAATAAATGAATAAATTGACATGAGTTTTTGAGTTAGATTCAAGTGTGAAGAAGATGAGCCCTCAAAGAATTCAGATTATCATGTTTGGGAGAGACCAACGTGTAGACGATAAAATTTGCGTCGAGAAAACAATAATCAAGAAACTGAATATTATAGCAACAATCGATTTATTATTTCAAGTGTGAGTATTCCAATTTCTATGATTCCTCTAAATTCGCCTATTCAAATATAAATTCAAGGTACTAAAGCTTGATCTTGAACTTGGGATTTATCTTGATCTCTATCTTGATCTTGATCTTGGACTTGATCTTGGACTTGGACTTGGACTTGATCTTGATCTTGGACTTGAACTTGGACTTGGACTTGATCTTGACTTAAACATTATGTCGATCTTGACTTTCTAATTGAATTCAAGGGCTTGGAGCTTTGTCTTGAATTCGGTGGTTTTTATCTTGATCGTTCTTGAACTTTATCTTGAACTTGAACTTGGACTTAGACTTAATCTTGATCTTGACTTTCTAGTTAAATTCAAGGCTTAAAGTTTAATCTTGAATCCGGTGGTCTTAATCTTGATCGTTCTTGAACTTGATCTTGAACTTGATTTTGGACTTTAAATTGGACTTGGAGGTGATCTTGATCTTGATCTTGACTTTCTAGTTGAATTCAAGGTCTTTGATCTTCATCTTGAATCTGGTGGTTTTGATGTTGATCGTTCTTGAACTTGATCTTGAATTTGATCTTGGACTTGAAATTGGACTTAGGAGTGATCTTGATCTTGTCTTGACTTTTAGCTTGATCTTAACTTTCTAGTTAAACTCAAGGGCTTGGAGCTTGATCTTTAATCCGGTGTCCTTGACCTTGATCGTTCTTGAACTTGATCTTGACTTCTTCAAATCTTGAAATTGAATATTTAAATTCTTGAATTCTTAAACTTATTGAGAAATTTATGGGTTTTGATCCACGAGTTTTCTCTAGCTTCTTATTTAGAATTCTTGGTCCTCTTTTAAGAATTATGAGACCCCTATTGATAGTTTTAGGATAGAGGAGTTGCGATTGGAATAGGACTCCCTTCGGCCAATAAGATTTAAGTGACATGACAAATAGGCTTTATGGAACTGGCTTTAATTAAATTTATATATTTATCTGAATATAATTAATTAAATCAATTATATTAATTCATAATATTTATTTGGATTAATATATTCATTAATTTAAAATAATTCGAAGAACTTTATAAATTTATATTTAATAAATTTTAAGTGACTACAAATGCCTACTTTTTAAGTCTTGTCGAGATATTTTATCTTTCAAAGACTAGGCTTGAAGAATTTGAAGACATAAACTTGTATACTTGGAAATTTAGAAGATTTCATCTTGAATCAATTTTATTCATAAGGTTCTGCCCCCATTGAGTCACCGCAATTTAGTGCAAGTCTGAGGTTTTATGAAAGATTACTTATAGCTTTAACTCACGTAACTGATCAAGTGGTAACATTTGGTTTTTTTACAGTCATGCAACTGAACTTAGAATATGGTTCTAAGTTACTACGTACCTCAATGAAGAGGATCAAGTCGCAAAGTACTTTTGGAGGGGTGAGTGATTTTTTTATATTTTGTTGTTGTGTCATACACAATTTATAGTCTTGTTGTCAAGGACTGACATGAAGTTTAGGTTCGTACTTTAAAAATATTTTAAGTTGAATATTTCACTCAAATTTAAAGAGTTTTATGATATACAGTTTAGGCTCGTGTCTTAAAGATCATTTTAACTTGAAGATCTAGGTGATATACAATTTAACCTCATGTTTGATGGAGCATTTTAACTTGAAGATTTAAGTCAAACTTTAAGATTTAAGCGACATACATCTTAAGCTCGTATTTCAAGGAACATTTCAACTTGAAGATTTAAGTGACATACAATTTAAGCTCGTGTTTCAAGGAGCATTGTAACTTGCAGTTTAAGCTCATGTATAAGGGAGTGTCTAGATATACATTGACTCTTCAAATTCATCTTGGGAATCATACTTGCCCCCACTTTGGAGTTCTTCTATATCTGCATCTTCATCGGGTCCATAGACAGGAGATTGTTGATCTTCTATTAAAGTCATAATTAATTCCATGTCATGTGCACGAGTTGCTAACTCTTCGAATGTATTAAGATTCATACCTTTGATGCACATTTCACTGCTAAAAATTTCGCTAAGGCGATCTTTGCAGTTGCGGCTTAGACTTCTCCAGTGATTGATTAAGTCAATAACTGACTCATTTTCATCTTGACGAACCTTTCTAAGTTCCATCATACTAACGACACTTCTCGTTCTATATAAAAGATTGAGGAACTCTTACTCTAATCACTCCCAACTATCTATAGAATTATGTTCAAGATCTGTGTACCAATCAAAGTCATTTTCTCTTAGTGATCGAATAAACTCTTTAACAAGATAATCATCATACCCCAGCCGCATTGTAAGTCTCAATAATGTGCGCTATATTTTTTTTGGGATTCCCTTTTCCATCAAATTATTGAATCTTAGGAGGTTGGTTAATAACCCTTAGAAATTTTCAAGTTATCAATCCTTTGTATATATGACTTTTTATATATTGGAGAAAATTTGAAAAGACTCATATTTGTCTTCGATGGCCTCTATAATAAAGTTCTTTAATTGATTGATTGGAATCAAACCATCAACAAAGATATGAATCTCGTTGGTTTAGTTTTCTTTATGCAGGACTCTCGTTCTTCTTGAATTTTAGAAAGCTTCAAAGGTGATTTACTTGATATTTTTTCAATCATGTTATTCATCTTATTTGTTAGCTTGGAAAGCTTAGCATCTTGTTTGTGTGCGCACTTTGTCAGACCTTTAATTGCTTTAGTTAGGCTTTCTAGTTGTTATTATATAGTGGAAGACATTTTGATATTATTTAATGCTTTAAAAGTTGAGACGAGAAGTAGAGATTGTCCCACTGGGCGTGCCAGAATTTGTAGAAAATAAAATTCACGTCGAGAAAATAATAATCAAGTGCAGAAGATTATTTATTATTTCAAGTGCGAGTGTTACATTCTCTATGATTCCTCTTAATTTGACTTTTCTAATATAAATTCAATGGCTTAAAGCTTGATCTTGAACTTGGGATTTATCTTGATCTCTATCTTAATTTTGATCTTGGACTTGGACTTGATCTTGATCACTATCTTGATCTTGATCTTGGACTTGAACTTGATCTTAATTTGAACTTTATCTTGATCTTGACTTTATTGAATCATGATTCTGTTGATCTTTGACTTTATCTTGATCTTGAATCTGTTGATCTTTATCTTGATCGTTCTTGGAATGATCTTGGACTTAGACTTAATCTTGATCTTCACTTTCTAGTTGAATTCAAGGGCTTAAAGTTTGATCTTGAATCAGGTGGTCTTAATATTGATTATTCTTGAACTTGGTCTTAGACTTGAACTTGGACTTGGGCGTGATCTTGATCTTGATCTTGACTTTCTAGTTGAATTCAAGGTCTTGGATCTTGATCTTGAATCCGGTGATTTTTATCTTGATCGTTCATAAATTTGATCTTGAATTTTATCTTGGACTTGAACTTTGACTTGGACGTGATCTTAATATTGACTTGAACTTTATCTTGTCTTGACTTTCTAGTTGAATTCAAGGCTTGGATCTTGATCTTGAATCTGGTGTTCTTGATCTTGATCGATCTTGAACTTGATCTTGACTTCTTCAAATCTTGAACTTGAACACTTGAATTCTTCAATCCTTGAATTCTTAAACTTATATAGAAATTTATGGCTTTTGATCCACGAGCTTTCTCTAGCTTCTTGCTTAGAATGCATGGTCCTCTTTTCTGAATTATGAGACCCCTATTTATAGTTTTAGAATAGAGGAGTTGCGATTGGAATAGGACTTCCTTCGGCCAATAAGATTTAAGTAACATGTCATATGGGCTTTATAGAGCAGAGCGGGCTTTAATTATATTCATATTTATCTGAATTTAAATAATTAAATAAATTTTATTAATCCATAACATTTATTTGGACTAATATATTCATTAATTTAATATAATCGGAATAACTTTATGAATTTATATTCAATAAAATTTAAGTGGCTACAAATTCCCACTTCTTCAAGTCTTGTCGGGATATTTTATCTTTCAAAAACTAGGGTTGAAGAATTTGAAGACTTAAACTTGCATACTTGGAGATTTTGAAGACTTCATCTTGAAACAATTTTGTTTATAAGGGTCTGCCTCCTTTAAGTCACCACCATTTGGTGCAAGTTTGAAGTTTATGAAGGATTACTCATAGCTTTAATTCACGTAACAGATCAAGTGGGATTTGTTTTTTTGACACTCATGCAACTGAACATAGAATATGGTTCTAAGTGCCTACATACCTTAATGAAGAGGATCAAGTCGCAAAGTAGTTCTGGAGGAGTGAGTGATTTTTTTATTTTTTTGTTATTGTGTCGAACACAATTTATAGTCTTGTTGTCCAGGAGTGACATGTAGCTTAGGCTCATACCTTAAATGCATTTTAACTTGAATATTAAACTCAAATTTAAATATATTTATGATATAACTTATGGAGCATTTTAACCTGAAGATTTAGGTGAAATACAATTTAACCTCATGTTTCAAGGAGCATTTTAACTTGAGATTTAAGTCAAACTTTCAGATTTAAGATACATACGATTTAAGCTTGTACTTCAAGGAGCATTTCTACTTGATGATTTAAGTGACATACATTTTAGGCTCATGTTTCGAGGAGCATTTTAACTTGCAATTTAAGCTCATCCATTGGAGAATCTGGATATACATTGACTCTTCAAAGTCATCTTGGGATGCAACCTTGCCCCCACTTTGGAGTTCTTCTATATCTTCATCTTAATCAGGTCCATAGACATGAGATTGTTGATCTTCTATTAAAGTAATGCTTAATTCCATGTCATGTGCACGAGTTGCTAACTCTTCGAATGTATTGGAGTTAATCCTTGCAAAATGTAGTGAAGACCTCAATTCATACCTTGGATGCACATTTCAATGCTAGAAATTTCACTAAAGCGATCTTTGGAATTGAGGCTTAGACTTCTCCAGTGATTGATAAGTTCAACAACTGACTCATTGTCACCTTGACGAGCCTTTGTAAGTTCCATCATACTAACGACACTTCTCGTGCTATAGAAACGATTATGGAACTCTTGTTCTAATATCTTCCAACTATCTATAGAATTAGGCTCAATATATGTGTATTAATCAAAGGCATTTTCTCTGAGTGATCGAATGAACTCCTTAACAAGATAATCACCATACGCCCCAGCAGCATTGCAAGTATTAATAAAGTGCGCAATATGTTTTTTGAGATTTCCTTTGCAATCAAATTGTTGAAGCTTAGGAGGTTGATAACCCTTAGACATTTTCATGTTATCAATCCTTTCTGTATATGTCTTTGTATATATTGGAAAAAATTTGAAAAAACTCAGATTTTTCTTCGATGGCCTCTATGAGAAAGTTCTTTAATTGATAAATTGGAATCAAAACTTCGGCAGAGATATGAATCTCTTTGATCTTTGTTTTCTTTATGCAAGACTCTCCTTCATATTGAATTTTAGAAATCTTTAGTGGTAATTGGCTTGATCTTTTTTCAATCATGTTATTCATCTTATTTGTTAGCTTGGAATGTTTAGCATCTTATTCATGTGCGCATTTTGACAGACCTTTTATTGCTTTAGTTAATCTTGCTAGTTGTTCTTATATAGTGGAAGACATTTTGATACTCTTTAATGCTTGAAAAGTTGAGACGGGAGATAGATATTGTCCCACTGGGCATGCCAAAATTTGTAGACAATAAAATTTGCATCGAGAAAATAATAATCAAGAACCGAAGATTATAGAAATAATTGATTTATCATTTCAAGTGCGAGTGTTACAATTTCTATTATTCCTTTGAATTCTAATTTTCAAATATAAATTCATGGGCTTAAAGCTACATCTTGAACTTGGTATTTATCTTGATCTTGATCTTGGACTTGAACTTAGACTTGTACCTTATCTTGATCTCTATCTTGATCTTGATCTTGACCTTGGACTTGGGCTTGGACTTGGACTTGATCTTGATAACTATCTTGATCTTCATCATGGACTTGAACTTGGACTTGGACTTGATATTGACTTGATCTTGATCTTGATCTAGACTTTCTTGAATCTTGATTCTGGTGGTCTTTAACTTTATCTTGATCTTGAATCCATTGATCTTCATATTGATCATTCTTGAACTTCATCTTGGTCTTAAATTAATCTTTATTTTGACTTTCTAACTGAATTCAAGGTCATGGAGTTTGATCTTTAATGTAGTGGTCTTAATCTTCATTGTTCTTGAACTTGATCTTGGACTTGAACTTGGAATTGGACTTGGACGTGATCTTGATCTTGATCTTGACTTGAAATTTATCTTGATCTTGACTTTCTAGTTGAATTTAGGGGCTTGGAGCTTGATATTAAAACCGATGGTTTTGATCTTGATCGTTCTCGAACTTGTTCTTGAATTTGATCTTGGACTTGAACTTGCACTTGGACGTGATCTTGATCTTGGCTTGAACTTTAGTTGAAATCAAGGCTTGGAGATTGATATTTAATTTGGTGGTCTTGATCTTGATCGTTCTTGAACTTTATCTTGACTTCTTCAAATCTTGAACTTGAACACTTGAATTCTTGAATCCTTGAATTCTTGAACTTGTAGAGAAATTTATGGCTTTTAATCCACAAGCTTTCTATAGCTTTTAGTTTCAAAGTCTTGGTCCTCTTTTCTAAATTATGAGACCCCTATTTATTGTTTTAGAATAGAGGAGTTTCGATTGGAATAGGACTCCCTTCGGCCAATCATATTTAAGTGACATCTCATATAAGCTTTATGGAGCAGGCTTTAATTTAATTCATATTTATCTGAATTTAAATAATTAAATCAATTATATTCTTTAATAATATTTATTTGGACAAATATATTCATTAATTTAATATAATCCGAAAAACTTTATGAATTTATATGTAATAAATTTTATGTGACTACAAATTCCCCCTTCATCAAGTCTTGTCGAGATATTTTATCTTTCAAAGACTAGGCTTGAAGAATTTGATGACTTAATCCTGCATACTTGGAGATTTTGAAGACTTCATCTTGAAACAATTTTATTCATAAGGGTCTGCTCCCATTGAGTCACCACCATTTGGTGCAAGTCCGAAGTTTTATGAAAGATTACTCATAGCTTTAACTCACGTAACAGAACAAGTGGGAACATTTGGTTTTTTGAAACTCATGCAACTGCACATAGAATATGGTTCTAAGTGCCTACGTACCTCAATGAAGAGGATCAAGTCGCAAAGTAGTTCTAGAGGAGTGAGTGATTTTTTTGTTTTTTTTTGTTGTGCCGTACACAATTTATAGTCTTGTTGTTCAGGAGTGACATGCAGTTTAGGCTCATCGTACCTTAAAAAGCATTTTAACTTGAAGATTCAACTCAAATTTAAAGAGATTCATGCTATACAATTTAGGCTCGTATCTTAAGGAGTATTTTAACTTGAAGATTTAGGTGACATACAATTTAACATCGAGTTTCAAGGAGAATTTAAACTTGAGATTTAAGTCAAACTTTAAGATTTAAGGGACATACAGTTTAAGCTCGTCTTTGATGGAGCATTTCAACTTGAAGATTTAAGTGACATACAGTTTAAGCTCGTAATTCAAGGAGCATTGTAACTTGCATTTAAGCTCATGCATTAAGGAGCGCCTAGATATACATTGTCTCTTCAAAGTTATCTTTGGATGTAGACTTGTCCCCACTTTAGATTTCTTCTATATCTTCATCTTTATCAAGTCCATAATTGTTGATCTTCTCCTAAAGTCATGTTTAATTCCATGTCATGTGCACGAGTTGCTAACTCTTCGAATGTATTGGGGTTTAATCCTTGCAAAGTGTAGTGAGACCCCAATTCATACCTTGGATGAACATTTCAATGCTAGAAATTTCACTAAGGCGATCTTTTCAATTGAGGATTAGACTTCTCCTATGATTGATAAATTCAACAACAGACTCATTTTCACCTTGACGAGCCTTTGTAAGTTCCATCATACTAACGACACTTCTCGTGCTATAGAAATAATTAAGGAACTATTGCTGTAAGCGCTCCCAATTATCTATAGAATTAGGTTCAAGATTATGTACCAATAAAAGGCATTTTCTTTGAGTGATCGAACGAACTCTTTAACAAGATAATCATCATACGCCCCAGTAGCATTGCAAGTATTAATAAAGTGCGCTATGTGTTGTTTGAGATTTCCTTTACCATCAAATTGTTGAATCTTAGGAGGTTGATAACCCTTAGACATTTTCAAGTTATCAATCCTTTGTGTATAAGGCTTTGTATATATTGGAGAAAATTTTAAAAGACTTAGATTTGTCTTTGATGTCCTCTACGATAAAGTTCTTTAATTGATCAATTAGAATCAAACCTTCAGCAGAGATATGAATCTCTTTGATCTTTTTTTTCTTCACGCAAGACTCTCCTTCGTCTTGAATTTTAGAAAACTTCAGAAGTGATTGACTTCATCTTTTTTCAATCATGTTATCCATCTTATTTGTTATCTTGGAAAGTTTAGCATCATTTTCATGTGCGCACTTTGTCAGACCTTTAATTGCTTTAGTTAATCTTGTTAGTTGTTCTTCTATAGTGGGAGACATTTTGATATTCTTCAATGCTTTAAAATTTGATACAATAGGTAGTGATTGTCCACTTGGTGTGCTAGAATTTGTACACAATAAAATTCGCATCGAGAAAACAATAATCAAGAACGGAAGATTATAGCAACAATTGATTTATTATTTCAAGTTCAAGTGTTACTATCTCTATGATTCCTCTGAATTTGCCTTTTCAAATATGAATTCAAGGGCTTAAAGCTTCATCTTAAACTTGATCTCTATCTTTATCTTGATCTTGGACTTGGACTTGATCTTAATCTCTATCTTGATCTTGAACTTGGACTTGATATTGATCACTATCTTGATTTTGAACTTGAACTTGGACTTGATCTTGACTTGAACTTTATCTTGATCTTGACTTTCTTGAATCTTGATTCCGGTGGTCTTTAACTTTATCTTGATCTTGAATTCGTTGATATTTATCTTGATCATTCTTGAACTTGATCTTCGACTTAGACTTAATCTTGATCTTGACTTTCTAGTTGGATTCAAGGGCTTGGGTTTGATCTTGAATCCGGTGGTCTTAATCTTTATTGCTCTTGAACTTAATCTTGAACTTGATCTTTGACTGAACTCGGAATTGGACGTGATCTTGATCTTGATCTTGACTTCCTATTTGAATTTAAGGGCTTGGAGCTTGATCTTGAATCCGGTGGTTTTGATCTTGATCGTTCTTGAACGTGATCTTGAATTTGATCTTGGACTTGAACTTGAACTTGGACGTGATCTTGATCTTGACTTGAACTTTAGTTGAATTCAAGGCTTGGAGCTTGATCTTGAATTTGGTGGTCTTGATCTTGATCGTTCTTGAACTTGACCTTGACTTCTTCAAATCTTGAACTTGAATTCTTGAATCCTTGAATTCTTGAACTTGTAGAGAAATTTATGTCTTTTGTTCCACGAGCTTTCTCTAGCTTCTTGTTTAGAATTTTTTTCCCTCTTTTTTGAATTATGAGACCCCTATTTATAGTTTTAGAATAGAGGAGTTGCGATTGGAATAGGACTCCCTTCGTCCAATCAAATTTAAATGACATGTCATGTGTGCTTTATGGAGCGGGCTTTAATTAAATTCATATTTATCTGAATTTAAATAATAAAATCAATTATATCAATCCATAATATTTATTTGAAGTAATATATTTATTAATTTAATATGATCCGAGCAACTTTGTAAATATATTTTTAATAGATTTTAAGTGACTACACAACACTCACATAAGCCATAAATCTATTTAGTGGTGACTAAGACTGCATAGTCATTCGCTAGTAAAATCATCAACTCAAAGTATGATAGTTAATTTTAGGTTGAAACCTAATTTTCTATAATAAAGAATCTATAATATCAATGATAAAAACATCCAATATTATTATGAAGATCATCATAATTACTTTCCGACTCAAATCTCCCACTACATAATGCATTATTGTAAATTTTATGCATTTATATATAGTGTCTTCAAACTTCAGCTTGATCAATATCATTTGTGATTTTTTAAAACAATGAAGAAAAAACACAAATCATAATTTAATGTTAGAAATCAATTAAAATCACTAGTGACAACATTCTGGGCTTTTATTGCCGCTAAAAGTCTAGTTTTTGAAGTCAATCCTAGCTATTCCAGCTTAGGTGGAGGTATTAGTCATATGTGGCATTCCACATCACTAAAAATTGGTTGTGAACGTTTGAGGATATTTGCGGTCTCTTAGAAGAATGATTGAAGCATTTTTTTTATATCAAATGTAACAAAGGGTATAAGTAATTTATTTAACACGGTTCAACGGCTATTTTGACTTTTTTCCCATTTATATATGATACCAAGAGTTTTCATGAAAATAAAACAAACAGAGTGATGATTTGGAATTTACATATTGATACTAACAGTTTTCATGGCAATATAACAAACGGAATGACAATAAGAGAGCGCAACAAGAATGTTCTTATTTCTAAATTTATGTTAAGACAAAATCTCACTTTCTTTTCACTCCTTAAGCAGGAGGATTACCTTCTTCTAGTTGTTTAGGCAATTTCCGAAAACTATTCTTAAGTAGGATTTAATTAATATATGCTATTTTCTAAATATTCCATATTAAAAAGTTACCAAAAGTTGTTTTTCCATAACATATTCTAAATATGATTGCAAAAAATAACATACATTGAGTCCGCCCAATCTTACATACTGTTTTTCAAGCAAAAATTTTGGATTCGGATCATTTTCTTTTCACTATCTAATTATGCGGTAGGAGGATTATTATACTTAGTTCTACTAGCTCAGATAATTTCTAAAAATATTTCTTTGTTTCCCAAACCCGTTATAACTTCTAAGTAGGATTAATAAATATACGTTATTTTCTAATTTTTTCCATGTTAAAAAGTTACCAAAATTTATTTTTCCATAGCCTATTTTCTACATGAATTGCAATGTAGCATATATATATATATATATATATATATATATATATATATATATATATATATGGCCCAAGTCATACACAACCTCCTAAATTTGTCCACATATTTCATTTAGACACCTCAATTCAACTGTATACCTTTTGAACACTTATATTGTAAGATATGTACATATTAAACATTTCATGCTGACATGGCAGCATGTGTGTAGTACACACATGAAAAGAGCGTGAAAGGGCATCATTTAACCAAAAAAATAATTTTCTTTTTAAAAAAAAATAAAATAAAATTAGCATATCTTCATCTTCTTCTTTGACTCAACAACCTTCTCACCACCGCAATCACCAGTGTCCCACCATTAAGGTTAATCATTCTTCATCTCTATGTCACCTTGTTTTTTAATTAAATATGCGCCACCATATCCATAATGCTCTTTTCCTTTATTTTTTCGATCATCTTCTTCCCTTTTTTTCAGACCATCATCTTCTTTCTCCTTTTTTATCAGCCATCGAACACCACCTCATTTTTCTCAAAATTTATCATCGTCAATATCTTTTTTTCTTTTTAACTTTTAAAACAATCAATCACAAACTTTAATTTGTTCATTAGAAAACACTGCCACCAATCATCTTTTTCTTTATGCCAAATCAACTCAAACATGAATTGAATCTAAGCTTAAAAATAAAATATTAATTAGATAAAAAGAAGTAGAAAAACTTAGGTGATTCATGTGTTTTTAAATTAAAAAAAAAGAGAAAGAAGATGAAGTGGGAGGGGAGCAAGTTTGAGCGGAGGCAGAAACATACATACTTTAGAATTTTATTTTTTTAGTTATAATTATTTTCGAGCACAAAAGACATATTGCTTTTTTTAAGACACGTGGCTTATTTTTGTTAATTAGTTTGTCATGTCATGGTTAGTGAATCACACACACTTGACATTTTTTGTTGATTATCAAAATGTGTCTAATAGGAAAAGTTTTATATAAGTAAAAGTGTTCAATAGGTAAAAGGTTAAATTGAGGTGTCTAAATGAATAATGAGGACAACTTTAAGGGGCCACAGATGACTTTGGCATATGTATATATATATATATACATATATATATATGTATATATATATATATATATGTGTGTGTGTATATATATATATATATATATATATATGTTATCACTCTACTTCCATTACATAATTTTTACTTCCCAAAGATTTTCAATCAACACAACAATGGTTGCATGTATTTCATCATTAGGTCATGAACAATAATCTTCCAAAATAAAATTTGATAAACTTTTCAACCTGTCACACTATAAGAGATATTTCAACTTCTCTTCTCATGAAATTAATCATGATAATCCGGAAAATCATAGTAATAAAAAACTCAAATTTATTTATGATGTTGAATTTAGTAGTAACAAATTACCATGCCTAAAAATGGTGGTTGGATCTTTACACTTACATAAGGACAATCCAAACAAGCCTTTAGGTGAAGATGCAGAGTTCATACATGAATTATACCAAACTATTGGTGTGCTGATGGTGTTGGTAGCTGGGCACTAAAGGGGATTAACGCTGGAAAATACGCGAGAGAGCTTATGAAAGCATACAAAAAAACAAATTCAAAAGGATCGTCTATCGCTTGTATTATAACTCTTAACTCGGTGAAAAATACTATTGTTGTTGCTAATGTAAGTGATAGTGGATTTTTACTAATTAGAAAAGGAAAAATTATACACAAGTCGCCAATACAACAACGAGAATTTGGATGTCCATATCAATTGGGAAATTGCAATTCAGATAATCATAATGTTGCTCAGGAGATGGAATTAAACGTTGAGAAAGATGATATTTTGATATTTGGGACGGATGGAATGCTCGATAATATATTTGAAAGTGAGATAGAGGAAACTGTTAGAAGGGCGATCGATGAGAAGTTAAAGGCAGAGGAGTTGGTTAGACAAAACATTGCTTTGTAGAACTCATTTGATAGATTTGCATGTTAGGATCGTAAATGAGCAGGTTTAAACACGGAAGCTAGCAAAGCAAACCTCAAAAGACCACGACTAAGAGGACAACAAGAAATATACCAAAAGACACAAAGATTTAACGTGGTTTGGTCAATCAACCTACGTCCACAAAGGAGATGAGCAATCCACTATAAATATGAGAATACAAAATACAGGGAGAAACAACCTCAACCAATTCCCTCACATGGGAGGTTCACACAAGTGATAACGTGTCAAGCTTGTGACCCATAAATTCTCCCCCTAACCAAAACTCTCAAAGCCCTTTAAGACTACATTGTGAATGTTGATTAAGTTAGAAGGAACATTACTTTATTTATAGAGTCCTAAACCTTTTCCTACAAGAAAAGGATTAGTCAATTCAAAACCTTTTCCTAAAAGGAACACCTATTTATGTTAAGAAATTTAGGACAAATAAAACCTAACAAATCTCCCTCTTGGCCTGAATTTCTAACAAAATAAATTTGTCCACCTTCTTTACTTAATCTTCAACAACTTATTTCTCCTCTCCATAATCTCCTTTACAAAATTTATGTCTCAACACAGGGAACCTCTCTGAAACAATTTCTCTAATAAAATATTCATTACTGTCAAAAAGGTTGCGGCTAGAACTACACCCATCAAGATGAACACCTCTTTGTAACTTGGTTCAATAATCAATTATCGAACCACTGAACCTGAATCCGTCATTGAATCTTGCTCTGATACCACTTGTTGGGACCGTAAATAAGAAGGTGTAAATGCGGAAGCTAGCAAAGCAAACCTCAAAAAACCACGAGTAAGAAGACAATGAGAAATATACCAAAAGACACAAAGATTTAACGTGGTTCGGTCAATCGACCTACATCCACAAAGGAGATGAGCAATTCACTATAAATATAAGAGTACAAAATACAGAGAGAAACAACCTCAACGAGATCACTCAGAATACATGGGAGGTTCACACAAGTAATAACGAGTCAAGCTTGTGACCCACAAATTCTCCCCCTAACCAAAACTCTCAAAGCCCTTTAAGACTACATTGTAAATGCTGATTAAGATAGAAGGAACATTGCTCTATTTATAGAGACCTAACCCGTCAAGATGAACACCTCTTTCTAACTTGGTTCAATAATCAATTATCGAACCATTGAACCTGACTCCGTCATTGAATCTGGATCTGATACCACTTGTTAAGATCGTAAATAAGAAGGTGTAAACGCGGAAGCTAGCAAAGCAAACCTCAAAAGACAACGAGTAAGAAGACAACGAGAAATATACCAAAAAACACAAAGATTTAACGTGGTTCGGTCAATCGACCTACGTCCACAAAGGAGATGAGCAATCCACTATAAATATGAGAGTACAAAATAAAGAGAGAAACAACCTCAACCAATTCACTCGGAATACATGGGAGGTTCACACAAGTGATAATGTGTCAAGCTTGTGACCCACAAATTCTCCCCTAACTAATACTCTCAAAGCTCTTTAAGAATACATTGTGAATGTTGATTAAGTTAGAAGGAACATTGCTCTATTTGTAGAGTCCTAAACCTTTTCCTACAAGAAAATGATTAGTAAATTCAAAACCTTTTCTTAATAGAAAAAACCTATTTATGTTAAGAAATTTAGGACAAATAAAGCCTAACATTGCAGATACACCATATGCTAGAGCATCGAAGGGAAGACATAAAGGAGGAAAAACTGATTATATTATTGTTATTGTTGCTTATATACAATAAAATAAAATAATTAAATTTAGGTGTAGTAATAAAAATATGTGATTTTGTTACGTTGCATATGTAGCACAAAATATAATATGCAAACTTTATTATATAATGTAAATGTTATATTACATAATATTTTGAGAATTCAAACATTTTTTATAATTTTGATGTTCGAATCAATTTAGGCACATCTCAATCCAACTTAGTACGTACATTGATGCAGAAGAATACTCACCGAAACCATTTCGGAAAAAAACTACACGATAAATGAACTTGAGTATCCGCCACTTAATTACATGTTACTCCAATCAAATATTTTGTTGCATTGATATTGAAAGTGTAGTAAAAAAATATCAACCTGTAAAGCACATACGTCACTATTTAAGTATTGATCATTTATTCTATGCTACATAGTCCAAAATCAATACATTATTAAGTAATTAACTGTAACGACCAGTTTAGTCATTTTGAGCAGCAGATTTTATTTCTGGAAAAACAGGCTGAGACGACGGAACGTCATGGGCACGACGGAACGTCGAGGGTGTCTCGTCCCAAAACACTTAGAAATTCTGAAATTTGGGTGCTGAAATTGACTCTCTGAACTTTGTAACGAAATGGCAGGACGGACCGTCACAGGTGTGACGGACCGTCACAGGTGTGACGGACCGTCACAGGTGTGACGGACCGTCACAGGTGTGACGGACCGTCACAGGCCCTTGGTGGAAATTTGGGTCTCTGAACTTTGCGACGACCTACAGGACGGACCGTCGCAGGCACGACGGCCCGTCACAGGTTGCACAATCCCAGTCTGGGTCGGATTTCTTGATACGTTTTAAGGGACGTTTTTTACTATTCTTGCCTTAATTATAAAGTTAGTGGGTTAATGTTAATAAGTCTAATTACTTGGGGGTTAAAAGAGGTAACCTTAAGTTAATTAGTGGGGCATTATTGCCATCTTTTATTCTTAATTATATACTAATTAGGGTAAAAGAAAGAGGGTTGGAATAAGAAAAATAAGAAAGGACAAAGAGAGACTGAAAAAGAAAGTTGAACGAGAAAGAGGAGAAACGAAGAGGACACAAAGCTTTGGGAATTTGCTTGCTTGATTTCTAATCTTCGGTGGAGGTAGGTTATGGTTTTCATGCTTTCATAGTAAACTCTTAATAGAGAATGATATGTATTGGTAGTATTGTAAACCCTGCTATGTGCTTAATTGTATGCATGCATGAACGTGATTATATAATTGTGATTATATTAAGCATGATGAAGTTATTGAATCCCAAATTTGATAAAAACCTAATCTCTTTTTAATGATGATGCCTTGGTAAGGGAGAAGGCTTGATGAACTAAAGTAATGAGATTGATGATGCCTTGGTGAGAAAGAAGGCTTGATGAATTGATGGAAGAAGATTAGGGGATCGGGTGTCACGAACCGACATGTAGTATTAGGGGATCGGATGGCACGAATCGACACGTAGTATTAGGGGATCGGGTGTCACGAACCGACACGTAGAATTAGGGGATCGGGTGTCACGAACCGACACGTAGAATTAGGGGATCGGGTGTCACGAACCGACACGTAGAATTAGGGGATCGGGTGTCACCAACCGACACGTAGAATTAAGGGATCGGGTGTCACGAACCGACACGTAGAATTAGGGGATCGGGTGTCACGAACCGACACGTAGAATTAGGGGATCGGGTGTCACGAACCGACACATAGATTTAGGGGATCGGAGTGTCACGTACCGACACAAGAGGATTAATGAATATGAGGGATCGGAGTGTCACATACCGACACAAGAGGATTAATGAATATGAGGGAGTGGAGTGTCACGTACCGACACAAGAGAAATAAAGATAATGAATCTCGAAAGATGTTAATATACTCAATCTAATGAACATAATTCCCAAATGAGTATGGTATTGAGGCTTGAGTCCTCATGCGTGAACTTGACGGTAATTGTTAATGATATAGTACGTGTTGTTGCTACATGTTGAGTATCATGGCTGATTTTATGATATTACTTGGTATATATTGATTTCTATTTTGAGTTAGCCGATGATATCTACTCAGTACCCGTGTTTTGTACTGACCCCTACTTTTATGTTCTCTTCTTGTTTATTTGTGGAGTGCAGCAAACGTGCCATCGTCTTCAACTCAACAATAATTCAAGCCAGTCTTACTACATCAGAAATTCAGGGTGAGCTAATGCTTCTCGCTTGGACTGGATATTCTTCTTCAAGCCTCGATGCCTTGAACTTCCGGCATGTACTAGCTTCTTATGTATTTTTAGCTTTTAGAATACTCTTAGTTTAGTACTTTGATCATAGATGTTCTTGTGGTGATGACTTCCAGATTTTGGGGAATAATAGATGTTGAATTTTAGAAGTTAATGAATTGGTCTTTATTTAATGAGTTTAAGTCTTCCGCATTACTTTCTGTTGATATTATATTTAAATGTTAAGGTTAGATTGGTTGGTTAGCTCACATAGGAGGGTAAGTGTGGGTGCCAGTCGCGGCCCGGGTTTGGGTCGTGACAAACTTAGTATCAGAGCATTAGGTTCGTTGGTCTCATCACACAAGAACGAGTCTAGTAGAGTCTTAAGGAACGAGATGGGGGACGCATTGACTTTTCTTTGAGAGGCTATAAGACTTTAGGAAAATTCCATTCTTTCTTTCTTTCTTTCGTGCTACTACTTGAATCCAATTGGTATCTAGGTGATACAAATTGGTATCTGACCATCTTCACTCTCTTTCGCAGATGGTTAGAACTAGAGCAATGACTACGCCAACACCAACACCAGCACCGGCGGGACAGGGTGCGTCTGAGCAAGCCACTGGGGCTGTTGCTCGAGGAAGAGCAGTGGTAAGAGGCCGTAGTAGAGGTCGTGGGAGGACGTTCTATAGGGGAAAAGGACGAGCACCTAGCCCATCTGATACTAGGGCAGTGACTCCTCCACCGACTGAGGAAGTAATAAGAGAAGGGGAGGATGGGGAAACTGAACAAGTGCAGAATGAGGGATTGCCACCCCAACCTACCCCAGAGATGATCAATCAGGTTCTCGCCTATCTCAGTGGGTTGTCTGATCAAGGTCTGGCACCTCCAGTGTTTTCTGCGCCAACACCTCCGGTTTCAGAAGTGCAACATGCAGCCACTATGGCTCCTAGTATGGATGCCTCATTGGACATAGGCACATTTCCACGTCTGACTACTGGGCCTATAATGACAAATGATCAGCATGAACTTTTCAGTAAGTTCTTGAAATTGAAACCTCCGGTCTTCAAGGGAACGCCAAAATGTGGTGGAGTTTGTGACTTATCAATTTCAAGGGAACGCCAAAATGTGGTGGCGGTCACATATTGAGTGTCAACCAACAGAGGCACCACCTACGACTTGGGCCTCATTCTCTAGCTTGTTTATGGAGAAGTATATCCCCCGAACTTTGAGGGATAGGAAAAGGGATGAGTTCTTGAGCCTAGAGCAAGGTAGGATGTCGGTCGATGCATATGAGGCTAAGTTTCGTGCATTATCCCGGTATGCCACCCAACTATGTTTCAGTCCACAAGAGCGGATTCGCCGTTTTGTGAAGGGGTTGAGGTCAGAGTTGCGAATTTCAGCCTTACAGGTAGCGGCTACGGCAAAATCCTTCCAAGAGGTGGTAGACTTCGTGATAGAGGTGGAAGGAGTGAAGCCAGATGACTTCACCTCGACATCGACATCAAAAAGGTTTCGAAAGGGAGGTGAGTTTAATGGTTCTTACTCTAGAGGACAAGGTTCCGGAGGTTACGCAGTTCGACCCATTCAGTCTTCACTATAGACTGTAGTTGGGGGTCCACCTCAGATCGGTCAACACTTCTCTGAGAGACCTATGCTTGAATCCAGAGAGTGTTATGGGTGTGGGGAGACTGGGCATATTAGGAGAAATTGTCCAAAACAGAGTTATAGACCCCCAATGGCTAGAGGTAGAGGTGGTCATGGTAGAGGCCGTCATTCTGGAGGACGTGGTGGTCGAGGTAATGGTGGTCACCAAAACGGCCGAGGTGATGGGCAAACTGGAGCCACTACATCACAACATGGTAGGGGCAACGGACAGATGAACGATAGGGCCCATTGTTACGCTTTCCCTGGGCGGTCTGAAGCGGAGGCATCTGATGCTGTCATCACAGGTAATCTTCTGGTTTGTGATTGCATGGCCTCTGTATTGTTTGATCCTGGATCCACATTTTCTTATGTATCTTCCTCATTTGCTAATAGTCTAAATTTACATTGTGAATTACTTGATATGCCTATTCGTGTTTCTACTCCGGTGGGTGAGTCTCTGGTAGTTGAAAAGGTATATAGGTCTTGTTTGGTGAAATTTGTGGGGAGCAACACTTATGTAGATTTGGTTATCTTGGAAATGGATGATTTTGATGTAATTCTGGGTATGACTTGGCTTTCTCCAAATTTTGCAATCTTGGATTGTAATGCTAAAACCGTGACGTTAGCCAAGCCTGGGAGAGATCTGTTAGTGTGGGAGGGTGACTACACTTCCGATCCGGTGCGTATCATCTCCTTTCTTCGTGCTAAGAAAATGGTTAGTAAAGGGTGTTTAGCTTTCTTGGCACATCTCAAGGATGACACTACCCAAGTACCCTCGATTGAGTCGGTTTCGGTGGTCCGTGAGTTTCTGGATGTGTTCCCTGCAGATCTTCCTGGTATGCCACCAGATAGGGATATTGATTTTTGTATTGACCTTGAACCGGGTACTCGCCCCATTTCGATACCCCCTTATAGAATGGCTCCCGCGAAGTTAAGAGAGTTAAAAGCCCAACTTCAAGAGTTGTTAAACAAAGACTTTATTAGAACAAGTGCATCTCCTTGGGGTGCTCCGGTTTTGTTTGTAAAGAAGAAGGATGGGAGTTTTCGAATGTGTATAGACTACAGACAACTAAACAAGGTAACCATAAAGAACAAGTATCCTCTTCCCCGCATTGATGACTTGTTCGATCAGTTACAAGGTGCTTGTGTCTTCTCTAAGATTGACTTGAGATCCGATTATCATCAATTGAAAATACGGGCAATGGATGTGCCAAAGACTGCTTTTCGAATGAGGTATGGGCATTACGAATTTGTAGTGATGTCTTTTGGTCTTACGAATGCCCCTGCTGCGTTCATGAGCTTGATGAACGGGATTTTTAAGCCATATTTGGACCTCTTCGTGATCGTATTTATTGATGATATATTGGTATACTCAAAGAGCAAGAAGGAACATGAAGAGAATTTGAGAATGGTATTGGAAATGTTGAGGGAGAAAAAGCTTTATGCCAAGTTCTCTAAGTGTGAGTTTTGGCTAGATGCAGTGTCCTTCTTGGGGCACGTGGTTTCTAAGGATGGAGTGATAGTGGATCCTTCTAAGATTGAGACAGTGAAGAATTGGGTAAGACCCACTAACGTGTCAGAAATAAGGAGCTTTGTTGGGTTAGCTAGCTACTACCGCCGATTTGTCAAGGGATTCTCTTCTATTGCTTCCCAATTGAAGAACTTGACTAAGCAGAATATTCCATTTGTATGGTCGGACGAATGTGAGGAAAGCTTTCAGAAGCTCAAGACTTTGTTGACTACCACACCTATCCTTACCTTGCCAGTAGAGGGTAAGAACTTCATTGTTTATTGTGATGCATCCTATTCTGGTTTGGGTGCAGTACTAATGCAAGAGAAGAGTGTGATTGCTTATGCTTCAAGGCAACTAAAGGTGCATGAACGTAACTATCCGACCCACGATTTGGAATTGGCTGCGGTGGTGTTTGCATTAAAGCAATGGAGACACTATTTATATGGGGTTAAGTGTGAGATCTATACGGATCATCGTAGCCTACAGTATGTCTTTACTCAGAAAGATTTGAACTTGAGACAGAGGAGATGGATGGAACTACTGAAGGACTACGACATCACTATTTTGTATCATCCGGGGAAGGCGAATGTTGTAGCGGATGCTTTAAGTAGAAAGGTGGGAAGCATGGGAAGTCTAGCTCACTTGCAAGCTTCTAGACGCCCTTTGGCTAGAGAGGTTCAGACTCTAGCTAATGACTTGATGAGATTAGAAGTAAATGAAAAGGGAGGATTGTTGGCTAGTGTGGAGTCAAGATCTTTTTTTCTTGACAAAATTAAGGGAAAACAGTTTGATGATGAGAAACTAAGGCGAATCCAAGATAAAGTATTGCGAGGGGAGGCTAAGGAAGCACAAATCGATGAGGAAGGTGTTTTGAGAATCAAGGGAAGGGTATGTGTACCCCGCGTCAATGATTTGATCAACACTATTCTGACAGAGGCTCATAGTTCAAGGTATTCTATACATCCGGGTGCAACCAAGATGTATCGTGACCTAAAACAACACTTTTGGTGGAGTAGAATGAAGCGTGATATTGTTGGCTTTATTGCCAAGTGTCCAAACTGTCAACAAGTAAAGTATGAACACCAAAGGCCCGGAGGAACACTTCAGAGAATGCCCATTCCGAAATGGAAGTGGGAAAGAATTGCAATGGACTTTGTGGTTGGTCTTCCAAGGACAATGGGTAAGTATGACTCCATTTGGGTGATTGTTGATAGTTTAACTAAATCTGCTCATTTCATTCCGGTAAAGGTGACTTACAATGCAGAGAAGTTAGCCAAGATCTATATCTCAGAAATCGTTCGATTGCATGGGGTTCCACTATCCATCATATCAGATAGAGGTACGCAGTTTACTTCTAAGTTTTGGAAAACATTGCATGCGGAATTGGGTACTAGGTTGGACCTTAGTACTGCGTTCCATCCTCAGACCGATGGTCAGTCTGAAAGGACGATTCAAGTGTTGGAGGATATGCTTCGTGCATGTGTGATAGAGTTTGGTGGCCATTGGGATAGCTTCCTACCCTTAGCGGAGTTTTCATACAATAATAGCTATCACTCAAGTATTGATATGGCCCCATTTGAAGCATTGTATGGGAGGAGATGTAGGTCTCCCATTGGTTGGTTTGATGCATTCGAGGTTAGACCTTGGGGTACTGACCTTTTGAGGGATTCGATAGAAAAAGTGAAGTCTATTCAAGAAAAGCTTCTAGCGGCGCAAAGTAGACAAAAAGAATATGCAGATCGAAAGGTTAGAGACTTAGAGTTCATGGAAGGTGAACAAGTCTTGTTGAAGGTTTCGCCAATGAAAGGGGTGATGCGATTTGGTAAGCGAGGTAAACTTAGCCCAAGGTATATTGGTCCATTTGAAGTACTTAAGCGAGTAGGGGAGGTGGCTTATGAGTTAGCCTTGCCTCCAGGGCTGTCCGGAGTGCATCCGGTATTCCATGTGTCTATGTTGAAAAGATATCATGGGGATGGAAATTACATTATCCGTTGGGATTCAGTTTTGCTTGATGAGAATTTGTCTTATGAGGAGGAGCCTGTTGCTATTTTAGATAGAGAAGTTCGCAAGTTGAGGTCAAGAGAGATTGCATCCATCAAGGTGCAATGCAAGAATCGACCGGTTGAAGAAGCCACTTGGGAGAAGGAGGCGGATATGCGAGAAAAATACCCATATCTGTTTACAGATTCAGGTACTCCTTTTCGCCCTTGTTTTCCTTCTTGTGATCGTTCAGGGACGAACGATGGGTAAATTGGTATCTAATGTAACGACCTGTTTAGTCGTTTTGAGCAGCAGATTTTATTTCTGGAAAAACAGGCTGAGACGACGGAACCCACGATGGAACGTCATGGGCACGACGGACCGTCGAGGGTGTCTCGTCCCAAAACACTTAGAAATTCTGAAATTTGGGTGCTGAAATCGACTCTCTGAACTTTGTAACGAAATGGCAGGACGGACCGTCACAGGCCCTTGGTGGAAATTTGGGTCTCTGAACTTTGCGACGACCTGCAGGACGGACCATCGCAGGCACGACGGCCCGTCACAGGTTGCGCAATCCCAGTCTGGGTCGGATTTCTTGATACGTTTTAAGGGACGTTTTTTACTATTCTTGCCTTAATTATAAAGTTAGTGGGTTAATGTTAATAAGTCTAATTACTTGGGGGTTAAAAGAGGTAACCTTAAGTTAATTAGTGGGGCATTATTGCCATCTTTTATTCTTAATTATATACTAATTAGGGTAAAAGAAAGAGGGTTGGAATAAGAAAAATAAGAAAGGACAAAGAGAGACAGAAAAAGAAAGTTGAACGAGAAAGAGGAGAAACGAAGAGGACACAAAGCTTTGGGAATTTGCTTGCTTGATTTCTAATCTTCGGTGGAGGTAGGTTATGGTTTTCATGCTTTCATAGTAAACTCTTAATAGAGAATGATATGTATTGGTAGTATTGTAAACCCTGCTATGTGCTTAATTGTATGCATGCATGAACGTGATTATATAATTGTGATTATATTAAGCATGATGAAGTTATTAAATCCCAAATTTGATAAAAACCTAATCTCTTTTTAATGATGATGCCTTGGTAAGGGAGAAGGCTTGATGAACTAAAGTAATGAGATTGATGATGCCTTGGTGAGAAAGAAGGCTTGATGAATTGATGGAAGGAGATTAGGGGATCGGGTGTCACGAACCGACACGTAGTATTAGGGGATCGGGTGGCACGAACCGACACGTAGTATTAGGGGATCGGGTGTCACGAACCGACACGTAGAATTAGGGGATCGGGTGTCACGAACCGATACGTAGAATTAGGGGATCGGGTGTCACGAACCGACACGTAGAATTAGGGGATCGGGTGTCACGAACCGACACGTAGAATTAGGGGATCGGGTGTCACGAACCGACACGTAGAATTAGGGGATCGGGTGTCACGAATCGACACGTAGAATTAGGGGATCGGGTGTCACGAACCGACACGTAGATTTAGTGGATCAGAGTGTCACGTACCGACACAAGAGGATTAATGAATATGAGGGATCGGAGTGTCACGTACCGACACAAGAGGATTAATGAATATGAGGGAGCGGAGTGTCACGTACCAACACAAGAGAAATAAAGATAATGAATCTCGAAAGATGTTAATATACTCAATCTAATGAACATAATTCCCAAATGAGTATGGTATTGAGGCTTGAGTCCTCATGCGTGAACTTGACGGTAATTGTTAATG